>NC_042620.1:213892123-214205765 GCF_901001135.1 Rhinatrema bivittatum
TGGCCTTCTCTATCCGAGGGTGGCTGCCAGTGGCAGATTGGTCGCTTCTGAACTTCAGCAATCAGTGATTGTGTCTCACCTCTCAACTGGAGATTTGACAGGTATTTCAGGATCAGGAAGCTCCGATTCCCGTTGTTTTCCTGTCCCTTCAGGAAAGGGGATTTGACTGGGTTCCCAGGGCAACTCTTATGGGTTCCTCTCTGGATGCTTGGTTGTCCACCCCTGCAAGGGGTGTCCCTCGGTGTGCAGACAGGGGAATCCTGGTTCATACAACAATTGTTCCATTTACTGGACCGCGTGCTTCCTTGGGAGAAGTATTTGCTATCATGGCTGAGGTATTAATACCTAAGCCGGTTTGTGGCACTCTGTTCTGAGATCACCCTTGCCCTGCCCTGGTACCCTTAGAGTTTCCAGGTTGGTGAAGAAATCCTGTTCGACAGGGGTTTGCACTTATGGCACCCCGGCTTCCTCTCTCTTAGTAAAGTATTTCTGGATTTCTTCCCTGTGGAATTCACTCTCAGTTTCAGCTTTTCCAAGAAGGCTGAGGGCTCTATCTTGGTGAGTAACTCCATAATGGAATCAGTAATGAGTTATTTGCTTGGGTTGGAGTTATACAACCTCGTGACTTGTGCTTCCCCCTGCAGTCCAGCAGTCTGCTTCTTTGTTCTTCACTCCTTTTAACTTCCAGGTGCAATGTCAGGAGGAGAGGAGGAAAAGCTAAGGCATTCATGGTATATCATAGTGTATACCTGCAGGGAAAGAGTACACCACTTTCTCCCTATATTTTCGCCAAGCTCTGGCCAATACTGCCTTTAGCTTTTCTCACTTCACTAGGTTGCCCAAAGTGTCTTCCTGCTCACCTGAATTATCCTGTAGATAGGATGGATAGCCCTGCACTCGACAAGGTGCAGTGTCAGTGAGCTTCAGGCCAAATGTATCTCCCTGCTTGGGGCTTTGGGCTAGCGATCACTTTCAGGAATTGCCTTTCATCCCCTGAAACTCTTTATGCTGTCATGCTGGTCAGTTATGTCTGGTGCTTTGAATAAGGGGGCTGTTACAGACCCTACCATTGTTGCTGATTATTCCTCCAAGCGTTGCTTGGGATTTCTGCCCATTATGCCTATTAGCCAAATATGGGCATACTTCTACAGAGACATTCTGTCCTTCGGAAGTCAGAGGACTGCAGTTTCTTTCTGGGGAGTTCTCGGGCCCCAGTTGGTTTTTTGGTTGTCTTATAACACCGAAGGAAACTATGCAGTCTTCGTCTAAGAGTCCTTCTCTTGTTTATATCTCTAGACTTTTCCCTGTATCAAAGAAGTTCTAGACCTGCTGTTGTTGTCAGGGTTTACTGATCCTAAACCCTGCTTGTAATGTTTTCCGTGATGCAGAGTATGTTTCTTGCTGGCACTCACATCACTCCCCTGCCTTAGGTGCCTCTGCTGCTACGCATCGGGGTTTTGTGTCTCTTTTCTATGGTTTTCTCTTTGTAGAACCCAAGTCTTTTCCTGCCTAGATCCCTTTGTGGGTCGGCTGTCTCACGGCAAAAGAGAGAGAGGTGGTATTTTCAGCATAGTTTCCTGCTTTGTCCTGCTCGGACAGACTATAGCTTGGGGTTCACCCATGTGTGAGGACTACCATTCTGTTTGTCCTCAGAAAGCAGAATTGCTTATCTGTAACAGGTGTTCTCCGAGGACAGCAGGATATCAGTCCTCACGAAACCCACCCACCACCCCACGGAGTTGATTTCTCCATGTATTAGCTATATTATGGACTGAGGGACTCTGCCTAGGGGACTGGGTGATGTCCTACTGAGTATGTGCAGTTGTAGTCATGTTTGAAAGTTCTAGATTCTTTGAGATCAAAGTTCCATGCCGGGCTCCATCCAATGTCACCCATGTGTGAGGACTAACATCCTGCTGTCCTCGGAGAACACCTGTTTCAGCTAAGCAACTCTGCTGTACCGAGTTTCCCAGTCTGAGAAGATAGTGGGGAGGAAAGTGCTGGCTTTGTTTGTATTGCACTACCCCTACAAACCTGTCTGCGTCATGAACTTTGTTGAAGATCAGAGGGACACTTAGAATGCTAACTACACTGACAAGTGTGTCTTGAAAGGTTGTATTAATCCTAAGTACAGGAGGTCGCATCCAGTCTACCCAAGGGAGCTGGACAAAAAGATGGCTGAGATGAAGCTTGGCTGTAACATCTACAAACATGTGGTCATCTATCACAAGAAAAATGAAGAACAAGTCAAGTATGATCTGGACTGTCTTCTACTTATTGGCAAGGTGGTAAAGAAACTCTCTCCTGGGCACTTACAGAAGATAAGGCCATCGCGGAAAGATTAAATGATTTCTTTGCTTCGGTGTTTACTGAAGAGGATGTTGGGAAGGTACCCGTAATGGAGAAGGTTTTCATGGGTGATGATTCAGATGGGCTGAATCAAATCACGGTGAACCTTGAAGATGTGGTAGGCCTGATTGACAAACTGAAGAGTAGTAAATCACCCGGACCGGATGGTATACACCCCAGAGTTCTGAATGAACTAAAAAATGAAATTTCAGACCTATTAGTAAAAATTTGTAACTTATCATTAAAATCATCCATTGTACCTGAAGACTGGAGGAGAGCAAATGTAACCCCAATATTTAAAAAGGGCTCCAGGGGCAATCCGGGAAACTACAGACCGGTTAGCCTGACTTCAGTGCCAGGAAAAATAGTGGAAAGTGTTCTATACATCAAAATCACAGAACATATACAAAGACATGGTTTAATGGAACAAAGTCAGCATGGCTTTACCCAGGGCAAGTCTTGCCTCACAAATCTGCTTCACTTTTTTGAAGGAGTTAATAAACATGTGGATAAAGGTGAACCGGTAGATATAGTATACTTGGATTTTCAGAAGGCATTTGACAAAGTTCCTCATGAGAGGCTTCTAGGAAAAGTAAAAAGTCATGGGATAGGTGGCGATGTCCTTTCGTGGATTGCAAACTGGCTAAAAGACAGGAAACAGAGAGTAGGATTAAATGGACAATTTTCTCAGTGGAAGGGAGTGGACAGTGGAATGCCTCAGGGATCTGTATTGTGACCCTTACTTTTCAATATATTTATAAATGATCTGGAAAGAAATACGACGAGTGAAATAATCAAATTTGCAGATGACACAAAATTGTTCAGAGTAGTTAAATCACAAGCAGATTATGATAAATTGCAGGAAGACCTTGTGAGACTGGAAAATTGGGCATCCAAATGGCAGATGAAATTTAATGTGGATAAGTGCAAGTTGATGCATATAGGGAAAAATAACCCATGCTATAATTACACAATGTTGGGTTCCATATTAGGTGCTACAACCCAAGAAAGAGATCTAGGTGTTATAGTGGATAACACATTGAAATCGTCGGTTCAGTGTACTGCGGCAGTCAAAAAAGCAAACAGAATGTTGGGAATTATTAGAAAGGGAATGGTGAATAAAACGGAAAATGTCATAATGCCTCTGTATCGCTCCATGGTGAGACCGCACCTTGAATACTGTGTACAATTCTGGTCGCCGCATCTCAAAAAAGATATAATTGCGATGGAGAAGGTACAGAAAAGGGCTACCAAAATGATAAGGGGAATGGAACAACTTCCCTATGAGGAAAGACTAAAGAGGTTAGGACTTTTCAGCTTGGAGAAGAGACGACTGAGGGGGGATATGATAGAGGTGTTTAAAATCATGAGAGGTCTAGAACGGGTAGATGTGAATCGGTTATTTACTCTTTCGGATAGTAGAAAGACTAGGGGGCACTCCATGAAGTTAGCATGCGGCACATTTAAAACTAATCGGAGAAAGTTCTTTTTTACTCAACGCACAATTAAACTCTGGAATTTGTTGCCAGAGGATGTGGTTAGTGCAGTTAGTATAGCTGTGTTTAAAAAAGGATTGGATAAGTTCTTGGAGGAGAAGTCCATTACCTGCTATTAAGTTCACTTAGAGAATAGCCACTGCCATTAGCAATGGTAACATGGAATAGACTTAATTTTTGGGTACTTGCCAGGTTCTTTTGGCCTGGATTGGCCACTGTTGGAAACAGGATGCTGGGCTTGATGGACCCTTGGTCTGACCCAGTATGGCATTTTCTTATGTTCTTATAACTAGATCTCTTGCATTATGAGCTAGCACCTGTAAAACCATGCCTAGCTGAAGAAGAATGAAAAACTTCTGCCCTGCATGGCAGGGAGTTACTCAAGTTCTTCAGTTTGGCAAGTTCCAGAAATGATTGAGCCACCAGAAGATAAATGGCCTACACATTTCTCTTTGTGTGTTGGAAACTGAGTATGCATGAGCCCTTCTTGCCATGGCCCAGCCTCATGGGTTGGGGCCTGAAGCCCATGCCAATGGTGGGTGAGCGAGTCTTTGAATGGGCCAGACTATGACTGAATCCAAAAGTCTATATGAAGACCAGGCTGCGGCTGAAGACCAGGCAAAGACAAGGCTAATGACTTGAGACAAGGCTAATGACTTGAGACAAGGCTGATGGCTTGAGACAAGGCTGATGATAGAAGCAGAACTGAAGACTAAAGCAGGTTGAAGACTGAAAAAGAGCTGAAGACTGAAGACAGGAGCCAGGCTGAAGCTGAAGACCGAAGCCAGGAATAAGCTGAAGATGGGAGCAGGTGCAGATAGGAACAATTTGGAACTGAAGACTTGGAACAAGTTTCAGGACTGAAGACTGGGAACCAGGAACAAGGTTGAAACCCGAAGCAGGCTGAAGACAAGGAACCAGGCAGCCTTGCTGAGGCAAGGCTGAAGAGTCTGAAGAGCTCTTTTATAGAGTAGCTGGCAAAAATGTCATCCAAGGGCTCCGCGGGCTTTTCCCACCATGGGCCCTTTAAAGCCGGCAGTGTCGTGCCCACGCATGCCTAGAGAGCAGAGGAGGAAGGCGGTCATGGATCGGCAGCATTTCCCTGCTGCAGGGAGTGGCAGCATCGGACTGGCAGCGTCAGGACAATTAAAGCCGCTCTTGGGGCCATCCTTTGAGCAGTGAGCCTAACATTGTGTTTGTTCATCTGTGTTTCCCCTGCAGACAACAATTCCAGTTAGTCCTGGAAGACCGAACTGTTCCTGTCTGAAAAATACAGAGAACTGTTAGCTTACCCTCTGCGGGAGAGTTGGACTGGTTCTTAGAAGATTCTACTGGTAAGTGAATGATCTGGCCAGTCAAGAGGCCATCGAAGATCAGCTTTGATGGACTCTGGGGAATTACCCTGAGGGGAAGGGTTGCTTCCAGTGTTGTTTCATTTATGAATTCTCGGCAAAGGAAATATCTTTATGGCTTTTGTTGGGGGAAAAAAAAAACTAAATGCTTTGGCTGAATCTAAGCTAGTGTTAAAATGCCACCGTTATATTGTTCGAGAAAAAAAATCCTTTCTAGAAAAATTTATAAAATTCAAAAACTTGAAAAAGTGGTGTTCCTTGATTTATTTTTATCTAATCAATTGCTTAGCTTTTTATTCCTTCCTTTAGATGGGAATCCTCAACCAGGATGTCTTGCTAATTTATTTTTTTCTTCCAGATTTCAGACCTGTCCTGACCTTAATATAATGTTTTTACCTTTTGCAGGCCATGTGAAAGGAGTATGATGGAGAAGCACGGTGAGAGGTGGTAGCAGGCAAAATACTTATGATTAAATGTGGGACATGTCCTACAGTATGTCTCAAGAAAAGAAGTGATGTGATTTGGATTTTGAATTTAAGGGCAAAAAGTTTATGTAAGCTGGACATGGGGGTTCATGCCAGCTGTGTAGATGAAACCCCAGGCTGGCTATAATATTCTCATGTATCAGTGCTAGTACAGTGTTTGAGGGTGGGTTCAAGCTAGTGTTCCCACTGCTGGGTTGGGATGCCCCTTTGGTATCCACAAGGTAAAAGAGTAATGTAACTAGTGTAAATGGTGTCCATCATTCCCCCCAGCAAATGCATAGCGTACTAATGGAATTTTTCTGTACTTGTTCCCTCCTGGATAGTATGGGGTGGTGGTCTTGGATGGGACAATCCCGCCTTAATATTTGGCGCTTCCTGTGTCAGGCCGGTAGGAGGTGCATTAAGGCCCATTGTTCCCCACCTTAAAGTGAAAGAGGCCAAGAGTACCTATCATTCTGAGGTCTCCTCCAGGAGAACTAGTAGGAGTGTGATAAGTGTATTGTTTTGTGTTGTCTCTATAAGTTAGGGGTGTGCATTCGTTTTCAACGCATATGTAAAACACAACGTAATTTTTTTTTTTAACTTAAAAAAGTGATGAGGCGAAAACGATCGGATTTCCAACTTATTCAACATAGCTATGTTGAATACGTTGGAAATCGCGATTGTTGATCCTAAATAAAATTTAAACCCCTCACCCTCCTTAATCCCCCCCCCCCAAGACTTACCAAAACTCCCTGGTGGTGACGTCCGCGTCACGTCGGAGTGACGCAGACGTCACGTGATTCGCCGCTCGTTCGCTCCGGGACACAACCGGACACAACCGGAACTTTTGGCCAGCTTGGGGGGGCCTCCTGACCCCCCCAAGCTAGCCAAAAGTTCCGGTTGTGTCCAACGAGGGTCCCGGAGCGAACGCGCGGGGAATCACATGACGTCCGCGTCACGTCGGAGTGACGCGGACGTCACGTGATTCGCCGCGTGTTCACTCCGGGACACAACCGGACACAACCGGAACTTTTGGCCAGCTTGGGGGGGGCCTCCTGACCCCCCCAAGCTGGCCAAAAGTTCCGGTTGTGTCCAACGAGGGTCCCGGAGCGAACGCGCGGGGAATCACGTGACATCCGCGTCACTCCGACGTGACGCCGACATCACGTGCTCCTCGCAAAGGAATACAGAAATGGCGTCCTGACTCTCCGCTGGACCACCAGGGAGTTTTGGTAAGTCTTGGGGGGGGATTAAGGAGGGTGAGGGGTTTAAATTTTTATTTAGGGAATCGGTGCACGTATGGACATAGACTCAACTTATGGAATTCTACATATGTCCATATTGACCGAAATTGACCCCCCCCCTTTCGACTTATGGACTTATGAACATAAACTTTTTGTCTGCACATCCCTACTATAAGTGATGTAAATGTACAACTTTTGACTCTATAGTCTACTCTGGTCATAGGCTCCCCTTGGTTACTGTCCCCCTAGGTGGTCAGACTTGTCATTGTGAAGTGTTTTTGTACATCTCTGAAAAATCTGTGGATGTATCCTGTCCCTGTTTTTATTTTTTGAGGGGGGAAGAATGTGATAGACCCCCCTTGGGACCCATTATATGGCCCTAGCTCCCAGCCTTAGGATTATCATCAATTTAGGAGACAGCATTCCTCCCTCAGAGGCTGCCTGTGAGTGATGATATCCTAGTCCACAAGTGGGGGGGGGGAGACCTAGTTAGAGTAGAGTGTAGATTTGATTTCGAGGGAGAAGGAGTATTTTCAATGTGCTTTCCAAGTTAGGCTCACATCATAGCACAGAGGAAGATACATTGCCCTGCCAGGTCCCTAGAAGTGGACTGGCGGAAAGAGAAAGAAGCAGAAGGATTTTGGTGGTTTTTTGCTCTTCTGATCTATACTCTTCCTGGCAGGCTGCAGCCCTTGCTCAGGGTAGTCAGGAGGGAGATTGCAGTGACTGTGCAGAGAGAAGAGAAGTGTTTTGATCAGAGATTTCGATTTTCCTTGCCCACAGGAATAGGGCTTTAAGGACCGCTTTCAGTAGTTGGCCGTTCCTCCAGGAAGGTCAGAAGCTATCGTTTGAAAAGGAGTTTGGAGGGAGAAAAGAGACGAAAGACATCTGGAGTTTCCACCCTTGGGACACAGGGCACTACCAGGTTAGAGTTTGGGATTCTTTGTAGACCTTAGGGACACCCCAGCTCAGTTGGGACACTTAGCATTCCTTGCCATGGAGGATAAGACAGTTTGAAGCCCCCTGCCTAGAGGGACACATCCATTAGGGATGTGAATCGTTTTTCAACGATTAAAATTATCGTCCGATAATGTTTATATCGTCTTAAATCGTTATAGAACACGATACAATAGAAATTCTAACGATTTATCGTTAAAAATCGTTAAAACCGTGTTAGTGCGCACTAACTCGAGTTAGTGCGCACTAACTCCCCGTTAGTGCGCACTAACTCGATTTAGTGCGCACTAACTGAAAATGATACAAATAAACACTTTCCAGGTCACTGAAGGTCAGTTAGGAATGAATATGTGTTCCTATTGGCTGGCTGCCCTCTTATCTATTGATGTTACCAAGGTTACCACTGAGGTGATGGTTGGGGGGATGGGAAATGGAACTGGAAACTAACGAACACCAACAGAAAATGAAACAAAGTGTTCACACTTCCCAGGTCAGTAAAGGTCACTTAGGAATGAATATGTATGTATGTATTCCTATTGGCTGGCTGTGCTCTTATCTATTGATGTTACCAATATGGTTGGGGGGATGTGAAATGGAAACAGTTGGAAGCTTGACAAAAAAAGTAATGTAATGATCAGCACTCACGTGACTAGAACTTGTTTGTTTATTATTTTTGTTAGCAGGCACCTGAAATGCTAGTGCATGTTGAATTTGCCAATCACTGTGCATTTTAGAAAGGTGGTCCTGGCTGGAACTGTACACAGTTCAAATATATGTAATTGATTGTTGGTAAGTGTATTTTTTAAGTAGCCACACTGACACCAGTATGTTTACTTTTCCTCCTACTTAACTCACTAGCTCAGCTTTGTAAGAAGGGCTTCTCTGCTTGTGTGTTGTTTTTGTTTGGTGTGAGGAGAGCAGAAACATCAGATCTTTATTCAATCTACTACAGTCATCTCTTACAGTGCCCTATCCCTATTAATACCAGGAGTGTTGTGATCTTCCTGCACACAGTGCCCTAACCCTGATACCAGTCTGAGACAGCTCCCTCCCTGCATTACTAGTGAGAGGCTGGCTTCACAGACAGGGGGGAGCTGCCTGACCCTCACTCCTGACTTCCCCCATGTCCCAGCTAGTGAATGGTGTGTGGGTGAGGGGGGGGGGGGAGGATGGTGAAGTCTGAGACAGCTCCCTCCCTGCATTACTAGTGAGAGGCTGGCTTCACAGACAGGGGGGAGCTGCCTGACCCTCACTCCTGATTCCCCCATGTCCCAGCTAGTGAATGGTGTGTGGGTGAGGGGGGGGGGGAGGATGGTGAAGTCTGAGACAGCCCCCTCCCTGCATTACTAGTGAGAGGCTGGCTTCACAGACAGGGGGGAGCTGCCTGACCCTCACTCCTGACTTCCCCCATGTCCCAGCTAGTGAATGGTGTGTGGGTGAGGGGGGGGGGTGGATGGTGAAGTCTGAGACAGCTCCCTCCCTGCATTACTAGTGAGAGGCTGGCTTCACAGACAGGGGGGAGCTGCCTGACCCTCACTCCTGACTTCCCCCATGTCCCAGCTAGTGAATGGTGTGTGGGTGAGGGGGGGGGGGGGAGGATGGTGAAGTCTGAGACAGCTCCCTCCCTGCATTACTAGTGAGAGGCTGGCTTCACAGACAGGGGGGAGCTCCCTGACCCTCACTCCTGACTTCCCCCATGTCCCAGCTAGTGAATGGTGTGTGGGTGAGGGGGGGGGAGGATGGTGAAGTCTGAGACAGCTCCCTCCCTGCATTACTAGTGAGAGGCTGGCTTCACAGACAGGGGGGAGCTGCCTGACCCTCACTCCTGACTTCCCCCATGTCCCAGCTAGTGAATGGTGTGTGGGTGAGGGGGGGGGGAGGATGGTGAAGTCTGAGACAGCTCCCTCCCTGCATTACTAGTGAGAGGCTGGCTTCACAGACAGGGGGGAGCTGCCTGACCCTCACTCCTGACTTCCCCCATGTCCCAGCTAGTGAATGGTGTGTGGGTGAGGGGGGGGGGGAGGATGGTGAAGTCTGAGACAGCTCCCTCCCTGCATTACTAGTGAGAGGCTGGCTTCACAGACAGGGGGGAGCTGCCTGACCCTCACTCCTGACTTCCCCCATGTCCCAGCTAGTGAATGGTGTGTGGGTGAGGGGGGGGGGGAGGATGGTGAAGTCTGAGACAGCTCCCTCCCTGCATTACTAGTGAGAGGCTGGCTTCGCAGACAGGGGGGAGCTGCCTGACCCTCACTCCTGACTTCCCCCATGTCCCAGCTAGTGAATGGTGTGTGGGTGAGGGGGGGGGGGGAGGATGGTGAAGTCTGAGACAGCTCCCTCCCTGCATTACTAGTGAGAGGCTGGCTTCACAGACAGGGGGGAGCTGCCTGACCCTCACTCCTGACTTCCCCCATGTCCCAGCTAGTGAATGGTGTGTGGGTGAGGGGGGGGGGGGGAGGATGGTGAAGTCTGAGACAGCTCCCTCCCTGCATTACTAGTGAGAGGCTGGCTTCACAGACAGGGGGGAGCTGCCTGTCCCTCACTCCTGACTTCCCCCATGTCCCAGCTAGTGAATGGTGTGTGGGTGAGGGGGGGGGGGGTGGATGGTGAAGTCTGAGACAGCTCCCTCCCTGCATTACTAGTGAGAGGCTGGCTTCACAGACAGGGGGGAGCTGCCTGACCCTCACTCCTGACTTCCCCCATGTCCCAGCTAGTGAATGGTGTGTGGGTAAGGGGGGGGGGGGGGAGGATGGTGAAGTCTGAGACAGCTCCCTCCCTGCATTACTAGTGAGAGGCTGGCTTCGCAGACAGGGGGGAGCTGCCTGACCCTCACTCCTCCGGGGTATTGTGATCTTCCTGCACACAGTGCCCTATCCCTGATACCAGGGGTGTTGTGATCTTCCTGCATGCAGTGCCCTATCCCTATTAATACCAGGAGTGTTGTGATCTTCCTGCATGCAGTGCCCTATCCCTGATATCGGGATGTGTGCAAGAAGATCACAACACCCCCGGTATCAGGAATAGGGCACTGTGTGCAGGAAGATCACAACACCCCCAGTATCAGGAATAGGGCACTGTGTGCAGGAAGATCACAACACCCCTGGTATTAGGGATAGGGCACTGTGTGCAGGAAGATCACAACACTCCTGGTATTAATAGGGATAGGGCACTGTGTGCAGGAAGATCACAATACCCCTGGTATCAGGGTTAGGGCACAAGTTCTAGTCACATTGACTGATCACATTACTTGTTTTGTCAAGCTACCAACTGTTTCCATTTCCCATCCCCCATATACTGTCAGTAGGAAACTTGGTAACATGAATAAATAAGAGGGCAGCCAATAGGAATACATATTCATTCCTAAACTGACCTTAACTGACCTGAAAAGTGTCAAATTGTATCATTTTCAGTTAGTGCGCACTAACTCCCAGTTAGTGCGCACTAATCGGAAAAAACGATTTTTAACGATTTTTTAACTAAAAAATCGTGCCTAAGATGATTTTCTTGCCCTGCCACACGATTTCTATCGTTAAGACGATATGGAAAACGATTCACATCCCTAACATCCATAGAGGAGAGGTCAATGAAATCCTGACTCATGTAAATCTAAGGACCCTGGATATAACTGGACATTTTTTTTTTGTTGCAGCGCTTGATTATTTTGGAATCAATCAGAGTAAACTTTAATTTGAACACCTAGCCACAGAGTTCAGCCTGGTTTGTGAGTGTCCCTATCCCAAAGAGCTATGGTGACACACACCTATGGGAGAACACTACTGCCTGGGCCAAGAAGGTTATCCTTCCCCCTATAGAGAAGAATCCTCCCCTGGGAGAAAGAAAGGTTGGGGAAAGGACGGAGGCACTAGCCATGGTTAATACATTATTTGGAATTTGGACACATTCCCCAGGAAAGGGTTACAGATACATTTGTCTAAGGTGTTGTAATTGTTAAGAAAATTGAGATTATGATTGGTTGGAAGATAAAACCGAATTAATAATAGGATATAATGACAGTGTTGTGTCCTCAGTAGGTTCCTTTCATTCAGCTCTTCTATAATTGTTAATATTCAAGCAGTCTTTCCGTGTTCAGCAGCTTTACCTAGTGTCTTCAGTATCTCAGTGAAGACATTATTTTGTAAACCCATGATTTGAACTTGAAAAACACCCAGTATTGACTTCTGATGTTCTGGGATCTAAATCTGGCTCTAAAGTTTTACTGGTACTCTTTCCTTCTGCAGTTTAACATGGGAAGTACCTTTTGGAACTTTTTTTTAGGTGTCAGCTAGGTGAATCCAGCATCATGAAAGGCAAAGAAATGAAACAAACAGCATTTTAAAAAGATTTTGTATTTGGTCAGCATCAGCATGTGTTCTTTGGGATACCAGAAGTACAGACACACAGGATAATATTACACAGTCAGTGGAATTATTCTACATTCTTTCTATTGAAGCTATATTAAATGTATACTGTAGCATGAAAGCATAAACAAAGGTTCAAGGTCTATATGATTACAACAGACATGTACTGTAGACAACCTTAATTCCACAATCAAGTGCAGATCTCTGATGTAGAGATCCCAACTTAAAAGCAAGCGATATGTCTGTCTGTGCAGTAATGGTATTCATGGGGATGCAGAAGCCTTTTTTTTTCTGATGAAGCTCAAATTCTGCAGTAGTCTCAAACAATATTGTTCTTAACATACCAGCTTATTGAACCATTATATCTAATGGAGTTATGGTATGTATTTCTTCCTAAATCAAGTTTAGATGTATATAAATAGGGATGTATAGACCTCTTAAAAAGAGATTTACAAACTGATTCGAAAAACTGGGCATATAGTGGGAAATTCTGCCATTAATTTTCAGGATCGGTTGATTTCCTTGGATCTGCTGCATATTTCTGTGGATTTTGCTGAGATCAATAGATTTTTTTTTTTTGTTAATTGAACCAAGCTGAAATCCATTTGATTTGTTTCCACTCGGAACCATTTCACAAATCTCCATACATGAACTATAGCCTGAGATTCTTAACGACAACTATGTACTGTCTGATATAATTCTGTTCCATCTACTTTCTTTTCCATAATGACACAGTTGGCTAGTACATCCTTCTACTCTTCAGTTTCTGTAAAGGCAAGCAAATCACCCCATTTCTCTTTTCTTCTTAAAATAGGGCTTCCCAAACCTGGCCTGGTAGCCCCAGGCATGTTTTCAGGATAGCCACAATGCGTATATATGAGACAACACAGCATATTGAAAAATTATTTTATGCAACTTCATTGTGAGTATCCTTGAAGTCTGACTGGCTGTGGATCACCAGGAGAAGTCTGGGAAGTCCTGTCTTAAGACTTTTGCTTTTTTTTTCTTTTTGCCACTATGTTATATAATTAGCCATACAGTTTATACTTTGACTATCTAGAGACCATCAGGCCATAATCATATAACTAGATTATGAGAACTTAAAAGCGGTATGATCATTCTCTTCCTTTTCGTGAGCTGTAACTTAATGCAAACCCCACTGTCATTTTATATTTTCCAGTTCTTTCATTTATTTCTGTATTGTAATTAAAAATGGCTTACAAATAAACACTCGGGAACATTTCCGAAAGGTTCTGTATTTTCTTACAAGACTGGTATTTCTAGCACTGGACCACTTAAGTGGGTTTGAAGGATTGTATACAGGTTCGTTTTACAACTTATTTGAAGTTTGTAATCCTTCTTAAATACACAAAGATAGGAAGTATTAACAAACTGCTGCTCAGAGGCCAAAACCAGGCCAAGCTAAAAGTAATCAAGGCATAACCTATCAGAAACACGAGAAAAGCAGGGGGAAGAGTGGAAAACTGTCAACAAAAATAAGATGTTATGGATGCTCAAACCTATTTGTTTATGCTAGAGGAAGCCTAAAATAATCTGTGGTTTTTGATGCTTGATTAAGTTTTCCACAAGCCTAATTAGCACCAGATAAAGTTTTCTGCCGGTACAGTTTATTCCTGAAATTGATAAATACTTGCCGTTTGTCTTCAATAAAAAATGGCCAGAGGCAACAACAGTGTGACGCATTTAATAACACTGAAAATGATGTGGTTGTGCTCATATACATAATGTAAATGATGGATGACTCATTTTATTATGCTTACAAACATTGCTGAAAATGACCAAGGAAAGAAGCTTTCACCTAGATGCCTGATGGCTCTTGTTCTATTTTAACAGCTTTAATGTTGGATCTCCTGCCCCATCTTAACGCAACAGGGTGTTACGGGTTCACTAACAGGCCGAGCCCATAAATGTGCGCAGAAAACGGGTGCTCAGTGTTTAGCACCCGCTTTCCTAACATGTACCCAGCCACTTCTCCTGGAGATCAAATATTTGAATGAAAGGGGTCACACTAAAAAGGAAGCACTAGGGACAAAGGTGCGTCCCTAGCGCGTCCTTGGCATCGAGCACACAGGAGAGGGGGCTGTCAAGAAGGGTGGGAAAACAGATGCTCAATCTCAAGCATCCGTTTTCTCCCGATACCAGCATATTCACGCACAAGATATACAGGCCTGGACCGTGTATCTTGTGTGTGTATTGGATGTCCAGACTTTTTTGTTTTTAAATAAATACTGCTGTATTTGGTTCTTCCTACTTCATATCACTACGATACTATTAGGAGGAATCACAGAAATCAGGTTTTTCCCTTTTTTTTCAATGCACCCTTGAGCGTGGCATACCTTTATGCCAACCCTGGGCTGGCATAAAATTTGCTGGATTTCAAGGGTGCATTGGCCATGCGAAAAATTTATTGGATCATGGGGATCAGCTAATAAGCCTCATCTACATGAATTTCCATGCGATGACCACTATTAGTTAGGTGATGATTTGATGTACGTTTTGGACGTGATAATCCCCATATTGGATCGGGGGTTATGGACGCGTGTCAAGCCATGTGCAGCGGCTAGCACTCGGTATTGGATCGTCCTGTGTAAGCTTGCAGTAAGACACAAGATCAGAATCCCCCAGGGTACTTCTCTGGTGAGATCCACCCTTCCCAGTCATAAGACCAGCATTTCCTAGGAAGCTTTCTCGGTGAGATCTGCCTCTTCAAGACACAAACCAGAACCAGCTCCCAGCCGCCCACCCCTGGACAGGAACTGCTATCCCAGAGTACACAAATATGCACTCATACTCTGAATCAGCACACAGTGGATTCCAGAATAGCCCAGCAGAAAGCAATGCAGCTAAAGGTATTATACACACACAAAGCAAAGGCCGTAGTAATAAAAATAAATCAATACCATACTTCCCTCTCTTTGTTGTCACAAGAGCCCAGAAGAGCAGCATGGCTCTTTTGCTTCTAGTTTTTCAGGATTGCAAAATCTTCTCTCCCTTAGTTATATTCCCTTTTCCATCTGTTCATCTAAAAGTGTGTTTTGAGAGACTGCACACACTTTTCCAAAATAACTGGCTTTTTCTTGTGATTCTGCACATCTGATGATTACCTCTTCCTTTCCCATCCTTCTTAAGTCTCATGATGTGTGCCAGTGTGAGAACTCTGAATTTAAAGGCCTAGCTTCTGAATACATCCTTAGCCAGAATAATCAAACTTAAGCTAACCAATTCCATTACACAGGGACACAATATTTACAGGATTGCTTACTCTGTTAGACCCAATCCTGTGTTTTGATATCTTCTAATGAGACTTTGTCCCCTTGCTGAAGGACTCAAAATCTCTATCATGTACTCTAGACCCTTTTCTTGTTTTATTACACCCTAACGAAAGCAAATCATAGTAGGGATGTGATTTTGTTGGAAACAAAACATGAATTTCAATGTAAATTCTTCTTTCCTTTCTTCTGGAAAATGAAATGAAAGAAAAACAAATGAAATGTCATTCATTCTTTTTTTTTTTTGTTTGTTTCATTTAAAAAAAAAAAAAAAAAATCATAGATCCCTATTCATTTCTTCTTACTCCTTTGGCCTCCATCTAAATTTCTTACCCCATTCGTCAACTCCAAATGGGGCAGAAGTGATCCCTAGGCGTTACTTCCCCACTGCTGCCATTTTTCAAAATGGCATTGGTGATCCGAGGCTAATGCCATTTTGTTGTATGGTGCATATCGCAAAGTGATACCAGCCTCGGGTCACCAGCGCCATTTTGAAAAATATTAAGGGTGGTGTTATGGAGTCTCAGTTTAGTGGACCCTTGGGCCAACTTGCAGAAGACTGGGAAAGATGGTCAATGTCTCTAGTATGTGGCAGGCCGGGAGGCAGATGTTCAGGCAGGACGTAGAGGTGCTCTTCACCCTGGAAGCTGGTACTCCCCCGGGAGGAGTCCATAGGAGCCCAACCGCTGGGATTTAGGCGGCTTCACCCTTGGAAGCCGAAGCCCCCCCGGGAGGAGCCCGTAGGGGCCCGGCCACTGGGACTTAGGCGAGTTGTTGATCAGGACTGGGAACTGGAACCAGACTAAGACAGTAGATCAGTACTGTAACGGGACTCAGGTTCTGGAACCAGGCAGGAAGTGTAGCAAGACTCAGGTACTGGAACCAGGCAGGAACTGTAGCAAGGCTCGGGTACTGGAACCAGGCAGGAACTGTAGCAAGGCTCGGGTACTGGAACCAGGCAGGGACTGTAGCAAGCAAGCAGGAACCAAGCAGGTACTGTAGCAGGCAAGCAGGAATGGAGCGAATAGCAAGGCAGGTCACTCCAGGGCACGAAGCAACAGGGAACCAGGAAGTAAACCCGTTGCAAGGCAAAGATTGGGTGTCCGTGGCCGGCTTATGAAGGCCGCGGCGTCTGATGTCAGGAACTGGGCGGAGTCACCTCTGGCAGGAAACGGCCTAGAAAAGCGCCCAAGTGGTGCGCGTGCGCCTAGAAGCAGGGCGTCCATGGGAGGCTTCCTGGTGGTGCGGCCCCCGCGGGGACGCCGCCGAACAGGGCGGAAACCAGGCCTCCAGAAGCGGGAGTAGGTCCAGGAGCATGGAGGTAAGGGTCTGGTCGTGGCGCTCGCGGCCAGAACCGCAACAGGTGGGGTAGGAGTGACTACGGATGATTCCTGCCATTTTTGCAGTCAATAGATGGGATAAAATACTGGAAAGGGGGGTTGGAGAGTTGGAGGGAGAGGCTGAAAGGAGCCCTGGATTTTAAAAAGAAAATGTTGGCAGGGGAAGGAGGTGAAACTCCAGCCCTGACACTAGTTTTTATTTTGTTTTTATTTATCGTTTCTTTTTTCTTTTCTTTTTGTTTGTTTCTTTCATTTTGAATAAATGAAACAAAAAATGAATGAAAAAAATAAAAACAAAACAAAAAAATGTGCTGTGAACACCCTTACTTCCCAGGGACTTTCATCTGACTAACAGTTACTGTTATTTAAGAAACTTTGGATAGTATGGCTTTTTACCAAAGCGTTTTATTGTTGGAACTTTTTTGTAATTGCTGAGAAGGATAGGGAGGCGGGATGGATGTGATTTTTAAGGTTTTCTGTACTCTTATTGGTAGTTTGATGTATTTGTTTTGAGATAGCCTAAAAATTATGAGGGCAACTTTAAAACGAGCATGCATGTGCCCATATATACGTGCATATGGACGCGCATCCACATAAACTGAAATCTCATACCCTGCGTGCAGGTACACGCATAGGTTATAATATAGGCCTTGCATGGACGTGAGCAGCTGAGGATAGAATAGTTGGCAGCGAGAGTGCAAGTAAATTTTAAAACCTGCATGCATGAAGGAAATTACCAGTTTAACTAGTTTGTCCATCGGTTTGCCCAGTCTATAGCTAGGTCATCAAGACACCCCCCCCCCCCCCTGGTTATTTAGCCTGCACTCCCCCCAGTTTATCCAGAACCCTCAACCACTTTATATATGGGCAGAAATAGTTTTATTCAGACTTACACCTGATCTACAGCAGAGGTAAATTTGGGCAGAAATAAACTGGTCGCATGCACGCAGATCTCTTGGGCCCACCACCATTCCACCCCTTTCTAACTCGATGTGAGGTTTCGCACATTGGTACTTGTGGGCGTATGTGGCAGGTTTATAAAATCGCTCAGAGACGCGCATGTGCCAGATGTGTGTGCATCTGTGCTTTTTGGCACGTGCCTTAAAATGTCCAGTTTTATTGCTTAATGATTATTTTTATTTTTTATATTGATTAGTTTTGACAGTACGTCACTTTCAGCATTTACTGAAAAGGTGAGTCATAAATAAACTAATATTCCTCATAATTTTGCATTCCAAACTCGTATAAGCATATTGTCAATAACTCACAAAATTGCAAAATAATTCAGAATTGATTTTGCATCTTTTTCATGCTCTCTTTTTACAGTCATTGATATTATCAATATGATTTTGATGTTGATCATGAACTAAAACGTAATCCATCATCCAACTGCCCAGCAGGCTTTTGATTTTTGACAATGGATCACACAATAAAATTGGATCGGATCATTTCTACCTTGACGTTTAAGCACACCATATCTTTAATACAACCAGCCTGCCAGCATGGAAGATAATAAATAATAGGATCATTTCACAAATAATTTGCAAGGTGAAAATTATACTTGTTTCACTTTTCACTTTAGGTGTAAAAATGTTTAGATATTTTTAGTCTTCTCCTCCCTCTTCTCTTTTCTTTTCTACATTTTAGCCCAGATGGGAGCAGTTTTCAAACCCAGCAGGGAGCTTGCAGGTCTGGAGTGACTTTGCACCTGTAGACCTACAAGCTACTTTTCAAAGGGAAATGCCCTATAGAGTTTCCCTATAAAAATTAGGAGCAATGGGGATTACAGATGAAAAGGTACCTGTGGTCTTTGCACCTGCTTTCTTAACAGGTGCAAAGTATGTGTGAGGATTTCAAAATGAAACTCCCTCCTGTACCTTGCCTTTTCTGCCCTTGGCCCCATGATGCATACGTTTAGCTGCTGAAAAGAGGACAGTTTTCAGCTTGGGGAATTTACCAAAATAACTGCTTAGTTATCCAGGCAAATTCCTTTGAAAGTTGTTCTCTGTATGCCCTGCCCTGAAGATCATATCTTTCTTTCCAATATACTACACCATACTTTCTTAACTATATGACTTCTCTTTGTATTTATCCCCCATTTCTCAGTGTTTCATTTGGCCTTCCCTGACATTTGTCATCCCTGTTTTACTAATTCGCCTTTTCTCTTACTTGCGTAGTGCCCTCTCCGTTTTGCAATTACACTACTACAAACCTGCTTTAATTTCCTCTACCTCTTGCCCTAAAATGCAATCTTTATTCTTCAAGGCCATTGTGGAACGATTAAATGATTTCTTTGCTTCGGTATTTACTGAAGAGGATGTTGGGGAGATACCCATTCCAGAGAAGGTTTTCATGGGTAATGATTCAGATGAACTGAACCAAATCACAGTGAAACTGGAAGATGTGGTAGGCCTGACTGACAAACTGAATAGTAGTAAATCACCTGGTATACACCCTAGGGTTCCTAAGGAACTAAAAAATGAAATTTCATATCTATTAGTTAACATTTGTAACCTATTATTAAAATCATCCATTGTACCTGAAGACTAGAGGGTGGCTAATGTAACCCCAATATTTAAAAAGGGTTCCAGGGGCGATCTGGGAAACTACAGACCAGTTAGCCCGACTTCAGTGCCAGGAAAAATAGTGGAAAGTGTTTTAAAGATCAAAATCACGAACATATAGAAAGACATGGTTTAATGGAACAAAGTCAGCATGGCTTTACCCAAGGCAAGTCTTGCCTCACAAATCTGCTTCACTTTTTTGAAGGGGTTAATAAACGTGTAGATATAGGTGAACCAGTGGATGTAGTGTATTTGGATTTTCAGAAGGCATTTGACAAAGTTCCTCATGAGAGGCTTCTAAGAAAAGTAAAAAGTCATGGGATAGGTACGATGTCCTTTCATGGATTACAAACTGGCTAAAAGACAGGAAGCAGAGAATAGGATTAAATAGACAATTTTCTCAGTGAAAAAGGGTATACAGTGGAGTACCTCAAGGATCTGTACTAGGACCCATGCTTTTCAATACATTTATAAATGATTTGGAAAGGAATACAATGAGTGAAGTAATCAAATTATTATTTATTTTATTTATTTAGAACTTTTTTATATCGACATTCATAGACATATCACATCAGTTTACAGATCAACGGGGATAAACCAAAAGATGAGAAATTGATTTATAAAGTTACAATTAACAAGGGATCAAACGAACAAGTAGGGAGTATTAGAGGGTCGAGCGGACCTAGGTAATGAGAGTAGCAGATAGTATAACCAATAAATAGAGGTAGATCATTTAACATAACTAGATAGTTTAACCATAACTAGATAGTTTAACCAATAAATAGAAGTGGGCTTGAAGAGGGTAGGGGAGAGGTAGCTCTTGAAGGAAAGAGCCATAGAGTGAGGGGGGGGGGGGAAGGGGGAGGGATGATTTGAGAGAGGGATGGAGGTTGAAGTTAGTTATAGGCCCGTTTAAACAGCCAAGTTTTTAGTTGTTTGGTTTTTTTTTTTGAACGTTTTGATGCATTGTTCTTGGCGTAGATTGAGCGACATTGAATTCCAAATCTTTGGGCCTGCTATGAAGAGAGCGCAATCATTGGTGGAGATAAGCTGAGTCAGCTTATGCGAGGGACTAGACAAGGAGCCTTTGTAGGCGGATCTAGTCGGTCTGTTGGAGGAATGATATTGTAAGGAGTCATTAAGCCAGTAAGAGTTTTGATTGTGAAGGGATTTGTGGATAATTGTGAGGGCTTTGTGGAGTCTTCTAGAGGGGATGGGGAGCCAATGTAGGTCTCTAAGGATTGGAGTGATGTGGTCTATTCTGCGAGAATTGGTGAGTATTCTAGCTGCTGCATTTTGCAGCATTTGGAGCGGTTTGATGGAAACAGTGGGGAGGCCTAGGAGGAGAGTATTGCAGTAGTCAGTCTTCGAAAATAGAGTCACTTGGAGGACAGTCCTGAAATCGTTGTAGTGGAGGAGTGGTCTTAATTTCTTAAGGATGTGCAGTTTGTAGAAACAGTCTTTGGTGGTGTTATTGATATATATTTTTAAGTTCAGATGGCTATCGAGCGAGACTCCTAAATCTCTTACGTTTTGTGAGAAGGACACAGTCTGAAAGGAGCGGGGAGGGGGAGGGTTGTGGTTACCAGGGGAGATGACTAGGAGCCCTGTTTTTGTAGTGTTTAAGGCAAAGTTCAAGTTAGTTAGAAGGCAAGTAATAGAAGAGAGGCAGTTTTCCCAGGTCTTTAGGGCTTTGGGTATGGAATTGGTGATGGGGATGGGAATTTGTATATCATCCACATAGATATAATAGGTGAGACCCAAATCAGCTAGGAGTTGGCATAGTGGCAGAAGATAGACATTGAAGAGAGACGGGGATAGGGAGGAGCCTTGGGGAACTCCGTGGGTAAGGTTGATAGGGTTGGATTCGCGGGCACCAATTTTGACCTTGTATTGTCTATTATTGAGGAAGGCTTCAAACCAGCTCACGGCAATTCCAGAGATACCTATTTCAGAAAGGCGATTAATCATGAGGTTATAGTTGACCGTGTCGAAGGCTGAAGAAATGTCAAGCATGGCTAGAATGTATGACTGGCCCTTATCAAGTCCTTTAAGTAGGGTATCTGTAAGGGATATTATGAGAGTTTCCGAATTGAAGAATTTACGGAATCTGAATTGTGAGGGAAATAAGGTGTTGTGTTTTTTGAGATGATCGTTAAGTTGTGAGTTGACCACTCTTTCTATAAGTTTGGATAGGAAAAGGAGGTTAGATATTGGCCGGAAGTTAGAGGGGTCAGAAGAGTCAAGATTAGATTTTTTTTAAGATGGGTTTGAGGATGGCTTGTTTCCAAGCCGGGGGGTCTTGCCCAAGGGAAAGGGAGAGATTAATTATTTCCGATAGTGGTTTGGCAATGATGTCTGGGATAGAGAGAAGTGATTTAGTGGGAATGGAGTCCTCAGGGTGTGAGGAGGGTTTCATTTTTTTAAAAATTGTTGCTATCTCTAAGGAGGAAGTGGGTTCAAAGGAGTCAATTGTAGAGTTCTGGTTAGTTGGCATGGGGTGGGGGGTGAGGTGGAGAGGGGGAATCATGCAGTTAGCTTATCTATTTTGTCATGGAAGAAGGTTACTCATTTGTTACATTTATTTTTGGCTTTGTTATCTGCTATGGGTGGAGGGGCTGTTTTTGTGAGGTGTGAGACATAATTGAACAGGGCCTTGGCGTTATTGTGGTATTTATGGATTTTTAGAGCGTAATAGTCTTTTTTTGTTTTGAGGATGGAGTCTCTGTAGTGGTGGAGGGTGTGTTTGTATGATGCTAGGAGGGAGGGGGAGGGGTCCTTGCACCATTTCTTTTCTTTGGTTCTTAGTTCTTTGGTTCTTAGTTCTTTGTCCACCTGGACAAAATGGTCAAACAGATGATGAAATGCTAAGAGAAATCAGGAAAGCATACCAATTTGGCAGTGCAATAATAATGGGAGATTTTAATTACCAAAATCAGTGATGTGGTGTTATGCTCTTTATATTTATAAATGCTGTATCTCCTCTTAAACTTTCTTGAATTCAACATGAAATTAACATGAATTTAATGATATTGAATTAGGGACCATCATACCACCAACTGTGCTTTTCAAGTTAATACTTGTGTTTTGCACTATGATGGGTCTTCTTTAATCATAGGTCCAGAAAGTCTGATATTTAAAGCAAAACTTTTTTTTGCTTTTTAAATTTTTACTTAAAATATAGAGGATGTCACCTCCCTTAAGTAGATGTCGGAGTCAGTGGTCCGCACGCGTTTCGCGGTCCGCTGCTTCAGAGACGTTGTTCTGCTGACTCTCTTAGTCCGGCGCTCCTCACTTCGCTCAGGAACGGGACTTAGCTGACTTCCTTAATGCAGTTGTACCAAATGCTGCTGTGGGTGACTAAATAATGAATTTAGAGTCCTTCATAGTTTCTAAAAATTAGAACACTTCAAGTTAAATCAGCATTATTACTTTGTTTTAAAAGAAAATATTTCCAATGTATGTACTTTACACAGTTGGGACAACACAGCTTTAATTACCCCAATATTGACTGGGTAAATGTAACATCGGGACTTGCTAGAGACATAAAGTTCCTGGATGTAATAAATGATTGCTTCATGGAGCAATTGGTTCAGGAACCAACAAGAGAGGGAACTATTTTAGATTTAATTCTTAGTGGAATGCAGGATTTGGTGAGAGAGGTAATGGTGGTGGGGCCACTTGGCAACAGTGATCATAACATGATCAAATTTAAACTAATAACTGGAAGGGGGACAATAAGTAAATCTGCAGCTCTAACACTAAACTTTCAAAAGGGAAACTTTGATAAAATGAGGAAAATAGAAAAAAACTGAAAGGTGCAGCTGCAAAGGTTAAAAGTGTTCAACAGGCTTGGACATTGTTTAAAAATACAATCCTAGAGGCGCAGTCCATATGTATTCCATGCATTAAGAAAGTTGGAAGGAAGGCAAAACGATTACCATCCTGGTTAAAAGGTGAGGTGAAAGAGGCTATTTTAGCCAAAAAAACATCCTTCAAAAATTGGAAGAAGGATCCATCTGAAGAAAATAGGATAAAACATAAGCATTGTCAAGTTAAGTGTAAAACATTGATAAGACAGGCGATGAGAGAATTTGAAATGAAGTTGGCCATAGAGGCAAAAACTCATAATAAAAACTTTTTAAAATATATCCGAAGCAAGAAACCTGTGAGGGAGTTGGTTGGACCATTAGATGACCAAGGGGTTAAAGGGGCTCTTAGGGAAGATAAGGCCATTGCAGAAAGACTAAATGAATTATTTGCTTCCATGTTTACTAATGAGGATGTTGGAGAGATACCAGTTCCAGAGATGGTTTTCAGGGGTGATGAGTCAGACGAGCTGAACGAAATCACTGTGAACCTGGAAGATGTAGTAGGCCAGATTGACAAACTAAAGAGTAGCAAATCACCTGGACCGAATGGTATGCATCCTAGGATACTGAAGGAACTCAGAAATGAAATTTCTGATCTATGAGTTAAAATTTGTAACCTATCATTAAAATCATCCATTAAACCTGAAGACTGGAGGGTGGCCAATGTAACCCCAATATTTAAAAAAGGCTCCAGGGGCGATCCGGGTAACTGTAGACCAGTGAGCTTGACTTCAGTGCCGGAAAAAATAGTGGAAACTTTTCTCAAGATCAAAATCGTAGAGCATATAGAAAGACATGATTTAATGGATCACAGTCAACATGGATTTACCCAAGGGAAGTCTTGCCTAACAAATCTATGGATAAAGGTGAACCGGTAGATGTAGTGTATTTGGATTTTCAGAAGGCTTTTCACAAATTCCCTCATGAGAGGCTTCTACGAAAACTAAAAAGTCATGGGATAGGAGGCGATGTCCTTTCGTGGATTACAAACTGGTTAAAAGATAGGAAACAGTGAGTAGGATTAAATGGTCAATTTTCTCAGTGGAAAAGGGTAAACAGTGGAGTGCCTCAGGGATCTGTACTTGGACTGGTGCTTTTCAATATATATATAAATGATCTGGAAAGGAATACTACGAGTGAGGTTATCAAATTTGTGGATGATACAAAATTATTCAGAGTAGTTAAATCACAAGCAGATTGTGATACATTACAGGAGGACCTTGCAAGACTGGAAGATTGGGCATACAAATGGCAAATGAAATTTAATGTGGATAAGTGCAAGGTGATGCATATAGAGAAAAATAACCCATGCTGTAGTTACACGATGTTAGGTTCCATATTAGGAGCTACCACCCAGGAAAAAGATCTAGGTATCATAGTGGATAATACTTTGAAATCATCGGCTCAGTGTGCTGCAGCAGTCAAAAAAGCAAACAGAATGTTGGGGATTATTAGGAAGGGAATTGGTGAATAAAACGGAGGATGTCATAATGCCTCTGTATTGCTCCATGGTGAGACCGTACCTTGAATACTGTGTGCTAGGGATGTGAATCATGTCCTCGATCGTCTTAACGATCGATTTCGGCTGGGAGGGGGAGGGAATCGTATTGTTGCCATTTGGGGGGGTAAAATATCGTGAAAAATCGTGAAAAATCGTGAAAAATCTAAAAATCGCAAAACCGGCACATTAAAACCCCCTAAAACCCACCCCCGACCCTTTAAATTAAATCCCCCACCCTCCCGAACCCCCCCCCCCCAAATGAGTTAAATAACCTGCGGGTCCAGCGGCGGTCCGGAACGGCAGCGGTCCGGAACGGGCTCCTGCTCCTGAATCTTGTTGTCTTCAGCCGGCGCCATTTTCCAAAATGGCGCCGAAAAATGGCGGCGGCCATAGACGAACACGATTGGACGGCAGGAGGTCCTTCCGGACCCCCGCTGGACTTTTGGCAAGTCTCGTGGGGGTCAGGAGGCCCCCCACAAGCTGGCCAAAAGTTCCTGGAGGTCCAGCGGTGGTCAGGGAGCGATTTCCCGCCGCGAATCGTTTTCGTACGGAAAATGGCGCCGGCAGGAGATCGACTGCAGGAGGTCGTTCAGCGAGGGTTCCGGCGCCTCGCTGAACGACCTCCTGCAGTCGATCTCCTGCCGGCGCCATTTTCCGTACGAAAACGATTCGCGGCGGGAAATCGCTCCCTGACCCCCGCTGGACCTCCAGGAACTTTTGGCCAGCTTGTGGGGGGCCTCCTGACCCCCACGAGACTTGCCAAAAGTCCAGCGGGGGTCCGGAAGGACCTCCTGCCGTCCAATCATGTTCGTCTATGGCCGCCGCCATTTTTCGGCGCCATTTTGGAAAATGGCGCCGGCTGAAGACAACAAGATTCAGGAGCAGGAGCCCGTTCCGGACCGCTGCCGTTCCGGACCGCCGCTGGACCCGCAGGTTATTTAACTCATTTGGGGGGGGTTCGGGAGGGTGGGGGATTTAATTGAAAGGGTCGGGGGTGGGTTTTAGGGGGTTTTAGTGTGCCGGCTCACGATTCTAATGATTTATAACGATAAATCGTTAGAATCTCTATTGTATTGTGTTCCATAACGGTTTAAGACGATATTAAAATTATCGGACGATAATTTTAATCGTCCTAAAACGATTCACATCCCTACTGTGTGCAATTCTGGTCACCGTATCTCAAGAAAGATATAGTTGCAATGGAAAAGATACAGAGAAGGGCAACCAAAATGATAAAGGGGATGAACTGCTCCCCTATGAGGAAAGACTAAAGAGGTTAGGGCTGTTCAGCTTGGAGAAGAGATGGCTGAGGGGGGATATGATAGAGGTCTTTAAAATCATGAGAGGTCTAGAAGGGGTAAATGTGAATCTGTTATTTACACTTTCGAATAATAGAAGGACTAGGGGGCATTCCATGAAGTTAGCATGTAGCATATTTAAAAACTAATCGGAGAAAATTCTTTTTCACTCAACGCACAATTAAACTCTGGAATTTGTTGCCAGGGGATGTGGTTAGTGCAGTTAGTGTAGCTGGGTTTTGAAAAAGGTTTGGATAAGGTCTTTTTAGGAGAAGTCTATTACCTGCTATTAATCAAGTTGACTTGGAAAATAGCCACTGCTATTACTAGCATCAGTAGCATGGAATAGACTTAGTGTTTGGGTACTTGCCAGGTACTTGTTGCCTGGATTGGCCACTGTTGGAAACAGGATGCTGGGCTTGATGGACCCTTGGTCTGACCCATTATGGCAATTTCCTATGTTCTTATGTCTTTTTGTGAATTTTGGGCAGAAATGTAGGAAAATGTCCTGAACTGATTTCATGTACAAACATGTGATGTATGCTTTGTTTTCTCCTATGGCTTCACTTGAGGTAGAACCATGCTCAATTGCTTCCCCCTTCCCTTTTTTATATATGCACAAGGAGCAAGGGATTGGCCTCTGTTCCTAAAGGGATAATGAACCAAATTATGTATTCTGCAGACGGGAGCAGGGGAAAGACTTGTAAGCTATATAAACCCAGTTACATGATATTCCTGAGATACACAGCATTGCTCTGGACCAACGCTGGTCATGCCAAATTTGCCCATGCATAAATTTTTGCACACCTCCGAATTTCACACAAAGGAACATATTGACTTATGTACGGGCCATATCTTCCTCCCATGCTACTGGAGCTGCCATGTGAAAGACTAAAAAGTTGAACTAGCAGCTAATGAGAAAGTTAAAACTAAAATGAAATTAAACATTTCTACAGTTTAAACTTTTCAATAAATCATTTTCAAGTTGTCTTTAAATGTGCACTATGTTTCCTCTTACAATTCAAATAAAGTTTACAAACACCAGTAAAGTGAAAAATTGCACCCTATTTTTCCATTATTTGTTTTGGCAGCTTTTCCCATCTAAACCAGTATTTTATTTATTTTTTTAATTTTATGTTTGCACAACCTTTTTTTACATGACAGTTCTACAACTGCAGTGTTATAATTCTCAGTGCTGGAACTTGCATGCTGAATTCATTTTTTTTTTTTCAAGGAACCACAGTGCAAATCAAGCAGGTGGAGGAAATAAGGTGCCAGTACTCAGTACTGGCAAATACCCCCTGGAAAAAAAAAAAAAAGCCCCGAAGATCCTTAGTGCAAAAATGAAAAGTGAAAACTTTTCAAAGATGGAAAAAAAGCTGCCTGAAAAGGAAGGGGGTGATAGTGGGGAGGGGAGGAGGAAATATTAAAATTGCCCCAACAAAATGTACAGGTCATAGGACCACCACCACAACATGTAGAAATATGAATACTTTCACTGCTTAACATTTGGGGCAACAAGTCATATTCCCAGGACAAATCAATGTATTTTTGACCCCGCAGCTTCCTCCTCTTTTGAGCTTCCAGCTCAGTCAGAACCAGGGCTGGGAAATGGCACTAGGTGCCTTCATTTGCAGATATCAAAGAATCTTTTCCTTTATTTTCTATCCTGCCCCTCCCTTCCAAATGTACCGAGTTTGGGCGTTGCAGCAGTGATCCTGGGCTGGAGGCTGTGCATGAGAGCTCCTTCCAGAACCCTGCCATCCAGTCGTGAGCCCGGAATCCAACTGCTGGGTGTTACCCTTGAGCGATGACCATGTCTACGCAACTCCATCCCCACCCCCACCCCCGAGGGACTGTGAATGCTGCCTCCACCGTATCCCCAGTTTACAGCTAGCGGCCCGAGGAGAGGAAGGTCAGACTCAGGGATCAAACTGGGGATCTGCCACCTAGCACCAGGACAAACCAATGCTAATGTGTATTGTAGAACTAGTTCTGGAATAGGCTGTACCAACATCCCGAGTCCCCAAAGCTTCCTCCTCAAGGCTCCGGTTTTGGATTTCATTGCTTGCCTTTCCCAAACCCATGCACAAGGTGAGTCGCATTTCAGGTACAGTAGATATTTCCCTACCCCAGGGAGGGTTTACAATTTAAGGTTCCAATATAATATGAAGTGAGTATAAAATGTGAGCTGAGGTTTTTACTCACTTGGTAATAAAAAGAATTAACTGCAGATGCAGTAAGTGAATGGTATGCTTATACATTGAGAGTTAGAAAAAAAAAAGCAGCCAACCTGAAAATGTGTGCATACATGATTTATGTGCTTATAACATGATTTGTGCACAAAGGGGCAGACTTTTAAAAAATACACGAGCGCGTACTTTTGTTCGCGCACCAGGCGCAAACAAAAGTACGCTGGATTTTGTAAGATACGCGCGTAGCCGCGCGTATCTTATAAAATCTGGGGTCGGCGCGCGCAAGGGGGTGCACATTTGTGCAACCTGCGCGCGCCGAGCCCAGCGCGAGCTGCATGTTCCCTCCGAGGCCGCTCCGATTTCGGAGCGGCCTCGGAGGGAACTTTTCTTCGCCCTCCCCCCACCTTCCCTTCCCCTACCTAACCCACCCCCCCGGCCCTATCTAACCCCCCCCTTACCTTTGTCGGCAAAGTTACGCCTGCTGAAAGCAGGCGTAACTTTGTGCGCGTCGCCGGCAGCCCCACTCCGTCCTCCGGTCCCGGGGGCTGGTCCGGAGGCCTCGACCATGCCCCCAGGCCGGCGCCACGCCCCCAGGCCCGCCCCCGAAACGCCGGGGCACGTCCCTGAAATGCCGCGTCGTTTCGGGAACGCCCCCGGACACGCCCCCTCCCTCCCCTTTTCGAAAGCCCCGGGACTTACGTGCGTCCCGGGGCTTTACGTGCGCCGGCAGCCTATGCAAAATAGGCGCGCCGGCGCGCGCGGGCCTTTTAAAATCCACCCCAAAGTATGCTCACTGCACATAAAACATGATGCACAGTATGCGCATAGATTATATATTCACAGAAAATACAATTTGTGCACAAGTCATGGTTTATGCAATGCGCATAAATGATGAGGACACGACCCCCTCACCAAAACTCCAGGTTCAGTCCCACAGACTAACACTAGCCCTAGAAACTTTACTCCACCTTACCTTGAGTTAAATGTTCAACATTAAGAGAATATGAGTAAAGCCTGTGCATCTTTCCGTGTTAGGAAGTAATAGCTAATACCTTGATTAAATATGGGATTTACATGAAGCAGTGTTAACTTCTGTGCACAACGCCTTGTTAAATTGGCTTTAAAGTTGTATGCACAAAAATGTGCAAGGCTGTGTGATCCTTATTACATCAGGGCCTAAGTTTGTACCTGAGGCAATGGAGAGTGAAGTGACTTGCCCAAGGTCACAAGAAGTAGGATTTGGGCCCAGGTTTCCCTGGTTGGTAGCTTGTTGCTCTACCCACTAGGCCAGTTTCCCAGCCTTTTCAAGCCCAAGGCACACATACACAGAGAAAAATGCTGTGTGGCACACCAGCCTCTATGGAGCAGGCAGTGCAGCCTTGAAGAGGACTTGTTGGTCTAAAAAAAGACCTAGAGAAACAACAAAAGACCCACCATTCTCTCCTCCAAATTTTAAAACAAGAGAGGCTGCAGAGACATATATGAACCCCTCACAGTGGACCTTTATATTCAAGTGCAGGAGAGGTGCGGTATGGGCAGCCGAATCAGGCAGTTACCTTGGCTGCCAGAGTTCCTCCACTGCTGCTGCTCCCACCATTCAGAGTGAGTCACATCTCGGGCTCAGTGCACATACACCTCATCCAAGGGCGGCTCAAGGCAATCTGCCGCCTGAGGCGAGGGATGAGATGGTGTCCTCTAGCCCCGCCCCCCGCTCACTCCTCCCCCATCCCTCCTCCCTCCTCCACGCCGCCGGCTTGTGGCAGCGACCCTCCTCTTTTCTGCCACTGCCGGCCTGGATCAGCAGGGGCGGGCACGGTGAGGCGTGGCCTTCTGAGAGGGGCATTTGTTGCCGCCTCAAAATTCTTCTGCCTTATGCGACCGCCTCACCCTGCCTCACTTTAGAACTGCCCCTGTCCCCATCTGACACATCCTAGGGATAAGACAGAGCCTAGAAGAACTAAAAGGCGGAGGTTCGAGAGACGGAAGAGGAGGTAGTGCTGTGTGTGCTGCACAAAGCAGGGCCCAGCTAGATTCATGTGCTGCATGCTGCCCACTAATTCTCACACTTCAGGGCTCATACTTCAGGTAGAAAGGAGAGGCCTGCTTGGTGACACGTTCTCAGAAAGGACCTCCTGCATGTTTAATAGCCTCAGCTGGTATCTCTTGTTGCTGTGAAGTGCTGAGGGCTGAACCCAAGTGCTGGGCTGGACTTAAGAATCAGGCAATACTGAATTCTCGATGGCACATCTGATCAGGGCTGATGACTCACTGGTTGGGAAACACTGCGCTAGGCTACTCCACTAGCCAGTTTAAACAACAAATAAGGAAAATACAGAGCAATCTAAATAAAAAAAAAAACAAAACTTCTCAACAAATCTTGATTATACTGTGTTACAAATGGAAGTCTTAAATTCCAAAGAAATAGATGCACAGCATTTGTTATAGCAGGCACATTCAATACTGAAAAATCCTCTTTTGAACCAGTTAAATTGGTTGGCTCCCAGATAATTTCCTGCAAACAGCAACTACTGTACTAGCATTTTACTTAAACAAAATTGGCTAAACTGAAGCACAGAAAATAAAGGGAGAGGAAGTAAAGCACAGTCTTGAACTCCCATCATAGAATTTCTCCTGATCTGTAGAAGGCTTTGCACACATGACCACACCTCCCACCTGATCAAATTTCCTCTAGAAAACCCAATTGTCTTCTTTAAGGGAGATATGAGATGGCAGTGTATTTCCTGCCCTAAGGAAAGAATCAGTTTGCTGTAAAGAGATTATGACATTAAGATTTGGAGCATTTTGATTACATATGTATTTCCATGCTTCTCATCCCAGATGTCTTAATTAAATGCTTTGAGATCAATTGCTTTATTTGATGTAATAAAATTTCAGTCATACGTACTATAGAAGGAAAGATAGATCTTTTTTAGGTGATTATTATAGAATCACAATTACAAAATGATGAAAAGTTACATCTTTGGAGAAAGAAGCTGAAAGATTGGAAGACTGGGCATTCAAATGGCAGATGAAATTGAATATGGACAAGTGCAAAGGGATGCACATAGGGAAAAGTAACCCACACTGTAGTTACACGATGTTAGATTCCATATTGGGAGTTACTACCCAGGAAAAGGATCTGGGCATCATGGTGGACCACACTTTGAAATCCTTGGCTATGTGTGTGGTGGTGGTCAAAAAAAACAAACAGAATGTTAAGAATTATCAGGAAAGTAATGAAGAATAAAACAGAAAATGTCAAACTGCCTCTGTATTGCTTTATGGTTAGCCTGCATCTGGCATACTATGTAAGGTTCTGGTCACCACATCTCAAAAAAGATATAGTTGGAGCCTCTTTCAACAGGAGGCTTGAGGAGGAGTTAAGATGGTGGCCTGAACACCATCCTTACCTCTGCTCTGCTGTTTCTCTTTGAACTATTTCCTATGTTTTGTATTTGGAGCTCAAATGGAGCTCCTAATTCCTTCAAAACATAAAGGGAAGGTTCGGCTCTATCTCTCGGAGCTTTTACCGGCCTCGGGGCAGTTAACTATCAAGCAATGTTGGCGCCCATGTTGGATTCTGGCACTGAGGCGAGTGCAGGAGAGCTTACCTCAGCTTTGGAAGAGGCATCTTTGAGCCCTCTTGATGACCATTTGCCGCCTGCTGCACAGAGCTCCATGGCTGAACCCTTGACAACAGATCCCGACAAGGACAATCTGTCAGCTGAGAGAGAGGGACTGGCAGCCCTGCTCAGACATCTTTGGCGGCATTAGGAAGTTACTCCAGAGTGTCTGGTTTTGGCACAGTCTCTTCAGCGCTCGGGGAGAGTAAGACTCCTTCTTCCCCAGGTCTTCAGCCCAGCATGTCCAGCATGTCCATCTTTTCACCAGAGAAACCGGCTTTTGTTACACTGGACTCTCTTTGTGACCTTATGATCAATTTTGGGAAGGCTTCTTCAGACAGTTCTTCAAAGGTAACTGCTGTGTCCCTTCAAGCTGACACCATGGCTAAGAATAATATTTCACAATTTCAGGAGATGTTGGGAAAAATCAAGGAGGTGGAAGGAGAAATTCATTCTATTAAAGGAGTACAAGCTTCTATTATCTGAGACTGTGGTGCCTTGAATAGAAAAGTTGAATATATATAGAAAATAGACTGAGACATTTAAATTTGCGATTATTAAATATTCCAAGGGTAGTGGGGGAAATTTTCTCATGCTACTGTAAAAAGATATCTTAAAGATATCCTTACTTTTTCCTCTGATTCTACCCCTACCCTCGATAAAGTTTATTTTCCACCATCTCGCTCAGTCAATCAATCTCAATCTTTGGATGGTAATTTGACTGCCTTCCTTGAATCCTCAAATTATGAACTCTCTGAATGAGCTACCTTATTAGTTTCTTTTTTTTTTTTTTTTTTACAGAAAATGATTTGAGCTTAGTAATGCAAAGTTATTTTAAAAATCTGAACACTTTGTTTTTGGGTCAGAAGGTGAGGATATTTCCAGACCTTTCTCGAATACTCAGGAATGTAGGCAAGGATTTCTGGCCTTCTGCCAGGAAACCCGAGATATTGGGGCATCTTTTTTTCTTGAGATATCCCTGCAAATGTATTGTCAAATATAATAAGGATTGTTTTGGGGGTTTTTTGTATCAGAATAGTTAAAAGCCTTTGTTGACTCAAAGAAAAAGTTGATTCCTGTTGGTATGTCTAATTTGTCATCAAATTGATAGTTGTACATGGGTCTTCTCATGTTAAGTCTTTTTCTTGAGATGTATTTCTCCTTTATTTTCTTTTTCCTCCCCTCATTATATTTGGGGACTAATGGATATATGTTTATTGCCTTAACTTGTTTTGGTTTTGAGGTGTTGGAGTGGATTCTTGGGTACTGCGGTGATGGTCATGCCCACGGGGAGGAACCCCGTGAGGAGCCGCAGTACTAGGCTAGACTCTATACATGCAAACACGGAGAATTTGTATTTATTATACAGCTTAGTGGTACTGCCCAAGAGGGCAGCAGTGAAGTAGCTTAGTAGAAACAGTCCTGGGGTCTTCAGCAGAGGAGACCAGACCCACACTCAAATAGATGGTAGGCAGCGCAAGGTAGTAGAGGAAAGTCCCGGAAGCAGACTCTGAGCTCTGAAGCTGGAGATGAGACAGACTGATAATGTTAGTGGCTCACTGAAGTAGATAGCTGTATTGGTGAAGATTCTGGCAGGCAGAAGTAGGTAGTAAGGCACCAGGGTAGGAAGAGCAGGCCCTCGAGGAGCGAGTACCCAATATCCCAGATCGGTACCTGTAAGAGAACATAAGGGCCCCCGAGGAGCGGGTACCCAGGTTAGAGATGAATTACCCCGAAGGGCAGAGAGAAGGCTTTCTTGTGGGTAAGAGCGAGATCAGAGACCTAGGATCGAGCTGTAGATCACCCAGAGCTAGATTGGCCTCGAGGCACGAGTACCTACAATTACTGAGGGTTGGCTGCAGAGGGCAGAAGACTTCCTCTAAAGAGATGGATGAGCTGACCGAGACTGTTGGTGCAGGATACCCAAAGCTGGATGGACCCCCGAGGGGCGGGTGCCCACTACTAAGGGTTCCTGAAAAAGAAACAAGAGGACCCCCGAGGAGCGGGTATCCAGTAGATAAGCTGGAAGCGAGGTGCCCCCAAGGAGCGGGTACCCAGAGCTTCCGCAGGGTAGAATCTGGAACCGAAGTCCAGCTGAAAAGGGGATCCGGCAGGAAGAAATCCAATAACAATATCCTTGCACAAAGCAATATTTTAGAGAATCTTAGGAAGCAGCAGAGAGACTCCTTGCTAACTCAAGGAGCAAAGGGTGGAAGGAAGTTTAAATAACCCGCCCTTGGTGATGTCATCCACAGGGCGGAGTCCGGGTTTCCTGCCATGGTCTCCTCAAGCATCCTCCGGTGCGCATGCGCACGTAGGGACATCCAGAGGTGGTACTCCAAGAGACGGCAGTGTCCTGGCTGAGTGCCCAGGCCTCCTGCCCGTGGAGCAGGTCGCAATGCGCCGTGAAGTGCCAGAGGACACTCCACCCTCCAGAAACTGTTATTAACCAAGCAGACTAAGAGGAGAAATTTAAAAGATGGGTGCGCACCAAAATTGGGAGATGTACGCACATGTAGGTTCTGTGCAAGTCTACCTGATTTTAAAAGCTGCCTACATGCACACACATCTCCTGATACGGTAATATGTCACTTGGAATGAAAAAAGGGCATGGACATTCTGGGGGAATTCCAAGAGAGTACAAATGCACTTGAATGTGCGCCGAGGTCCAGTGCTTTGTAAGTTTACTTCTCCTATGGAGGAGGTGTAAGTTAAAAAACAAAAACAAAAACAGGCATTTGTGAGAGGTTTGAGGGTCTAGGGTAATTGTGGGGAGTGCATGCTAAAGAACCAGGGGGGTTTTGAGAACCTAGCTCTAGACTGGGAAAACTGGTGGATGAACTGGTGAAACTGGTTATGGCGTTGACGCACACCTATTATAAAATTCTCCCACTTGTGCAGCTCAATCCTGACTTTGTGCAGCTGTGTGCGCCCACTTGCAAAACTGGCTGCATACATATGCACACCCAGGCTATTTTATAACACACGCATGTATGTTATAAAATTGCCTTATCCCTAGGCTCACACTGATGTAAATGTGTATATGTGCGCCCTCATATACATTTGAAAGTTACCTTACCTGGGAATAACCACTACTCTACAATATCTGCATAGGTTCTATTTACTATTTGGGATCTTGCCAGGTACTTTGACCTGAATTGGCCACTGTTGGAAACAGGATACTGAGCTTGATGAACCCTTGGTCTGTCCCAGTATGGCAATTCTTGCTTTTATGAAGCTGTTTTTCAATGTACAAGCTGGGAATGGTCACTGGTTGCTGTGTATTCAATCCTTTATCTCTTCTCTCAGTACAAATAAATAAATAAATAGATGGACAATAATAATCCAAATTGATTTATTTATTCATTTAATCATTTATAAACCGCCAATCCACAAATCTTGGTGGAGTACAATATGCACACACAATAAAGAATTTCATTTACAAACAATAATACAAATCACAGGAAACGGCAAAATAACAGCAAACACAAACACACAATTAAGCTGCAAAACCAGAGAATGAATGCCTAGGACATAATGGTGCAGACACCTTAATAGGCAGGGAAAGTTTGAGAAAAAAGGTAAGCTTTAAGCAGCTTCCTTTGATAGCTCAGCTGGTAGAGCAGAGGACTGTAGAGAAGCACTAGAGAGCATTAGGTTGCTGTTGAAAGGAACATTTTCCAACCTTTGTTTTAACAATTGTGGAGCCTTTATTTTGAGGCAAATCATCTGGAAACTTAGGGCTTGACCCATTTGTTCAGAGCTCTCTTCCATGAAAGATGAATTGGCTCACCTTAAGGCTGAATTAGCTGCAATAAAGGAAATATCAGCAACTAACAGGGAATCCACACCCATTCTACAGTATAATTCAGGAATCGTTTGACCAATGGGAGGGGAATGAAGGAAGAGGCATGAGGTAACTTGCTGGTGTGGTGGATTCTACCCTTAACAAATAAGCCTTCACATGGGGGTAACTTGCTGGTGTGGTGGATACTACCTTTAACAAACAAGCCTTCATTCTGTTGATGCAACTCCATCATTGCTCGCTGCTTCAACAGCAGGGGGAAAAGAGGAATTGGACTCAGACAACAACAACCAACAAGGACATTGAACTGTTCAGTCTAGGAAAATAAGCATGGGGGGGGGGGGGGGTAACTTGCTTGATGTGGCGGTTACTACCCTTAATCAAAAAGCCTGATACTACATTTCTGATGCAACTCCAACATTGCTCTCTGCTTCAACTGCAGGGGGGGGAAAGGAAATTGAACTCAAACAGTAACCAACAAGAGCATGGGGATAACTTGCTTGATGCGGCGGTTACTACCTTAACCAAAAAGCCTGATATTACACTTCTGATGCAACTCTAACAATGCTCTCTGCTTCAACAGCAGGGGGGGTGGGGGGAGGAAGTTGGACTCAAACAGTAACCAACAAGAGCTCTGACCCTGGCGGTCTGAGTAACTGATAAGTATGGGAAACTGATAACTATGGGAGCTTGCTGGGCAGACTGGTTGGGCTATTAGGTCCTTTTCTGCCATCACTTCTGTGTTTCTATATGTTTCCTAAATTGAAGCAGATCCCCCACATTTCTGATTTCCATGGGTAAGCCATTCCAATAACCAGGCCCTGCTATCCAGAATATCTTATTACATATGGTGGCCAAATAGTCTTGCTTGAAAGAGGGAATTTCTAATAGGTGCTGAGAGGACGTGCATAAGGTTCAATTATAATTGAAAATCTGACAAAAGAAATTGCAAAATTATAATTTAAGCACAGCAGTTTTCATGTAGTCCTGCTTAAAATCCAAAATGATTCTATGCTACAAATCCATCCCCTATAATTTGTTTCTCTGAAATTTTTGCTCACTTAGAAGATAAGTAAAAAAAAAAAAAAATTGCATGCCTCCTTACACGTGCATATATGGCCATGTGGAGATCTACCTCCAGAATACTAAATTTCCACCCTAAATTAATCCACTGCATACATCACCAAAGGAATTCTTCTACAATTGTTATCTCATAACTGTGTGATGCACTGGTACTGCATTAATTATCACACATTATTTTAATCACTGGCCTGTCAAAATAGATAGTGTTTTTATTTAGTATTTCAATTATATTATTTTTAATTTTTTGGTAGGCATATAAAACCATAATTATTGTACTTAATAAACATCTTGCCACATGTTCCCTGTGTCCGTGTGAAATTCAATGAAGTAATCCAGGTAAATAAACACTAGCTAATGATGTAATCCAGGAAGGTAGACACTGGCTGAGCAGAGAATTCCATCCTTATAACCCAATACAGGCTGTATTTGGTTATGCCGTGAACACCTGCAATGCATTAAAAGTGCGTACCTTTCTTACTTATTTTATAAACTTATGCATGTATATTTTACGTGCAAAAGAAAATAACTTGCTCACGTAAAACCCTGATTTATACATAGAAGTCAATATATTTTAAAACATGTATGTGCAATTGAAATCACCAGTTTGCTGATACCACCACCACTTTATCCAGTCTTCCTCCAAGTCATCAAGATATTCCTAGATCTTCACCCTGAACGTTTCCCCAGTTCACCCAGACCTCCCGCCAAACCAGTAGTAGACAACAGAGTAGTATGATATCAGTTACGCTAGATAATTAGCAGGTTAATATTGTACAAATAAGTTGCCTAATATAGTTGCATAAATATTTTATAAAATAGTAATTTACACCTATTCCTCTTAGCCCCGCCCTGGAACAGCCCTAGACTACCGCTTTTGTGCACAGATAAAAGTGCACGTGAAACCGAAAATATGCACATACTTTTGCTATTTATAAAATAGCATGCATGTGAGTACAAGTACTTATGTGCTTGAAAATTAACTCGATAGGTTTTACATGAACTGTTTTCTCCTGTAGGTTATGTTTCAGGCCTTTAGTGGAACAGCTTTGGTGAGATTTAGTAGCTGTGAAGAAAAAAAAAAAAGAGTCAGAAGCTTATGTCGTTAAAGTACTAAGAAACAGAAGGTAACAGGAAGAGCAATATTATTTCCACATTTTCAAGTCATACACGAAACTAACCCAAAAGGAATATGCCGGATTGCTTTAATCATTGGCCCAGAAAAATATAAAAAATTCTAAATTTCAGTAAACACCCCCTCCCCCCAACCAAAAAAACACATACCACAACCTGGACCTGGCTATATTTTGGCCAACCCTATTGCCAGAATCAAGTAAACACAGTAAACAAACTCTAAAAGACAAAATTTAATTATAATTCTAGTCATTAGAGTACCATGTATGGCAGACTCTCTTGGTCTGGTGGCCACTGAATGCCACTGTTCCTGTCTTTAGGCCACACTTAGTGGGAGCCATCCATCCATCCCTTCAGGCCTTCTCACCAGGAGGCTTTGGATTGGGTGACTCAGTGCTACTTAGCCCACACATTTTAAGACTCAGGGGGGGTTCAGTTTGAGAGAGCAGTCAGAGAGTTAAGACGTATATTTTCCACACGCTGGTGGGGCCTCCTGGCCTTGCCCAAAAGAATGTTCTTTTAGAAGGGACACCTACCTTGCACTGCCTGCCAGAGGGTCCTTCTCCTATTTTACAGAGAGAGAGAGAGGGATTTTAAGCCCGATACCTCTTTGGGATGAAGGGACTCTCTTCTGGAGACCAAAGACCTGTGAGCCTACTCTACTTACTAGGCAGGCAAGCACCAGTGATGGATCCTGCTACGAGAGAAAGTGAGGGCAGAGAAGATAGCCATTTTAACTTTTGAAAGTATGATTTGGGGTTTGAGTTAAATAGGGAAGTTTGTGGATCCCCCCTTCCCCACTGGGATTGCAGGGGTGAGAATTAGCCTGGTCCCAGACGTAAAAGCTAAGGAAAATGAACAACTGAACCAAAGGAAGAAAGGACAAGAGAAGGAGATCCCATCCACATTTCCACCCAAGAAATCAGGATAGGCTGGGTGTCCATGGGAAAGAAGATGCTCAGAGGTAGGATTTTTGCAGTTAAAAGGGACCCCTCTCACTAGGATTCCCACAGGACAGCTGCAGGGAGAGTCAGCGCATTTTAAATCGCCATGGACTCTACCCAGAGGTCTGTAATAAGGACACCAACCTACACAGAAACAAAACCCTATAACTACAATCAGATGTACACTCATCATTTTGGACAATGGACTTTATTTAACTTTATGAATCAGTAACTTTATTTTAACACCCAGACCTGGTCCTCTTTGAGTTCTTACAGCCTTTCACCTCATAGGAAGCAATTAAAGTACAGTTTACACACTGTCGACCTCTTTTCATCATCTGGGTCATAAGCAAGATCTTCCTCCTGACATTAAGAGTCCGTGTGGGAGTGAATGGTTAGCTGGAACAGCCCCAGAAGATATAAATAAGATTGTGTGCACTAATGTTAAGGTGCTTGCAAATAATATGCTTTGTACATGAGTTTTAGGAAACACCTACATTAAGGCGCATTAGTGCTTGGGTAACATCTTTGATCAAGCGGAATATGAAGTTTTAATAAATGAAAATATGGTTGCTAACACTATTGCTCTTACATAGACCCCTTAATTCAAGAACATTGAAAGAGGCTTTTCATTTGATCTCTCTGGCATTCTTGAATAAGTTGTCTGGGAGTAAGATTGTCAATGACTTGTCCTACAAGTACATTAGCTGTTTATCATCTCACAGTTCCCTGCTGTACTATACTTAGTGATGCACATTGGTCTTGCCAGAGCTATGGAAAAGACATTTCATATCTTTGTCCACAGACATGGGGAGGGCCCGCAGAATGCAAGAGAAACTCATAAAACTGCCAGCAAGAACAATATCCATCATTAAAGGCGTTGTACTACACCACTTAATGAAGGGTGCAAATATCTACACGACAATGCTCTGACTTCCTGCCTGAAATGGTCACTTATTTCAGGGAAACGTTTTACCTATTTTTGTAGAATTTGTTTTACATGAAGTAACATAATAGACCTGACTGACAATAAACAGAGTAAGCATCAGTTAATTTCGCTTCATCAGTCTATTGGTCATCACTCATGGAGTTTATTTGATAATGAGCATAACCGGGGAAATGCCCAATTTTTCAAAACCAAATGAGTCTCTCTAAGCACAAATTAAACATGCATAGTAGCAGCATAATAAGGTATATGATTTGGTGTACTATGTTGTATTGACTACAGAAACCAGAAATCACAGCTCCAGTTGTTTCAATATGGTAAACTTTCTTGAGCAAATATATAAGGAGATGGACCCTCAATGTACCTCACATAAGTCATCCTTGGCAGAAAAAATGAAAAGGTTTTGAAAGGTTTAGCATTCAGAGGGAAACATCTTTGGGCTGAGCACAACATCTTATTTTTTGTCAGAAGAGATAAAGCAATTCAAAGAAAGGACTTCTTCCATGCCCATTTGCTGGTTAGAAATTGGTATATTAACAATTGTATTTGTGCATTGTTTTTTGTCCAGGTAGGATCTCACTGTGTTTTGAAATTTTCCTGGGAGTTAGTGCTATTTTGGTATGGTAGGTTTGCTTCATAGATACTGAGTATATTTTTTGGTAAGGTATCGTATCACTTCAAAGTGCCCGAGAGTGGAGGGAGCTGTGTTTTTGCTGGCCTGGAATGACACCAGAACTTGAATATTCTTTTTTTTTTTGTATAGAGAATATTCCAGGGATGCCAGCGAGGGGAGAGTCAATGAAGATCAGGGTATTTCCTACACAAAAACCAGCAGGTAACTAGAGTCAGCTTGGATTGGGAGATCCACTCCTTGGATCCTGGGAGGAGAGAATAGTCAATGAGGCAAAATAGTTTTTAAAAAAGAATTTTCATGAGTTCCTACTTGTCTATATATTAAGATGGAACTTACTGTTTTAGTGTGGATGCTTAGAGCACACATGGTTGAGGAATCTTTGGTAGAGTTCAAACCATAATATTGCAGAAAAATAGTACTTTATTCAACCCTGTTGTTTTGGGCTTCCACTTGATGAATAGTAGCCAAGTATTGAGTTTTGCTTAATATCTGCTGTCATAAAAGAATTTCTTAGGAGATATTTCAGTGTTATTTGAGGCAAATAAATAATTATTTGGCATGTGCAGAATAAAATTATTTGAGGAATACAGGTGGTGGAGCCACCACAGACAATCCATTAATGTTCTCCCCTCTGCCCCCAACTTGGCCCACCATGGGTTAACCACCCACACACTTACATGACATTTAATCTCCTCCAGGTGGCAAACATCTTGAATAGATTGACTTCTGCTCAAAGCAAGAGTAACTCTTTAGTCCTTCCTTTTTGCTACGTAGCTCCCATTGTTTTCTCTGGAAGGAAAAATGTCATTTTTATTTTATTCTCCTCCCATAGAAAATTTTGTGAGCTAGCACATAATATTTTGCTTTCTTCTACTTTAACATATTTCAATGGAATGAAAAAGGAGCAGGCATAAATGGTCCTATTTCAGAGCCATTTCTCATCGCTTTTAAAGAAACCGTACCACTGGCTGGAACTTATCTTTGTAAAAGTGGCATGCTATATCCTCCTTCCTTGCTGTGCATGCATGCAAATACACTTGCAACCCACAAATGCCTATTCCTATCATGCATGCCTCACGCTCTTACACGTACCTATACTGCCTGTACCTACCTATACACATGCCCTCATGGAACAGACTCACGGTCGTACACATCAGTCTCACAAACCAATAAAATCAGAGAATAAGACGGTAACTTTGAAACAGCCGCACGGACGCACTTGTGCACGCGTTTGCTGGCTCGCACCCAGGGACGTGGCCATTTTATAACAAATACGTGTATATGTGAGCATGATATAAAATAGACTGAGCATACGCACATGTGCGCGCAACCTTAAATGAACATGTGCATGTGGGCGCAAATACCGCTTCTACCATGTAAGAGGGGGGATTCTAAAAGCCACACATGCCGATGCAATTGGCCATTTTCCCATTTCATTCCCAGTTTGCCCAGGTAAGGCATAGAACTTCCTAACCCTGCCAGTTAAATAGCCTCCCTTCTCCTCTGTTAGCCTGACCCTTAAAACCCTGCTAACATGCCTAGATTTGTTTTCCTTTTCTTGCTTACACGCCATCCATAGAAGAAGTAAAGTTACACGACAGGGGATCCCGGCGCGAGCTTGTGCGCATAAATCCTGATGTACACATTTCATGTTAAAGTCCTGGAATGCCCATGTACTGCCTAGTCCAAGCCAACACCCCACCCTTTTTTTTGGACTTTTCCCTTTTTGCATGTAGTGCATGGCTCGGCGCGCCAGTCCAACACACTCGCGTATCTCCCAGTTTTGATGCGGCCGGGCTTTTAAAATTCACTTTCAAGTCCATAAAGGTTGAATGCATGGAAAATGAAAAAAACATGAGTAACTAAGGATAAGAGAGCTTGCAGCCACAAGACAAATATGACTCAGTTAACATAGAATAAGCACCACCTTTCCTTTGCATGCAGCAGGGAACCACTGCTTCCTTTCCAGCCTGGTATTTAAGGAAAATAATGAACAAAAACAAAAAGGTCCGCATGATGGCTGTCACAGTAGTTGCTGTAAAAATGTCAAAAATGGCCAGTATGGGGTGGAAGATTCTTTCCAGGAATCCAAAAGCAGAGGGGGACTTGAGCAGAAGGTCAAGGATCCCCCTTCCTGGGCCCCCAGAGAAGGACAGTGAGAGCAGTATCAAAGAATTCCCCTCAGTGGGTCCCAGGAGCAGAGAATGCACAAGTTCAGGCTGAGAGTTCCCCGTCCCAGGAGCAGGAAAAGAGTGAGCATGGGTGGAATTAAAAAAAACAAATCACTTCTACAGTTTTCTGTAGATGTTCACCTGTCACTATTCTAATCCAAAATAGAAATGAATTGGAAATTCTTTGTTAACAGTTATCAGCAATTTTTTAATGTTGATAAGTACATAGTTAAATGTTCCCTGGTTATATTGGTGGTGGTGAATGTTGACTTATTTTATTGTTGTATTTCATTTGTAAGAATTTGTTTTGGTTAGCACTGAAAAAAAAAACCCCAGAAGGGACAGGAGAAGCAAGCCAAGGGAAGCTATGACAATGCATTAACTTGGTAGCAATTATATATTCAAGCAATAAAATCATTCACTTTGCTTCCAGCTTAAATCCTTTTATTCACTGCTGTTCCATCGTACAACGTGAACCATACGTTATAGAGTTTTCATTTAATTGCCATGGAAATTTGATAATTTCATCCTAAAGGAGAGTTGAGAAAAACTCAGGAAGAGCTCCGATTACTGAAAACTGGAAAAAATTAATCTTGATTAAAGCACTTCCCTCATGAAAATAGGGACCTCCTGAACTTTCTAAGAGTTGATTACCAGGGAACTGTGTGTTTTGGGGGAAATGTATCACTGTATTTATTCCAATGTTTGATTCTAATATTGAAGTAAAAGAATATAGACATCAAACAAGAGCCTTGAAGGTATAATTTAGTAGAAGGCTGAGAAGGATTTATTTCAGCTTCCCTTTAAAATTAGCAGCCAATATATCTATATTTCCTTCTCTAAAGAAGGTCTGTTTGCTGTCATCATTAATAAGAACAGAAAATCTGTACAAATCAGAAGTCATCAATGGATAGCAGGTGTTCTTAACAAATGCTAAAATTAAAGATTTTCTTAAAGAATCTCCAGAATTGTAAAAAGGAATGTAAAGAAAGAAAAACAGTTAATAAAAAAAAATCTTAAAGCACACACATTTTTTTGTTTACATTGATGTAGCCACTGCTTTCATAATCAAGAACTTAAAAAGCAGATTATGTTTTGTTCTTTGTTTTGTTTTTTTTTAGATCAGGTTTGGATCCCGCCACATCAGCTGCCGACTACAGATGAAATGACTCTCGGAACAAAATCACACAACGAATGGGCAGCAGCGTTATTAAACATGACATAAGAAAAACATTTGTAATAAACAAATCAGTGCAGCTTTCACAGAGTTTCTCTCGCTGGAACTAGATTTTAACTTAATTCACAACAGACATTTGCCTGCTTCATGAATTCTGACTGTTGAGGTGACACTGAAACTGTCATTGTGTCAACCTGATAATATTCGGGCCGATACAGTAAAGCGCGGCCACGGTTACCCTGTTTTTAACCCGCTTTGGACGCACATCTTGGATTCGTAAGGTGGACCCGCGATTCAGTATCGGCTTTTATGCTTCCTTACCGCTTGCCAAAATGGATGCGTATCCGTCTCCGACCGCCGCATGTAATTGATATGTTAATGATCGATTTAGCTATTCCCTCCGATACAGTAACGTGCGCCCAGATTATCGCCTTTTTAACCAGCTTATTTACCGCATCTTTAACCAGAATATTTACCACCTACCCTGACCCTGGCGTTAGTGTGGTGTTCAGTCAGCTTCGTACCAGACAGCGCCATGGACAACATGCATATATTGGCTCTGGCGATATTTTTCATTCGGTTGAGAAGCAGAATGAGAAATGCTCGAATGAGAAATACTCGAAATGCTCGGCAGATTGGAGAGGCCAACAGGGAAGTCCAGCAGCAAGGAGAACCCATCCAACCAGAGAACCCAGCAGCAAGACCGGGGAAGCCAGCAGCAAGACCAGAGGAGGTATGTGTTCTGTTTGGGTGGACACCTCTACGAACCATCCATCCCTGGGCGTCTCTGAGGCTCCGGACATGGACGCCTCTACGGACGCCGGAGAAATGTGAGCGGCGCCAGGCCAGGGTTCGATTGTACCGTCCATCTCTGGGCATCTCTGAGGCTCCGGACATTGACGCCTGTACGGACGCCGAAGAGATGGGAGCCACGCCAGGCCTTCATCCGGCGTCAGCTAAGCGTCCTGAGGCTCCGGGGAGACATGGACACCTCTAAGGACGCCTATACGGAGCCTTCCTCCTGTCTAGAATAGGCTGTAGTAGACGCTGAAATAAGAACGCATAGCTCATTTAAGAATACAAACTTGAGAATACAGTGTTGCAGAACCTATGTACTGTTAAATAATTTATATGTGCTGCTAGTCAAACTATCTACATCAGAGAATCCACAGTGTGGCATATGCATGTATGTACTGGGAAACTTTTTCTATTAGCCCTGCTAATAAACCAATGTCCCTGAGGCTGCTGATTGTCGTAGACGCTTAAATAAGATTGCATAGCTCTTGAGAATACACAGTTGCAAATCCATTTATCCATGTATGTACTGTTACATAATTTATATGTGCTGCTAGTCAAACTATAAATCCTCAGTGTGATGTGGCATATCAATATGTACTGGGAAACCTCCAATTATGGACGCCCGGAAAGAGACCGGAACGTCCATGAACGGAAGCCGTGACCTCGGACGTCCGGCCGGGCACCCAAGGCAGCGGGGCCTCTGATTATGGACGCCCAGAAAGAGACCGGAACATCCATGAATGGAAGCCACGACCTCGGATGTCCGGCCGGGCGCCCAAGGCAGCGGGGCCTCCGATTATGGACGCCCAGATACAGGCGGGAAGGTCCATGCGGGGTTTGTTGAAAAGAACCACCCACTTACCTGGTGGGTGGTTCATTGACGCGCTTTGGACGCCACTTGGATTTGCGTCTAATTTGAATACTGAATCGAGCGGTATGTGAACCAAAATATGCGCGCGGCAAACGAGCGGGCGCCCGGCACTGCCGCACTGTTTCTTACGCGTCTTTACTGTATCGTCCTGATTGTCAGGTACTTTCTTCCTTTTACACAAAAACTAGTCACATATTTTAGAGAATAATACGTATCCAAACAGGCCAGACCACTCTACTGTCTCCCCAATGTCAAATCAACTTATACCTTGATCGATGACTTTTACCACATTTGAAAAAATCAATTCTAGTCTCACTAACCAGGGCTTAATTTGCAGGGGGACCGCAGTTGCACCATTTCTTTTCAGACTTAAGAGGCAGAGCAGCAGGGGTGTTCTTCTCCAGCCCCTCCCCTCCAGGCAGCCTGCAGGGAACTGGAGGAGAGGTTGCTAGCCTGGTGCAGACATAGCAGAGAGCAGCTACTGTACTCTCTAATCCAGCCCCTTCCCTCCGGTTCTATAGGGAATAGGAAGGGGTGAGACTGAAGCAGAGACTGAAGAATAAGTACAAAAGTCATTGAATTAGCTTAAATTTGAAACTTATGAACAGCAGTGCTAATTGTCCTGGCTGAGATGATTAGCACCACAGTTCACAGGTTTCAAACCTGTGCTAATTTAGCCTTTTTGTCTCTGTTACCCAGGGCTTAATTTCTGGCAGAACAACGCAGAATGGCCTTCTGCCACTTTTTTTTTTCTGGGACCTAAGAGGAAAAGATAGTGGTGAAAATCAGTTCTAGCTCCTCTGCAGAAAAGAGCAGAGCCGGTGAAGATGGCATGCATCATTTCTGTCCCCCCAGACCTCAGTGAAAGTGGAGTTGCTTACTTTTAGACGGTGGCAGCCACATAGCCTTGATTTTTGTACAGGGAGGATGTCATGATGAAGAATGGCCAAGGTCGAAAAGACAGGATGTGAATGCCTGCCAGCCCCACTGCTTCTGCGGCTGTTGGGTGTGTTCACATATATGTGAGAGAGCGACATAACACTCAGCCTTGACCCCTCATGTAGGTCTCACCCAGCCCTAGCCCCGTTTCCTCTCTCCTTCTCCTCCTACTTCCTTTCTTGTCTAGAAATTAAGCCCTGCCACTCACTCAGGTCAGTGATACACAGTGGAAACCTATGCAGCAATAAATATTAAATACTGTGTATGGATGCTTATGCACATATTGTCTTGAACTGATCAATGTAAAGCAACGCCTAAGTCTGAGGAGAAGTCAAGTGCTTGCAGTTAAGGTTCAGTGCAAAATAGGGTAAGTTGTGGATCTGAGGTACAGAAATCCAAGGGACCGGTGCATAATGATGGTGGGATACTGATAGGCATCAAAAAGGAACGAGATCTTGGGCTAACCATATTTGATGATCTCAAGACTGCAAAACAGTGTAACAAGATAGTGACCAGAGCCAGAGGAATGACATAGTACGTATGGAAAGGTATAGCCAGTAGAAGGAAGGTGCTAATACCTCCATATAAGACACTGGTGAAACCACATCTGGAGTATTGCATCTAATTCTGAAGGCCATAAATATAGACAGAGTAGAAGCAGTCCAGAGAAGAGCTATCAAAATGATGCAATGAAACTTAAGAGCAAACAAATATACGAGAAGAGGAAAGAGAGGGGAACGCGATTGAGAGAAATCCAAATACCTCAAAGGTATAAATAATGCCTGAGAAACAAATGTATTTCCATTAAAAGATGTTCTAAAACAAAGAGGTCATAATATGATCCTCAAACAGGATAGACTCATGAGAAACATTAGAAAATGTTTCTTCACAGAAAGATGATGTATGCATGGGTCAGCCTCCCAATTGAATAGGTAAAGGTAAAAACTAGAGATGTGCAGGGGAAAAATTGTTTGGTTTTTCTTGTTTTGGGGCAGGGAGAGTTTTATGACTTTTAGAATTTGGTTTACTGTTTCTTTTGATTCGGCTTGTTTGTTGAACTGAAATAAACATACGGATGGTAAATTGTAAACAGGCACGCAGGCGCACATGTACGCTCGTTCATCGGCCCGTGCACAGGGAAGCGACTATTTTATAACATGCACGCATAAATGCATTCTCATTATAAAGTACCTGACCGCATGCACATGTGCATGCAGTTTTAAGTGGATACAGGCCTATGATTGCAAAATGCCGCTTCTACCGCATAAATGGGAGGATTTTAAGAGACACATGTACTGATGCCATTAACAGTTTCCCCAATTCGTTCCCAGTTTGCTCAGGTAAGGGATAGCAGTTCCAAACCCTCCTAGATTAAAAGCCTCCCTTTTCCCCTGTTAGCTTCGACCCTTAAAACCCCGTTGATCTATCCATTTATCTTTGTTTTGTTACTTACAAATCCTCTATAGCAGCAGTAAAGTTACGTAGCAGGGGACCCCAGCGTACACCTGTGAGTGTAAGTATTTATGCGCTAATTTGAAGTTGAACTTCAGGAATGCCCTTGCCCTACCCAGATCAGGCCCATTCCTTGCCCCTTTTTTGGAACTTTTCATTTGTGCGCTCAGAGGGAGATACACATGTACTTTTAACATCCTTTTGGTGTGCACCAGCTTGACATATTCGCATATCTCCTGGTTTTGGTGCGTGTTGGACTTTTAAAATTCACCTTTAAGGGGGTAATATTTAAAACATCATATGGGTGTTGTACACGTAAAATTAGCATATGTGCGCTTAAGTAGCACATACATGCATATACTGTTTTCAAAACCTCACACCTCACAAGTACAAGTGTACTCGTGTGATTGTGCACAACAGTAAGCACATACCAAATATGTATGTGGGGTATATCAGGATGTGGTCTGTGAATACACACATATGTCTGGGCTTTATTACCCTTTTATTATTGTCCTTTGTGAATAATAAACATTTAATTACAAAAAAAAATGTATTTTCCTTTTAGATGTACAGTACCCCACTCTCGCAAGGTCCTCTTGCAATTCCTCACACTCAGCTTATGATTTAACAATTTTTAATAATTTTGTGTCATCTGCAAATTTCATGACAACAGTCATCACTCCCTTTTCCAGATCATTTATAAATATGTTTAAAAACACCATTCCCAGTACAGATCCCTGGGTCATGCCACTATTTACTTTTCTCCTTCTCTCTATTTCCTATCTTTTAACCAGTTACCAAGTCACAATAGGACATGGTCTCCTATCCCTTGACTCTTAAATATTCTGATGAACCTTTCATGACGATTTTGTCAAATGCATTTTAAAAATCCAGGTATACTGCATCAATTGATTCACCATTATCCCCTTCAAAACTTTTAACAGATTTGTAAGACAAGACTTTCTTATTTAATGGGTGGACCCAAGGCGGATGCAAGGGTCCACGGCTTACCTGGGGCTGTGGGCGAAGACGGGTGATTCAGTAGCTGCAGGTGGCACTGGCTGATGTCATTGGGGTGTGCCGGTGCTCCAGCGCGCTTTGATGATGTCGGCGGTGTCACCCCGCACTGAGGGGGCGTTCCTGGGGGCCGGCGTCATCGGGGACAGCGGCAGCTGGCCTTGATGACATCGGCCCTGCTATTTAATGAAGGAGCCGCGCCGCAGCCGGACTCTTTCCGGGGACCGACTTTGGAGGCTCGGCTGCGGCGCGAGATACAGCTGTGAATTGCATGCGGAGGTGGCAATTCGCGCGAAGAGACAGCAATTAAGGAGAACTTAAAGGAGGAATAAGATTAAAAAAAAAAAACACAGACGTCCCGCGGGTAGGAAATGCCGGGGTTATCCAGGCAGGCCTACGACTACGTGGTGCTCATAGATATTGAACACTCCACAGCACAAGGATTAAAAAAAAACAAAAAACTTTACTAAACTGCCCAGCATGAGCAGAAGAAGCAGGGCACAGGGCACAGGACCCAGAACGAGCAGAAGAAGCAGGACTCAGGATCCAGTGCCAGGAAGCCGCTGCAGCCAGGCGGGGGGAGGGGGGGGGCGGGGAGGACTGCACAAAAAACTGTCCAGCATGAGGAGTAGAAGCAGGGCACAGGACCCAGTTCCAGGAAGCTGCTCTAGCCAGGCGGAGAAAGAAAGAAGGCACCAATTGTAGAAGAGGGAGCAAGAGGCCCGGGATCAGCAGCGCAGTGAGTACCCAACCAAGCATGGGAAGGGGACCGAGAACTCGATCCGGGGGACAGCAGAGGGGCACCACTACTCGGGGTCCACAGATCCGCAGAGGAACGAGGACGGCGGAAGGCAGAAGTCGTAGAAGGGACCCCCCAGTAAGACGGTACCGGGCGCATGAACGACGCTAGTGCAAGTGGGCGGAACGAGAGTTGTGGCGCATCAAGGGCACAGGCCCCACAAGGAAATAGGGGGCGGCGTACGACGGCAGTAAATCGCAAGAACCCGGCCATCAGAGAGAGCATCGCACCACCCACGGGACAGTTAGCAGCGGGCGGAGGTAACGCCGGCATACTGCAGTTCCCACCAACCACAGGTGCGAACCCAGGCATGGGGGAACAGTCAAAAGGTATGGGTTTTCCATATTTAACGGGGTTCCCTCCCCCATGGGCCTGCGGTCCATGGATGCTGACAGGCAGCACAAGTGGCAGCAACAACCCCGGGCTGAGCATATTCCCGCAATGGTCGCACATGGCCTACGCAGGAGGGATGCCATACCCAGTATATCCTTGGGGATATTGGCCGGGGCAGCAGGGCATGTGGAACAGCCAAGAAGCCCCAGAGAGAGGAGGGGAGATTCTGACAGCAGAATAAAGCAGTGGGCGAGCTGGACATATGGCAAGCGGTGGAGAAAGTGGTAACATTGCGGCGAGGAGACAGTCCGATGGAGAGGGCCACCAGCACAGCAAACCAACCGGTGCAACGACCGCGAGCGAGATAGTGGACATGATATTATCTGAAGATGGTTCGGGGTCACCGTTGCGGCAGAAGCAAAGCAGGAGCCACAAAAGCTGGGTGAGTTATCAGGGCCAAATGTTTCCGCAGCACAGTCCCTCGTGGACATGTCGGTCACGCATGCGTCAAAAAGGAAGGGGAGCGGAAAGCGAAAGAGAAAGAACAGTTCAAGTTCCAGTGACAGTAGCTCTTCTTCCGATTCCGATATCACAGCGGGGAACAGCGTAACCCGGCCACCGTCTGCGTACGAAGCGACAGTAACAGCCTCAACGGCATCGAACAGCGTAGCCCCTTTATGGGTAAGCGTGCCGAGAAAGCTACGAAAAAGGATTAAAAAAAGGAAATATTCAACATCTTCTGACTTATGGAAGGAAGGAGAGGCACAAGAGACAAGAAAAGGAATAAGGGCAAAGATACACAGCTGGAAGACGGCAAGAACATACTGTGCAACATATTGAACTGGACCAGAGCATACCTTAGAATGATGAGTGTCATAATGAAAGATGATCCATCGCAATGCGGACCAATGCTCAGGTATGCAGACACAATTTTGGATGTATTCCCAAAATTCCGTGCTCTCATCTACAAAAAAAGTTCTGAATGAACTGTCCTATTTTTATTTTCAATCAATTTTAATAAAATATATTGAAGAAAGAGGTAAGTTTCATATTACTGGTGCATGCCTCCACAGCCTTGCGCCCTTGTTGTAGTATAATCATTAACTTGCCTCCTTCCTCCTTTTGTCCTTTTTATTTGTTTTATAAATAATTTTAATGTGATATCTATATCAAAAAAAATTTTTTTTTAAAACAATTATAATCCCCACTTTGCATAGACAGGATAATACAACTTATATTTTTTCTTTTGCTTTCAATATCTTTTTGACTTTCATTGAATAGCTAAATTCCTTTATCCCTATGCTCGTGAAAGGTTATATTTCAATCTCCATTTTGTCTATACGCCATCGACTTTAAATATCCCTGAAGGGGTTTTATGAACGCCAAGTTCTTATATGTTAGACTGCCACTGTCCAAATAAAACTGTTAGAAACTTATCTCCCGACACAGCTGCGTTTCGTTCTTTCTTCGTCAGGGGAGTGTGTCCATTCCTGTTGTTGTGGCGGCGTTATTTTTTAGCGCTTTCTTTGGTCTTTAATGATCTTTATAAAACAAATAAAAAGGACAAAAGGAGGAAGGAGGCAAGTTAATGATTATACTACAACAAGGGCGCAAGGCCGTGGAGGCATGCACCAGTAATATGAAACTTACCTCTTTCTTCAATATATTTTATTAAAATTGATTGAAAATAAAAATAGGACAGTTCATTCAGAACTTTTTTTGTAGATGAGAGCACGGAATTTTGGGAATACATTCATATTTGGATTTCTCATCACAAGCGGAGAGGGATATTGATTATTAGTGTAATATATTGGTGCCGCTAACAGATCATTAAAGACCATGGAAAGTTGGAAAAACGTTTTAAGCTACACAGAAGATCAGGTGGAAAAAATTAAAGAGCAAACATCGCTATTCTCAGATTCGCCAGAGGAACTGAACAATAAAGGTTGGGAAGATTATGATAAATTAAATAGGAAACTCATCAGGATTCAGATGCATGGCATAACATTAGTGGAATATGTTAAACAACAGATAGTGCCAAGAGGGTTGAGGGTGTTGAAAGATCCCATGCTATTTTCGGATGATAGTGAATTTGTTGAGGTTTGGAGAGCAATCCTCAATAAATGCTCACTAGACTTAATGTTGCTAATTATCAATCGAGTACAGCAACACACAGAGGAAGTACAAACACAAATACAAGACACATTGGAGATAGTGAGCAAACTATCAGATTTTGAAAACAAATTAGAAGAACATAGTCTAGCATTGGATCAATTTAGAGCGGACATAAAAGAGACGAAAATAACAAAATTCAAACGGGATCAAACAGACTATTTAAACAATAGAGTTTATAATTGGAAGACCCGGCAAGGAGAGATACAAAAGAAAAAAGTTAAATTTAATTTTTCGTCTGGAGAAAGTTCGGGGAGTTCAGAAGAAGGAGAAATTGAAGAGGATAGACAAGAATCGGTTAAGCCATCTAATAAAAACAAGAAATCATTGGAAAGTGAAGGGGGACGTTCAAAAGATTTTTAGGTCAAAATTCCAACAATCAAAGAAAAAAATCTATAAGACCGGATACTGTCGACAAATCGGGAAGAATTACGAGACAGCAATATCACAAACATCAAAAATCAAGCAACGACCCTCCGCGGTGATAAATTTGTCAGAAATACCTTTAACCGATTACCATCACAAGTATTAGAAAACGGACTTTCTTTCGTACCCACTCAATTTCATAAGCCCTTTGACACACGTATTTGGATACATAGATTTATAAGGAAATTACAAGTCAAATTGTTTTTCAGCTTGCAAGAAGGGGCCTCGAGCTCCACTGACTTTTCTATTGTTCGCCCCAAATCACGCTGGGTGCCTCAGGGCCCCATAGACCCACATATCATCACGTTTAAACACATGATCTTGAGGGATCTTGAAATTATGGAGAAGAAAGAAACTCCTAGATACCATAACCTGACTAAGGAATTGAGGACAGCCCTTCAAAAATTATCCAATGAACATCAACTAGTAATCAAACCGGCCGACAAGGGAGGCGTGATTGTTGTACAAGACATCACCACTTATAGAACTACAATGTTACGACACTTAGAAGATCAGAAATATTATCAGATATTAGATAGGGACCCCACCCAAACACTGGTTGAGTCCATTCAGGATCTCACAGAAGAAGTACCGTTTTTAACACTTAAAGAGAAACGATTCTTACAAAATAAACAACCAAAAATTCCATTGATATATTCTGTGCCAAAGGTACATAAAGAAATCATGCCTCCACCGATAAGACCAATTGTCTCACTTCGAAACACAGTGTTGGAGCCACCGGCGATCCTACTTGACAAGATTCTACAACCTATAGTGATCAGAGCTAAATCTTATCTGAAAGATACCATACAGTTTTTGAAGGAAATCGCAGAAGTTCAGATCACACAAGGAGAATGTTGGTTGTTAACAATGGATATCCAATCCTTATATATGCAAATCCCGCAACAACAAGCCATACAAGTGGTCATGTCACAGTTGGTCAAAGAAAGGAAGCAACGTATACCCCTACAATTTTTACAACAACTTTTGGAATTGGTATTGACCAATAATTATTTTAGATTTGGCGATAAGTTTTATCACCAATCTCATGGAATTGCTATGGGGTCATCGTTAGCACCTTCAGTTGCAAATATTTACGTGACACAATTCGAGGAACTGCATGTTTACAAATCCCAATGGTGGTCTAAGATTAAATACTGGCGTCGATACATCGACGACGTCTTTTTGATTTGGATGTCATCTAAAGAAGAATTGGAAAAATTTTTACAGTGGATAAACACAGTAGACGTGAATTTAAAGTTCACATCAGAAAGTAGCCAACAAAGAATATCCTACCTGGATGTACTAATAGAAAGAAAAGGACAAACATTAGAGACAACTGTACATCACAAAAAAACAGAGAGAAATACGCTACTAAAATACCATAGTCATCATGCTTTGTCCTTGAAGCAAGGATTACCAGCAAGCCAATTCTTTAGGTATAAAAGAATCTGTTCCACCAGAGAAGAATTTGAGAGACAAGCAGAATATTTGAAGAACAAATTTAAGGATAGAGGATATCCCAAAAAGATCATAAATAGAGCATATAAAAGAGCAAAATATGCTGATCGCAATCAACTGCTCCAATATCGAAACAAGAAGGAGCAAGGTAGACTAACCTGTATTATTCCTCAAAGTACAGCAACGGCATCCATTACAGCTTCCATTAGAAGACACTGGCCTATTTTATCTGTACATGAAGCATTTGGAGAATTTCCATTAATAGCAACAACGAGAGGATCTAACATAAAAGACATGGTGGTACATGCGGACATTGTTAGAGAAACGGAAGAGAAATCTCTAGGAGGAAATCATAAGGCATGCCAACGTTGTGACATGTGCAAAACCACCATTGAGGGCAATGAATGGAAGGATCCCGTTACAGGATACTGTATAATGAGGAGTAGAGACACTGATTGCACATCGAAAAATGTGATCTATTTGATTCAGTGCCCTTGCCCTAAAAATTATGTAGGCAGGACATCTAGAGTCATAAGAACTCGATTGATCGAGCACAGATCGAAATTAAACACAAAAACTGTGGAAGCACCTATGGTGCAGCACTGCATTGAACACGATCATGTTTTTGATCAGCTTAGATGGACGGTCATAGATAAGGTCGAAAATAATAACACAGGTGGAGATGAAAAGAAGAAATTGAATTACATCAAACAGCAATGGATTTTTAGGTTGAACACAGTGACACCACAAGGATTAAATGAAGAAGTGGAGTGGGCGAGTCTAATCTGAGATATAATGAGAATTGACATATGTTCATTTGGGACAAGTGGCCCTTTAATTTTGACACCACCAATCAGCAATTGCTTGTGAACATGACGTAGCACGTAATACGGATCCAACAACATTGGTCGAGTTGTGATCTGCTGACTAGCTTTTAAAGCACAAAGAAAGCGCTAAAAAATAACGCCGCCACTCGGAGCTTGTAAGCCTGGGAGAGAGAACGGACAGCCTGAACAAAAAAGCCATGAATTTTGGATTAACCGTGGAATATACAACAACAGGAATGGACACACTCCCCTGACGAAGAAAGAACGAAACGCAGCTGTGTCGGGAGATAAGTCTCTAACAGTTTTATTTGGACAGTGGCAGTCTAACATATAAGAACTTGGCGTTCATAAAACCCCTTCAGGGATATTTAAAGTCGATGGCGTATAGACAAAATGGAGATTGAAATATAACCTTTCACGAGCATAGGGATAAAGGAATTTAGCTATTCAATGAAAGTCAAAACAATATTGAAAGCAAAAGAAAAAATATAAGTTGTATTATCCTGTCTATGCAAAGTGGGGATTATAATTGTTTTAAAAAAAAATTTTTTTGATATAGATATCACATTAAAATTATTTATAAAACAAATAAAAAGGACAAAAGGAGGAAGGAGGCAAGTTAATGATTATACTACAACAAGGGCGCAAGGCCGTGGAGGCATGCACCAGTAATATGAAACTTACCTCTTTCTTCAATATATTTTATTAAAATTGATTGAAAATAAAAATAGGACAGTTCATTCAGAACTTTTTTTGTAGATGAGAGCACGGAATTTTGGGAATACATTCATATTTGGATTTCTCATCACAAGCGGAGAGGGATATTGACACAATTTTGGAGACATACAGAGCATGCGAAGGATGGGTGTGACTAAATTATGATGAGCGCTTCCGGAACAAGATGGAGGAGACCGGTACGATGTCATGGGAACCCACGACGTCGATCTATGGTTAAAACAAATGATGAACAAGGCCAACGATGCTGGTGGGCATGGAAGAGCAGCAACAAGGACACCATCCATGGGAGCAGCTTACTGCGGATCAAATAACATTCAAAATAACACCTGCTTGAGATTTAACAAATCATCCTGCACGTTCAAAGATTGAAGGTTCAAGCACATTTGCTTGATTTGCGTGGCACCTCATCCAGCAAGCAAATGTACAAAGAAGATGGCCACAGGGAGTTCTCCCCCAAGAAAATGAACCAAGGCAATGGCAAAAAGCCGTCTCACCAATCAGATTGGACAGAATGTTGGACTGGCTTGACAAGTACCCAAGGAGGGAGGATGCTGAGAGGATCACCAGAGAATTTAGTGAAGGATTCCGAATCCCTTATCAAGGACATATCAGAGAGTTTACAGTGAACAATGTAGCATCGATGACGAGACATCCCGAAATAGTACAAGCCAAGTTAAACACCGAGCTGTTGTTGGGCAGAATGGCAGGCCCTTTTGCGTCACCCCCATTCCAAAACATGACATTATCTCCCCTGGCGGTGGTACCGAAGAAGGAGCCAGGCAAGTACAGGCTGATCTGAAACCTATTGTTCCCATTGGGGCTCTCAATTAATGACCACCTGCCACAGGAAGATTGCTCCGTGCAATATGCCTCATTTGACAGTGCAATCACTCTTCTTTGGAGGTGCGGGGAGTAAACAGTCATGGCAAAAACGGACATCGAGTCGGCATTTCAGCTGCTATCAGTCCACCCATCTAGCTTTCCGCTGTTGGGCTTCAAGTTCCGTGGGATGTTTTACTTCAACAAGTGCATGCCCATGGGGTGCTCCGTGTCCTGCGCCTGTTTCGAGGCTTCAGTTCATTCTATACAATCAACCCCATCACACACCACAAATCCCTAATAACAATCATGATCTTCCCTATAACTCAGCTTCTTGGACTCACAACTCTCTCCATCCTTTTCAACACCCAATCCTTAGTTTAAAAAACCCCCATCCTAAACGACCTACTTATAGACTGCAAACCGGACATCTGTGCTATCACAGAAACATGGCTTAAACCCTCAGACACAGTACTACTAAACCAACTCCCCACGCAATCCTATGACATATTCTCCATTCCAAGGCATAAAAAAGGGGTGGAGGCATACTCCTAGCAGCCAAAAAGGAACTTAAACTAAGATCCCTAAATACCAACACCCCTACCAAAATTGAAATTGGCCTCTTCAAATCACCTAAACTTCAAATATGCCTAATCTACTCCCCCCCCCTTGTCTGCTTGAACATAATCCCTCTCCCCTCATAGAATTCATAGCTGACAACCTAAACATAGATATCCTGGCCATCATACTGGGAGACTTCAACCTCCATGTCAACATCAATCCCCTCTCCCCATCCTGTGAGACTATACTTAGTGCTTTTTTAGTGCCCTCAGTGCCATAGGATTTAACCAAATCATCACCTCCCCCACATACAAAGCTGGTCACACACTTGATTTAATTTTCATAAATGCATGCCTTTACTCCCCCAACTCCCCCTCCTCCATCCCTGTACCTTGGTCCGACCACACCCTCATTAAAGCACAATTAGCAGCTAAGCAATCCACTATTCCTCCCCACTCACACAGCCACACCATTCAATACAGAAAAACCTGTAATAGAGAGGAACTAATCACCTCTTTCACCAACTCTCCTGACCTCCTAGACTTATCAAGCCCAGATTCCGCACTTGCCTCCTGGAACACCATCACTGGTAACATAGCTGATAAACTCTGCCCCCTCACCAACAAAGAGATCAGTCAATCACACGACTCCAAAAAGCCCTGGTATACCCCGGAACTCAAAAGCTCAAATGCGACCTCAGAACAAAAGAAAGACTGTGGCGAAAAAAACCTTCACCGGACCTATTGAACTCATACAAACTCTCCCTACACAATTACAGATCTACTATCCTGAAAACAAAGCATGACTACTACTCAACTAAAATCCACGATTACCAATATAACCCTAGAGCCATGTGCTCTTATGTAGCCAACCTCACAAATTCATTCCCCCCCCCCCCCCCCCCCACTTCTGATGATGACCTCAAGAACAGATGCAACAAACTGGCCCATTTCTTTAAGGGAAAGATCGAGAAAATCCTCCTACACTTCCCCAACTCCACCACACCCACAAACCTACAAAAAACCCCAATGCCCTCCTAGACTCACTCGACTCCACTTCCCCCTCAAAAATCGAAACCATCCTTAAGAAAACAAACCCCTCCTCCCAGCCCACTGACACGATCCCCCCAAATCCCTCCTAGCCATCCCTGACACAATTTCCACCCCCATAGCAGAAATTATTAACTGCTCACTATCCCATGGCAAAGTCCCCGACTGCCTAAAGCAGGCTGTAGTCAAGTCTATCCTTAAAAAAGCCAACCTCGACCCTGCCGATCCAACTAACTACAGGCCTATCTCTAACCTCCCTCTCCTTACCAAAATCATGGAAAAAGTCGTTAACACACAACTCACTGAACACTTAGAAAATCACAATATCCTCTTCCCCTCCTAATTCGGCTTTCATAAGTTCTTCAGTACAGAACATTCCTTATTTCACTCACAGACACCCTCCTCAAAGGCCTTGACCGCGGCCACTCTTACATCCTCGCCCTCCTCGACATCTCTGCCGCCTTTGATACCATAAGCCACAACATCCTAATTAACCGCCTTATTGATATCGGCATCTCTGGAACAGCTCTACTCTGGTTTACATCCTACCTCGAAAACAGATCCTACACAGTTAGAATTGGAAATACAGAATCCACACCCATCAAACTAACACAAGGCGTCCCCCAAGGATCCTCCCTCTGTTGTGGTCCCGGGTCGGGCCCCGGGACCTCCACTCACCGCCACCCCGGCCCGGACCGTTGCCACCTCCGATAGGCCTGCACAGGCCTCAGACTCGGTGCTCCCTCTTTGGAGGAGAAGCCGGTGTCTCCCCGCGGCTGGCCCTGCCCCCTAGGTGCGCACACGCGTGCTGGGGCCTTGGATTTAAAGGGGCCAGCACGGGAAAACACAAGACTGACTCCAGATGACATCAGATGCTGCAAGGCTATTTAAACCCTGCAGCTGGAGCCTTCCCTTGCCTTGCAACAAGGTTCGCTCCTTGGAGTAGCTAGTTGCATTCCTGATTCCTGCTTCCTGACATCTGATTCTCGGCTACCGACCCTTGCTTGTCCTCTGGCTCCGTCTTCTTCTTCCACCCCTGGTTTCGGTGTTGTCTTCTGATTCCTGGCTTTTGACCTAGCTTCGTCTCTGACGCTGATTCCTGCTTCCGTCCCGGGTATTGGCATTGACATCTGACTTCTGGCTCCTGACCTTGGCTCGCCCCTGGACTCCGGCTTCATCTTCTCCTACTGCAACAGATCTGCTCATCTGCCACTGAGGCCTCTCCTAAGTCCCAGTAGCTCAGGTCCTCACGGGCTCCTCCCGGGGGGGCCGCAAGCTTCTTAGGGTGAAGTCTCTTCGAACCCTCGGTCCTCGTGTCATCTCGAGGAACTGCTCCTCTGGCCCTTTGTCGCATAGGGTCCACCTAAGTCTGAGAGGTCCGGGTTCCTACGGACTCCTCCTGGGGGAACCTCTGACTTCCAGCGGTGAAGACATCCTCAAGCCTCTACTCAGCGCTGCCTGCCAGCTGTCCCATCATTGTGGGTGTATTCCACCCTCTTCCACAGGGTTTGGCCGGTCCAAGGGTCCACAACCCCAACACCCTCTCTTCCACCCTCTTCAATATTTACCTGCTACCTCTCTGCCAATTCCTCTCTGACCTCGGCCTCTCCTATTTCATATACGCAGATGACATGCAAATACTCATCCCCATACAAGAATCCCTCCCCAATGCACTTAAGACCTGGGAAAAATTCCTCTCAGCCATAAACCTCTTCCTCACAACTGGCCCTAAACACATCAAAACTGAACTGCTCATTATCTCCTCTGACCACTACACCCTGCCCTCCCCCAGCAGCGACCCTCTCCCCTTCTCCCAAAATGTGCGAAACCTAGGTGTCATCCTTGACCACCGACTAAACCTAAAAAACTTTTCAGGCTATGGAGGACTCGTAGCTTGAAGAATCCAGTCTTCATAATGGAGCTGACATGGTAATGGAATGATAACTTGGAATCAATCCAGATGCCAAGACTTTTCGCTCATGGAAGAATGACATATAAAAGTACACAGAAAACCATGTGCACTAGGGATGTGCAGAGGGACGCCATACATTGCATTCAGGATTCGTATTCGTCGGGGGGCAGATACATTGCATTCAGCAAGGGGAGCCCCCAATACGTTCATGCATTAATTCTTATTTGTTTCCCGGTTAAAATTGAATTAACTACAAACCCCCACCCTCCTGACCCCCCCAAGGTTTACCAAAACTCCCTGGTGGTCCAGCGGGGGGTCTGGGAGCCATCTCCTGCACTCACACCCTCGGCTGCCGGGATTCAAAATGGTGCTGATAGCCTTTGACCTTACTATGTCACAGGGGCTACCGGTGCCATTGGTCGGCCCCTGTCACATGGTAGGAGCAATGGATGGCCAGCGCCATTTTGTGCTCCTACCATGTGACAGGGGCTGACCAATGGCACCAGTAGCCCCTGTGACATAGTGAGGGCAAAGGCTATCGACGCCATTTTGAATACTGGCAGCTAAGCAACCTCCTGCACTTGGGCTGTCGGCTGCCAGTATTCAAAATGGCACCGATAGCCTTTGCCCTCACTATGTCACAGGGGCTACATTGGCCCATGTGACATAGTGAGGGCAAAGGCTATCGGCACCATTTTGAATACTGGCTGCCGACGGCCTGAGTGCAGGAGGTCACTCCCGGACCCCCGCTGGACCACCAGGGACTTTTGGCAAGTCTTGTGGGGGTCAGGAGGGTCCCCTAAGACTTGCCAAAAGTCCCTGGTGGTCCAGTGGAGGTCCTGGAGCGATCTCCTGCACTCGGGTCGTCGGCTGCCAGTAATCAAAATGGCGCTGATAGCCTTTGCCCTTACTATGTCACAGGGGTTACCGGTGCCATTGGTCAGCCCCTGTCACATGGTAGAAGCACAAGATGGTGTCGGCCATCCATTGCTCCTACCATGTAACAGAGGCTGACCAATGGCACCGGTAGCCCCTGTGACATAGTAAGGTCAAAGGCTATTGGCACCATTTTGAATACCGGCAGCCGAGGGTGTGAGTGCAGGAGATGGCTCCCGGACCCCCCGCTGGACCACCAGGGAGTTTTGGTAAGTGTTGGGGGGGGGGGGGTCAGGAGGGTGGGAGGTTTGTTTAAATTCGCTCCTTTAGACAGCCGAATAATTCGGCGAAGATTTGTTGTATTCATGGGGAATCGCGATATGTTTTGCTTCCCCACGAATACAACGAATATGGCCCTATATGTTGTGGATTACCAATACGGAGGAAACTAATGCACACCACTAATGCGCACACATACTTTTGCCAGATGTACCAGCATGTATATTTCCTATTAGAAATCATAATGCCACAGAGGAAGAATTTGTTCTGAGAAGAGTCCTAATTGTTAATGCTTTACAGTTTGAGTAGCATGGAATCCGAGGCTGTGTAGAAGATTTTTCAGTTATATGAAACCTGTTCTTTTGTGAACTTCATCCTAGCACATTCCAGGTACAGGAGGAATCTGGTTGCGAGGGTCAGACCATTCCTTGTACTACCACTATTATACTCATGCATCTTCTCTGTGGTGTGAAGAGTTGTAGTGCAGTTGTTTTTTCCCAAGGGGAACTATGTTTCTCAGCTTGAGGCTGAATTCATTTGGACTTTTCCTGTTCTGAACATATCTGAGGCATAGAGCTTTAAAATTCAACCTGATGAAATTCCCTTCATCATCTTCCATCCTTACTTTGAATTAAAAAAAAACAAAACACCATAATGACTCAGATTTTCCAGATTGCCTTAAGAAACAAGTAATAAACATTTGCAGATTTGCTATAATTTCACATCACTCTTCCATGAGTAAATTCCTGCACTATGTTTTCAGTTTCTTAATTTCAATGCATGGCAAAACTGACAGGAAAAGTTCAGATTTCAATGCTATTTATAATAATTTTCCATGTTATTTTTCTCCACGAATGTAAAGCTAAGTAAATCAGGCTTAAATGTCTGTAATGAAATGATAGTTCTATTTTCAAACACAACTAGACTAGCTGCTAATATGAATGATGAATGCTTGTGTGTAGGGATATGAAGGAAAGGAGATCGTCATGCTGATTTACCAGGTTTAGGAAGCGTAATAGCCAATTTAACTGATGGATTTACATTTCCTTGAAGTGAAAAAATGTCTAAAAAAAGTTTAAATTTTGACTTGATTTCAACATCAAATACCTTTTCTTTATCTTTTACTGGAAAACATGGCCAGCTGTTTAATTTTAATGATTTATGTTTATTTAATAAATGTTATAGCCCATGAACCTTTTTGACCAACTGACCTGAAGAGGAGACCTAAGGAGGCCAATATTCAGAAGCCATTTAGACGGATAACAGAAATGTTGTCCATCTAAATGACAAAGCAGTAATATTAGAAGCCGTATGTGTCTAAATTCTAGCCGCATAATGAGTTATGCAGCTAGAATTTAGCTGCATATATCAAGGATGGGCCAAGGGCAGGCCAGGGTTAGCTGTATAATTTATGCGGCTAACTCCAATATTCAGAGTTAGCCGCTTAACTAATGCTGTTAACTCTGATTGCCCCATACATTTACATTTATTAGGTTTATAGACCACCTTACACAGAATGGTCTAGGCGGTTAACAATGAAACATGCATAAAATAATTGACAATAAAAAGAAAACATAAAATTACATTAAAAAGCATAAAAGAATAGCAAATTAAAATACGGTTTCAAATCATAAAATTCAAAAATAGGCAGATTTAAACAAATGAATCTTGAGAAGACCTTTGAACTTTCTAAGAGAGTCACATTTTCTTATTTCGAGTGGGAGTAGATTCCAGAACATAGGTCCGGCAATGGAAAAGGCGCATGCGTGTGTAATACAGAGGTGTGCTGCTTTTGGCGAGGGGACTTCAAGAAAGAGGTGCTGTGATGAGCATAGAGAAGAGTGGGTTGGTAAAATTTGAGTAAGGAGTTGGCCCATGGATAAGAGATGTCATTCAGAAGTTTATATATTATCATTCCCAGTTTATATTTGATGCGTTCGGATATAGATAGCCAATGGAGATGAATTAGAGTTGGTGTAATGTGATCCAAGCGTTTAGCGTTGGACAGGAGTCATGCAGCCGAGCTGATTAAGAGTTGGATAGGTTGTAGAGTCGCAGCAGGGAGATCAATGTATAAAGCATTACAGTAGTCAATAATTGGGAATAAAGAAGCTTGAAGAACAATACGAAATTCAGCAGTGAACAGAAGTTTTTTTTAAGCCAGCAAGTAACAGAAGTCTGAAAAAACCCTGTTTGATAATGTACTTAATTTATGGTTTGAAAGACAGAGTGCAATATAGAAAAACACCTAAACTTTTAATTTGTTTACTAATGGTAAATGTTGCAGTATTGATGGAAATGGTGGTCTATGATATCTGGGAGTAAGGACTGGAGAGTACTAGGAATTCTGTTTTTGACATGTTTAGTGATAATTTGTTGTGACCCAGCAAGATTTTATTGAGGCGAAGCAAATATTAAGATGATCAATAATGTCATTCCAGGATGAGAAATTGAATATCGTCTGCATAGAGTTTATAAGCATCAGTCAAGTTTGAGAGAATCTTGCCTAATTTAAGATAGCCAGGTATATTCAGTAGCATGGCCATTGCGCTGTATATCCCCATTAAGTTAGCCAGATAGCTATACAGAAGCATCTTTGAATTATTCTTATGTTGGCTCAGTAAGTTCTCACAACCTACCAAGATTTCATTTTCTCTATAACCAATTAGAGATGTGATTTGGCCAAACCTTTTGGTTCGACCTTCATTATCGGCCCGCCGCGGGAAATTTAGTTTCCCAAGGTTTGGGCCAATTTTATTTCACCTACCCCCCCTCCCGAAACAAAGCCTGAAACCCACCCCGAATTTCAATGGGGGTTGTAAAAAAAAAAAAAAAAACAAAACCCCCAAACCTACCCCAACCCTTCAAATTTAATTAATTGCAACCCCCCACCCTCCCGACCCCCCCCCCCCCAAGATTTACCGAAAGTCCCTGGTGGTCCAGTGGGGGTCCCAGGAGTGATCTCCTGCTCTCGGGCTGTCGGCCGCCAGTAATCAAAATGGCGCCAATGGCCCTTTGCCCTTACTGTGTGACAGGGGCTATAGGTGCCGTTGGCCGGCCAATGGCTGGGGAAAATCAGTCAGTCATGAGTTGAGCTATCTTTCCCCTCTTGAATTCTGAGTGGGATTTCTAATAAAGACTCCTAATTCCTAACAACTCATGTCCTAGCAGGCAAAAGCTTCCCATTTATAAGGCTTGAAACATGAGACTCACAATCATACAGCTTCTTAACATGTTATGTATCTAATTCTTTATGCAGTAAACAAAACAAGAGGGGCACAGAGCTTCTCTCCAGCTTTTAACCATTTCCACTGAAGGCCTTACTCTAAAGCAAAAATACATCACAGCAATTATCAAGCTAGTCCCATTTAGACCCAGGTTAAAGCTGCATATTTCTTGTAGTACAAAAACAGTGACAGGAACCAATACCACCATCTAAGTCCCCCTGAGCCTGATTCTGTTAGCTTAATCACACTTCATCTAACTTCTTTGGATTTAGTCACAGAGTTCTGCATACACAAGGAAAAGGCAGCTGTTCTTTAATTTCCATTTGATTAAGTTCCTTCATGAAGGACTTCCAGATTTTTACTAGCACCAGCACTAATTCCTTACTGGTACTGAACCATACTTTACAATTATAGGAATTTTCTGCTGGGAATCAGTCTCTCTCCTTTAACAGTTAAGGTAAGGAACAGCAGTGTAAGTAATTCAAGGGTTCATTCAATCCCCTCCAATGGACCACGTTCAGTTTGGTTTAAATTTCAAACCTTTTCAGACATTCTCACTAGCAGGCCGATACAGAACGGTGCACTTGGCCGAGCATACCATTTAGCCCCCATTTGACTATGCTTTTCACATGTACTGTTATTACCCCTTATACCTCTTATACCTCTTATACTGTAAGGGAAACGTACGGCCAACCCCCCCCCCCCCCCCCCCCCGAAACTAATATCGCTCATCACATGCAAATGCATGGAAACGAATGGCCAACCCCTCCGAAACTAATATCGCTCATCACATGCAAATGCATGTTGATGAGCCTAATAGTTAGTCATCCGAAATACAGAAAGTAAAATGTGCGACCAAGCCGCACATTTTACTCTCAGAAATTAACGCCTGCCCAAAGGCAGGCGTTAATTTCAGACGACACCGGGTAAGTGTATATAAAAGCAGAAAAAACTGCTTTTCTGTACACCCTCCAACTTAATGTCATAGCGATATCAAGTCGGAGGCCCCAAAAAAAAAAACTTCTTTAAAAAAAAAAAAAAATCTGCCCGTCGGCCTGCAGGTTGGAAAACGGACACTCAGTTTTGTCGGCGTCCATTTTACAAACCCATGACTGTCAGCGGGTTTGACAACCAACGCCGGTAAAATTAAGCGTCAGTTGTCAGACCCACTGACAGCCGCCGCTTCCGGTAATAAGGAGGCACTGGGGATGTGCTAGTGTACCTAGCACCTCCTTATTAGCGTGGGCCCTAATTTGAATACAAAATTGCGCACCCAGGAGAGGTGCCTGGGCGCATCAGGACAGCGGGCGCTCACCTTGGAGCACTGGCTCTCTCACAGGTTTTTCTGAATCGACCTGTAGGACAGGAAGGTTTCCTCACAGAGCTAAAACCAGTATCCAACTTTAGTTACGTTTACCTAGCTCTGTTCCCACAACAACATTGTTAACCTGCATTAATTGCACAGACAAAACTTTCTAACTTTTCATTTGGACCCTCTCCCTAGCACAAGAAGGAAACCTTACAATGCTAGTTACTCAAGCTCTCCATTTAGTACAGTTTTGTCTCCCATTAGCTCATTTCTTACAGCAGCATTGCTAAGCTGCATTAGTTGCATTAAACAATCTTTCTCACTATCACTCACAACTCCACAGCAGTGTCAGTAATTATACCTTCTGAATACCAGTGCTTAATTATCCACCTGTGAGCTACTCTTTAAAGCACTGCTAGGGATCACCAGAATTTTCCTTTTATTCATTTACTCATCACTTTAAAGCAGAGGATGGCTGCTGCACTGCTTCTGTAAAGAATCTACATATGTCATTTTCTTACTTGCAGTTTTACTCTTAGAATTCACCCAATTAAAAATCCCCCTAGAAAGGAATGCGAAAAACCGTATAAATGATACTGTGCCTCCCAAAGCCATCTTATTTCAACTGTTTCTCACGTGCCTTGTCTGTCAAAAGACTTGAGCACAGTCACTTTTCTGGTTTAAAGTCAGTCTCTTTACAGTCTCAGTATTTAGGACAAATAGAATTCCCCTTAAACATTCTAGTATCACACTTAACTTTAGTCTTTGTCTAAGTCCTCCTCCATGTCAGAGTTAGGTGAGCAGGGTTGCTCTTTGGGCTCCTACATCTTTCTTCTCCAATGCCAAATATCTCTTTGCCTGACTCTCTCCTTAATTTATAGTACCTGCTAGCCTATTAGTGTAATTCTGCTGAGTCATTAGGACTCAGATCATCTACTCAGATCTTTCCAGAATTCAATGAACCAGGAATTCTGGGCAATGTATTGTTGTAATTTTGGAAAATTGTATTTTTTCAAATTAATAGAGGATTGTGTATATGATGTATATAAAAACATTACTTAACATTGTTACATGATTAAATTAATACTTTCTGTAATAAAAAAACAATGTTGATAATTTTTTTTTTATTTAATGATTATAGAAAATTGTTTGGTTATAGTGAAAGTGCTTTTACCCCACTCTGTGGTTTGAGCAGGTAGTGAACATTTTGTCTGTAAGTCATTCTTCTATTGGATCTCAGACAGAGAAGGCAAAGATGTTGAAGCCTCTTGTTTCAGAGTTCCAGAGTTGAAGAAAATATTAGGAAATAAAGGTTTTAGATTTGGAGGAGAAATCAAGGTGCTTTCATGCAGTCACTGTGTCCTAGCTTTGCTGCTAGCAGCAGGAGAAACTATAATCTCTCTGTCAGAAGGTTACAGTATAACTGTAAAACAGCAGGGTAGGACTGTATTTCTCTTCTTCAGCAGGCAGGCAATGTGTGTCAGTATCTATAATAAACATGCAGACAGAGAGATATTGATTTTCTCTTGCAGTGTATGCACATTGACTAGTGACTGACTATGACAGGGGAGCAGCTTGCTTTCTCTGTGGAAACGTCAGTAGCATTGTAACTCTGTTCTAATTCTTCTGTGTGTGACTCCTGAACTACATTCTTAGGGGCAGATTTTAACAAAAGACTCGAGCACGTACTTTTGTTCGCGCACCTGGCGCAAACAAGAGTATGCCGGATTTTAGTAGATGTGCACCTTGCACGCTGCCCATTCCCTCCCCCCACCTTCCCCACCCTTCCCCTACCTAACCCACCCCCCAGCCCTATCTAAGCCCCCTCTACCTTTATTATAAAAGTTACACCTGCCGGCCAGCTGCCGGCACATGATTCTCCAGCCCGGGAGCAGTTTCGGAGGCCTCGGCCACACCCCTGAAATGCCCCCAGGCAGGAGCCATGCCCGCAGCCCCACCCTCGGATGATGCGCCCCTGACATGCCCCCCAGGAAAGCCCCGGGACTTACGCACGTCCCAAGGCTTGCACGCGCCGGGGGAGCTTGGGGCAGGTTTTCGGGGGGTACGCACGTATCTTATGCATGTACCCTTTTGAAGATCTGCCCCTTAGTGTGCATAGTCATCAAGCATGCCTTGGGAGTCTTCGTGCAACTGTGCTTATTGCCATATCCCTCACTCTATGCCTGGAGGAGGTGGGGATTGGTACCACTGCGCTTGCTGCCATACTCAAAAATAGGATGCATAGAATCCATTGACTTTAATGGAAACAAATAATATGAACAATCTAAATGAAATGAATGAGCTCCTGATCTGAAGCAAATGAGAAAGGAAACCGAGCCAAAAATCCAAACCAAATATACTGTTTTTTCATGCACTCCCCATAAAGAGAAACACACACACACACACACACACACACATATATATATATATATATATATATATATATATATATATATATATATATATATAAATAAGTGGAAAAAGAGTTGAACCGTTGATGTTCAATATATTTACAAGGGTATTTTCATTTTGTTCTGCTGGCCTTGATTTTTTTCATTGACAGCAATCAATATTTGTTCACACAAGAATGTATTTACTGACAGGCACATAAGTAATTCATTTATAAAATTGAATTATTTGACTAAGTAGATTGTGTGTTTTCTGTAGCAGTCCTTCTGAAACTGACTTAAAATTGATGCAAGCCAGATGGAAAGCGGAAACGGTCTATTTCATGATTCTTTAAATGTTTAAGTTTGTTAACCCTTCTACTTCAAAAAATTATGAAAGTTATAGGGTAATGTGGAAACAATTTGTTGGTGAGTTCACAGTTTGCAAGTAAATGTTCATAACAGTTCGGACAGGGAAAAAACATTTTTATCTGTTCCTAGCCCCTAGCAATGAGGAATCTTTTTATAAAAAGAAAAAAATAAAGTTTGCAAACAAAATTATTTATGCTATGCATTATTTTTGGTAGAAGGAATCTAAAGAGATAGAGGCCCCTGTGCTAATCCTTCTGCATTTTTTCTGGTTTGAATATTCTTTGCAATGTTCTTCTAAGCTGTGTGGGCGTCTGCCATCCATGTTCTAACCACCAGGCATGCTAGATGCCATCTCCCAGTTTGTATTGCATAGGGCAGGAAGGGAATCCCTCGGGGCATGCCTGCCTCACATGGCTCAAACCATGAAATGGCTGCAGCATGCCTGGTGGTTAGAATGCAGGCACGGATGCCCACGAAGCTTAGGAGGACCATTGATCTGTATCACTGCTCGTATGCAGCTGTATCATTCAGAAAGGCCACAGATACGACAAATTCATCTTGAACTAAAAAGGAATTTGTGGAGGTATTTGGGCAATCTTGTGGACAAAATATTTGCATTCAAACATAAAGACACAGGGGTATAATTCATCTAAGGATTTTCATGTAATTGGGTTTCACATGGTTTCCTCCGATTAGGGCGAGCAGAAAAGGTCGAAGATCAAAAGGGCTTCAATAAAAGAGCACCGCGAACGAAGGTGCGGCTTAATGAAAGCGACGATGAAGAACGGCGACCCTCGTAACGGCGATGAGATTAAAGGCCCGTGCTAATAAAGGCGGTGATGAATATGGGCGCCTCTAATGGTGAATTACGGCAAATTATTCTCCAATGCTAATCTCTTTGCAAAGACAAAAGCATGCATTATAACTGTCTCAAATGTGATCTTACTTTTCTTGCTGTTACTCTAGGAATGATTACCCCCCCCCCCCCCCCACCCCTTCCCCTGTAGTTGTGGCTGCTGAGCAGAATAGCCAGGAGGCGAAGCTTCTTTCACCAGGTGAACGATGCACCTGCTGCCAGATCCCAGAGACCTCCTAACACATTTTCATTTTCTTCCCGAGGTACGGCACAAGCATTTGGTAAGAGGTGAAAATTACAGCGGAGGGACATGGTTTGATTCCCTAGCGCAGGTCTTCCGTTCCTGGACCGGTTGGGGACACTACGGAGATGCTGATCCTGGCCCCTGGCGACAAGGGAAGAAATCTCAGTCATCGAGCAATTGCGAAACCCAGTGACCAGATCAAGGGACCACGTTATCTGGTTGCAGAGGGAGCTGTGATTTGCACCTCCCGGCCGAGGACTATCACGGCAATGGCTGAGCCAAAGGACTTTTTTTTGGGGGGAGGGGAAATATAAAATATGGCAAAACCCACCAAGAAATTACAAAGGAAAGCTCATGGTGCTATAGCCCAGTGGAGGCTGGTTCTGATGTTATTGCAAACCGAAAGGAGCAGGAGGAAACTGCCAGCTACCACCTTTCCCCCCCCCCCCCCCCCCCAAAAAAAAAGCACTTTTGATCTTCGCCCTTATCGGAGGATACCATGTAAAACCCAATTACATGAAAGTCCTTAGATGAATTATAACCCTGTGTCAAATACAAAGCTGCATATGAGCAATGATACAAATCAAATACAAATCAAATAAACTCATGTAGAAACTTTTCGTCTGAAGTCTCTGGGACTCACACCTGCCGTCCTTGCCGAGAGTGAGCACGCGGCACCATCTAGGGCACCCACACTCCTCACGTGCTCGATTCCTCCTTTCAGGAGCCCCGAGAGCTTCCGAGGAACACCGTAAATGCAGGCAGTGCTCAGGCCATGGGAATTCCAGCTGTCACTGCTCGCGCTGCTGACGTCATGGCATCCTCAAAACACGTCACCCAGATCCAAATCCCGCCTCTCTTGTGCGCTTCACCATTAGAGGCGCCCATATTCATCACCGCCTTTATAAGCACGGGCCTTTAATCTCATCGCCATTATGAGGTTCTCCGTTCTTCATCGTCGCTTTTATTAAGCCGTGCCTTTGTTCGTGGCGCTCTTTTATTGAAGCCCTTTTGATCTTCGCCCTTTCCTGCTCGCCCTTATCGAGGTAAACCGTTCTACATGGCTTCCTGTCTTTGCTGCTATTCTCAATCACACAATACATTTTTACCATTTTTTTCTTCCCCTTCTTATCATTTATAGGACATTTATCTCCCACTCCCCTCCACCCCTTGCATAACATCATGAACATCTGGAAAGCGAGCAAAAGGCTGATGCTGAGCAGGTCCCAGCTGCTAATGACAATATAGACTACGGGCATGAAGTCACAAATATTTGCTCACACTTCAAGAAGAAAATAGGGTGACGTTTCAGATGTTCTGCCTGAAACTGCATGCATTAAGTTAAGAAGTGCTGAACTCCTGGCTTTTCAGCTTCTCACAGACACAAGCAGCAATTCCTCTATACTGAAACGTTCCCTTTAAAGTCCATATACACTCCAATGTGATCAGAATTTCAAGATATTGATATGTGTGTATATATATACACATTTGAAAATGGCAAAGAAATATTCTTCATCAGTTTATGCCATCAGAGCCCAGGAACTAAGGGGCATTGAATTTTAGAGAAAGTAAGGGAGCTGTTAGAGACACAAAGAAGAAAGGTATATAGGATAAATGAGATATGGGGGGGGGGGGGGGATGTTGGCATACCAGTGGAAGAAATGAGTTTGTAAGGGTTAACTGTGAGTGAAGGCAGCAAAGGGGGAAATTTGTGTGTTGCTAAGGAGGAAGAAGAAGGGAGAGGGACAGACAGATGATACCATAGAGGATAACATCTTGGACAGGATATTATGAAAGTGGAAGAAGGAATGCAGTGGGAATAGAAAAGAGAAGGGTTAATAGTGGAACAATAAATGGAAAATCAGTTAGGAAAACCAGAGGAAAGGTGGAAGAGCAGGCATATGTAAAGAATAGCAGTAGTTGTAGGGTATTATGGAGGGAAGTAATAGATAATGCAGATGATAAAGGCAAGGGACAGATAGAGACACAATGAGAAAAGGAGAACAGGGATGTGAAGAGAATGGGGTCACCTCATCCCCTCCTCCACCCTCTGCTCCCAGTTTCAGTTTTATTTTTTTTAATTAGCTTCTTTCCAGGTCGGCCCTCTCTCCCACTCCAAGCCTATCACTTTCATCCCCTATTACCTGCAGCTGAAGTTTTCTCATGGCCAGGATTGTGGTAGCGTTGTCCTACCACGATCTGGGTCCAGCGTTCCTTCATCTGTGTTGCCTGGCAACTACTGCTAGACAACATAGATGCAGACATGCTGAGCCCGGATCGTGGTAGGACGCTGCTGCTATCTGACCTGCGAGAAAATGTCAGTTACAGGTATTATAGAATGGAAGGGATGGTGTTAAGGTGAGAGAGAGGGGGGAGGGGGGCCAACCTGGAAAGAAGCTAATTAACAAAAAAATTGGGAAGTGGGAGTGAGGGTTGGGGGAGGGGATGAGGCAAACTCTGTCTTTCAGATGCCACCGATTTGAGGAATGTGTGGGGGGCAGGCTTGACCTGACAGGACTGAGCCTTTGAACTTGAAGTACAAAGGAACAGAGGATCTGATTAAGGCCTGTAGGCCTGCGATCTTTTTTTTTTTATTATTATTTTATTTTAACACACTGCCTAACCAGCTATATTTTTTTAGAATATAGCCGATTATTTGTAAAGTTATCCGGTCACCAAGGCCGGATAACTTTAGATCTACTCTGAAGCAGGTCTAAAGTTATCCAGCTCACCTAGCCAAATATACCGGATATTCATAGGTTAGCTGGATATCTTAGCCCTCCCCAGAATGCTCTCACAACACTTTTTTTATCCTGCTAAATTATAGCCAGATAACTATAATTTAGCCAGAATAAGCCACATTTGTCATTTAGATGGATAGCTTTTGAGTTATCCTTATAAATGACTTTTGAATGTGGACCTCCACATGAATGAATCATTTTATGACATTTACTATTTGGGAAAAGCTAACTATGGACCATAGAAGTACTTAGAGGCATGGGCTGAGGCCCAGGGCATCAGGGTTCATAACCCACTGAAGCTCCCTGGGCAAGTCACCTTACTCTTGTTTGCCTCAGGTACAAACTTATTTATGTAATTAATTATACTTATATTCTGTTTATAGCAGCATAAATATGCTAAGCAGATTACAATAAACATAAATAATAAAATCACATATTAAAACAATGTAGACTTAACAACTAACAAATCAAACTAAATGCTTGACATTAATTGTAAGTCCTTTGGGTCAGGGAAAATACCTACTTTGAGCTACAAATGAAAAGGCATAAGCTAAATGAAAAATAAATGTAAAAAATAAAGTGTTGCTGTTTACCAAACATGAACCCAAAATTCAAGGACTGAATCAAACCCAAGGTATTTTATATTGAATTGTTTGTAGTCATGATACTTCATATCTTGATTCTCTTCTAGTACTACTTGTAGTGGCCATGCACTTGTGTTTTGTTGAAAGGGTAATTATCCTTTTAGTGTATACTTCAAGGGTTGATATTTGACATTGCAGTATTAACACACAGTGTGTGGCTATGCCTTCCACTTCTTATGATGTTACAGGATTATCATATGCCATTCTCTCTCTTGTTCTACCTGCTTCTCATTGCATTTTAGGCCTTGATGTAGCCAGTGTCCATCTTGTAGTATTCTTCTATAGTAACTTTTTTCCTCTATTGCCTACAGAATGACATAATTTTGCTCAGGAGGGAGGAAGCAACAGAGGAACAGAAGTGGACAGGCAACATGCCAGAGCACTCTTACTTTCTCCCTGCAGAGTTACTAGATTAAAATAACATTTTGTTATATATCCTTGGGCCATGTGTTTTCTGTTTAGTTCTATATAGTCCACAATAATGCATTTATAAATGAATCCATGAGTGTTTTAATGTGATATTTGCCTTTAATATCAAATGCTATGACCTCTGCTGTCAGAATGTGACCAAAGTGTACACAGTCAAGAGTCCAGGTGCATATACCTGTTCTCAGTGATGACTTCTAGGGATGTCCAGACACCAGAGATGGGTTTCTGTGGCACAATGGTCCAGGACAGCTAAGAGCTCAAAGTGAGGAGGTCACTGTCAGTCAGAACTGAGTACACAAGAGGATCCAAGGATGGCCAGTCCTGAGAAAGCCTGGCATGAGCCAGAGTTCAGGAGCTGCTAAGGGAAAATAGGAGAATAGTTATTAGGTTGTAGTGAGCTGGGGTCCAGGTACAGAGGATTCACAGTCAAGAGTAAGAAAACAGGAGAGCCATTACCAGATATGTAGTGTGTTGGACCAGAGGCAGGTGCTGATGAGTTCCATTCAGTGGTCAAGAGGCACAAACCACCCTAAAAATTCATTGAGCCAGCACAGTTTACTCTTTACTGGAACGTTTTATTTTATTTATTTATTTATCAAGTTTTATATACCATCGTTCGGTTTCACCATCAACGGTTTACAAAGTTTCAATGTTTAACAGTGTTCAGAAATTCACGTGCTTGTTTACATAGTTATCGTAGTCGTTATAAACATATTTTTGTTTTTAAACTGTACAGGTTAAATTATGTGCTTTGTATTGGTTCTGCATGTTTATATGGGCCGGTAGGGAGGGAAGTTGTAGCATAGAGTCATTGGGTGTTTTGGTAGGCTTTGGTGAACATCCAAGTTTTTAGTTCTTTTTTGAAGGTTTTTAGATTTTGCTCTGTTCTCAGTTCGGTTGGGAGGGTGTTCCAGAGTTCGGGGCTTCCAAGGGATATGGCTCTCTTCAAAGTTGAGGTAAGTTGTGGCAAGCAGGTGGAATTTTTAATAGACCTTTGTTAGCTGAACGGAGATTTAGGTTTGGTGAGTGGAGTTTTATGGATGCACTTAGCCAGTTTGTTTGTTTTTCATATATTATTTTGTGTATTATGGATAGTATTTTGTAGGGATGTGCAGAGCAAAATTTTATGTTCATATTTTTTATGTCCGAAAGGGGGTCCCACTTGCGGCCAATATGGACATAAAAAAAATCCAATGAGTTGGGTATATGTACATATGTGCAAAAAAAAAATTTAAACCCCCTCACCCTCCTTAATCCCCCCCCCCAGACTTACCACAACTCCCTGGTGATCGAGCGAGGAGTGAGGACGTCATTTCTGCAATCCTTGGCGAGAAGCATGTGACGTCGGTGGCACGTCGAGTGACGCGGCGTCACGTGATTCCCGGCTCGTTCGCGCCGGACGGCTCGTTCGGCCCAAAAAGAACTTTTGGCCAGCTTGGGGGGGCCTCCTGACCCCCCCAAGCTGGCCAAAAGTTCTTTTTGGGCCGAACGAGCCGTCCGGCGCGAACGAGCCGGGAATCACGTGACGCCAACGTCACGTGATTCCCGGCAAGTTCGCGCCGGACGGCTCGTTCGGCCCAAAAAGAACTTTTGGCCAGCTTGGGGGGGCCTCCTGACCCCCTCAAGCTGGCCAAAAGTTCTTTTTGGGCCGAACGAGCCGTCCGGCGCGAACTTGCCGGGAATCACATGACGTCGCGTCTGAGTGACGCGGCGCCACGTGATTCCCGGCTCGTTCGCGCCGGACGGCTCGTTCGGCCCAAAAAGAACTTTTGGCCAGCTTGGGGGGGTCAGGAGGCCCCCCCAAGCTGGCCAAAAGTTCTTTTTGGGCCGAACGAGCCGTCCGGCGCGAACGAGCCGGGAATCACGTGACGCCGGCGTCACTCGACGTGCCGCCGATGTCACATGCTTCTCGCCAAGGATTGCAGAAATGGCGTCCTCACTCCTCGCTCCATCACCAGGGAGTTGTGGTAAGTCGGGGGGGGGATTAAGGAGGGTGAGGGGGTTTATATTTTTATTTTGGCTCAACAATCGCGATTTCCCACATATCGAACATATCTATGTTCGATATGTGGGAAATCCGATCGTTTATGTCGAATCAATTTTTTAAGTAAAAAAAAAATATGAGTTGCGTTTTACTAATGCGGTCAATCCGAATGCACACCCCTAGTATTTTGTAGTCTATCCTGTATTTTATTGGGAGCCAGTGTAGTGAAATGAGAGTTGGAGTAATGTGATCGTATTTTTTCGTTCATATGAGTATTCTGTCGGCTGTATTTTGAAGGATTTGGAGAGGTCGGATGGTGGTGAGAGGTAAGTTGAATAACAGGGAGTTGCAGTAATCCAGGTTGGAGAAGATGAGTAGTTGGAGGACTGTTCTGAAGTCACTGGGAGAAAGGAAAGGTTTTAGATGTCGTAGGGTTAGGAGTTTGTGATATCTGTCTTTGATTTTTGCGGAGATGTGGTTCTTGAAGGATAGTTCTTTGTTGATTATGACTCCTAGGTTGCAGGCATGGGTGACAGGGGAGATTGCTGTCTTTTGATTCATTATGTTGAGTGGTGGTATGTGCGAAGGGTTGTTCTTTTTATCCAGCATGATTATTTCTGTCATATCAATGTTTAGGATAAGTCTCATGTTGGTTAGTAGTTGCTTTATTTTGGTGAGGTATTTGGCTGTTTTTTTGTAGGTGTCTTCCAGAGAGTTGTGTATTGGGATAAGTATTTGGATGTCATCATCATATATGAAGTGAGTCAGTTTAAGGTTTGAGAGGAAGTAGCATATTGGGAGAAGATAAATGTTGAAGAGTGTCGCCGATAGTGCGGAGCCTTGGGGAACTCCAGTGTCAAGGTTTATTTTCTTTGAGAGGGTGTCGTTGATTGACACCTGGTAAGTCATTTGTGATAGATAGGATGAGAACCATTGAAGGGTTTTTTCAGTTACACCAATTTCGGATAGACGGTCAATCAGTATTGAATGGTTTACCGTGTCGAAGGCTGCTGATAGGTCTAGTAGGACTAGAAAGTAGCTGAGGCCATTGTGAAATCCTTTGAGCACGGTGTCGTTTAATGATAGTGGTAGTGATTCAGTGTTTAGTTGTTCCTAAAGCTGAATTGCTTGGGGAGTAGGATGTTGTTCCTTTCCAGGTGGTCACTGAGTTGGGAGTGGATGATTTTTTCAATAATTTTGGCAATGAATGGTAGGTTTGATATGGGTCGTAGTTTAGTGGGTTTTCTGGATCAAGGTTGGTCTTTTTCAGTATGGGTTTGACAATTGCTGATTTTAGGCAGTCGGGGTAGTTTCCTTCTGTGAGGGATAGGTTCACGATGTCGGTTAACATCCTGCCCTTTATAGCAGTTTACCCTTTCTGCTCTGATCCCTGTCCTCTATTGTAGTGAGGGTTGGAGGGAGGGACATATCTAGTCTTGAGGCAGGGCTGGTGCAAGGATATTAGGCACCCTAGGCGAAACCTACAGCCTGCCACCCTGCCCCCTCCTCCTGGCACATCCTCACCACACAGAGTTAAAAATTCTGCATTTATAATCATAGATTTCACATGAAAACAAACATTTAACTCCAGTCTTCTAAGGTAAAAGTATCACTTACAACATGTTTATTATGTTTACATGCAGTGCTGTAAAATCCTGCAAAAAAAGTGAAAAAGACACATGGAATTGGTATTAAGTCTATTGTAATGTGTGTAGGCATAGGCAATGGGCTTGACCCTCAGAAGCCACAAGTAAAATACAGTTTTAATATAGTTAATCTTCTGTATTAAAACTCCAATAATTGCTAGCACTCAAACACTAATAACCCTACTGATAAAAAGACAAAACTGCAATTATTACACCAGGCCCTAAAACGCCAATACTCCTACTATTAGGAAAACAGAAAAAATCAAACTGCTATAAATCCCTACATAGAACCTATATACTAGCAGAATATGTAAACTCAGTTACAAATGCAAAATGCAAACATACCCTTACAAAAATGCAGAATAAAGTAATCATAAATTATTAATACAAACATGCAGACAAAACTGAACTGTTATCCGCAACAGGCCAGACTATTACGCAGTGCAGCAATGGAAAAACAGAAATATTGCAGTTCCTCAGAAAACATCAAACAATAAAATCAGGAAATTTAAATCATCAATAAAAGTAAAATTATACTAATAAAAACTATATTTCAAAATACCTGACAAATAGAATACCATCTAATAATTTAAAATTCATATAAGTTTTCCAAAGATAAATAAAATATTTCAAACACCGACCAATACTTAAAACTTACAAAGGATAAAAAATCCCCAGCTGTTCATACTTGGGATCTTTTGATTTCCAGATGCCCTGAGATTGTCAAGCATTAACAGGAGAGAGGTGAGGGGTTGATCCTCATAATCTCTTTCTCTCATATATACACCTATGCTCAATCATAGACCATGTTCTCACACACACAGACACAGACATGCTCTCAGTCACAGACACACACATGCCCTCACAGACAGACAGATTCTCTCACTCATTCACTTCCTTCCCCCTCCCCAATAGAAGTACAAGTCCAGCAGCAGCCTCCTCTTTCAGCACGCTCGGCAGAAGGACCCTTCATTTTTCTTGAGGTCGTGGGGGCTGATGCTGCTCTGTTTCCTGCAGGGAGGGGGCGCTGTTGCTGCTCTTCCTGTGCTCAAAAGCCACATGAACCTGGGACCAATGCTACCTCTTCCTGCGACGGCCTGGGGGATGCACTGTTCTTTCTCCTGCATGGCTCTTCTTCTTCCCGTCCACGTGGACCCACCACTTCCTCTTCTGGGCCACATGGGCATGAAGAAGGAGAAATCATGCCATCAACGCTCCCAGACTGGTTGCGCCCTAGGTGGCTGCCTAGTCCGCTTAGTGCTTCCACCAGCCTTGTCCTGAGGTCTCACATTCCCTGTCCCTCTGTAGCCCCTTGCTTGTTTGGCTATCTTTGATGTCTCTGGGCTACTGGTCTAGCACGGGTAAATATGAATCGGTTATTTACTGTTTTGGATAATAGAAAGACTAGGGGGCACTCCATGAAGTTAGCATGTAACAGATTTAAAACTAATCGGAGAAAGTTCTTTTTCACTCAACGCACAATTAAACTCTGGAATTTGTTGCCAGGGGATGTGGTTAGCGCAGTTAGTGTAGTTGGTTTAAAAAAGGATTGGATAAGTTTTTGGAGGAGAAGTCCATTACCTGCTATTAATTAAGTTGACTTACAGGCTGATACAGTAAAGTACGCTCCGGCGGAGCACTCTGTTAGCCCCCAGTTGGATGCGCGTTTTCCACACGCTATTTTTACCCCTTATACAGTAAGGGCTAATAGCACGTGGAAAATGCGCGTCCAACCCCCCCCCGAAACTAATAGTGCCCGCAACATGCAAATACATGTTGATGGGCCTATTAGTTATTCCCGCACGATACAGAAAGTAAAATGTGCAGCCGGCCCTGGGAAATTGTACAGAAAAGCATAAAAAACTGCTTTTCTATACTCCCTCTGACTTAATATCATAGCGATATTAAGTCGGAGGCCCCAAAAGTAAAAAAAAATTTAAAATCTGCCCGCGGCCCGCAGGTTGGAAGACGGATACTCAATTTTGCTGGCGTCCATTTTGTCAGCGGGTCCGAGAACCGACGCCGGTAAAATTAAGCGTCAGCTGTCAAACCCGCTGACAGCCGCCGCTTCTGTCAAAAAGGAGGCGCTAGGGACGCGCTAGTGTCCCTAGCGCCTCCTTTTACCGCGGGCCCTCATTTGAAAATTTTTTTTTGTGAATCGCGCGCCCAGGAGAGTGGCCTGGGCGCGCATTGGGAGAGCGGGCGCTCGCTGGCTCTCCCGCGGGGTTTTCTGTATCGGCCTGTTAGAAAGCAGCCACTGCTATTAATTGCATCAGTAGCATGGGATAGACTTAGTGTTTGGGTACTTGCCAGGTATTTATGGCCTGGATTGGCCACTGTTGGAAACAGGATGCTGGGCTTGATGGACCCTTGGTCTGACCCAGTATGGCAATTTCTTATGTTCTTAAATCCTGGTGATCCCAACATTTTTGTTTCCTTGCAATTTTCCACATTTCCTTCCTTTTTTCTCCTTGACTGTCTCTCTTCTATTAAGCCATCTTCTGCAAGCAAAATAAAGTTTTTAAAATCTCAAAATTGCTCATATAGAAAGTAATGAATGTATGTACCTTGAAATATCTTTTTTAAATTTATCTTGAATATTTTATCACACTACTGGTCTGAACTAATGTTTCAGGAATCATCTTAAATGTGTTCAATGCAGAGTGTAAATGTACATTATGATTTTTTTCCCCTCACCAAAATAATGTACATTCAGAATTCTTGACTAGCTAAGATACGGCTCGTCAATCTAAATTTGTCATGTACAGAACGTTTTGACTTCAAAGCAGCTATTACGTAGCAATACTATGCTGATTAGAGAAAGTCTATTTGAGTGAGAACACATCTGCACCGAAGGCACAATCAATACGATATTTTCTGCATTGATCAAATCAAGTCCTGGTAAAATGAATTGCCCCTGAGGCAGCTCTGTGCAAGGGAGCGAAACTCGGCCAGAGTCGGGCATTTTAATAAAGGGCTTGTTATCATCTGATTCCTATTGTCGTCACTGTTACACAGCTCACTGGATCGGCTACCGCTTTGTTTTTTGGGTCCATTCAGAATTCTATACTGAACCTATTTAAACTGCATTTGTTCTTTGCATGTCTGTATAATTGAAATACCAAAGCAGCACGATGCTCAAATAAGTTTTCTGTAACAGATGTTCTCCTCAGTCTAAGGTGTAGCTTGTTTATTTGGAAGAATCAGCTTTCCAAATTGACATACTAAACATTTCTCTAGAAAGCGATGTAAAAACATTGTAGTACTGAAGCTGCAAAAAATAATTTACTTAATAAATCATAGCTTTAAAATTGTAGGGGTATTTGTGACTTCATTTCACCGCCTGCCTCACATCAACCAGTCTGAGATCTTTGTTGTTGAATGATTGTACTGTACTTGAACTTAGAAGTACAAACTATCCTGATTAATATTGATTTTCATGAATACTTTGAGGGCACACAGGTCAAGATCCTCTTTGGAGTCCATTCGGTGACAGCTTTTCTTGACAGGAAGGAGAATCATCACATTCCACCCATTTAATGCCTCATTCCATTTGGAGATGCTTGCACTGAGTGTTATATCATTTGTTATTAATTTCATCGCATGCACCGGGGGAAAAAAAGACGACTCTCATTTCATGCATCCAATTGTTTGGGCATAGTGTGCCACAAAACATATGGGCCTTGTTTGAAACTCTTCCAAATTATAGTGGTCCATGTGCAACTGATAAAAGGCAATTTAGTTGAGCAAGGGGGAAAAAAAAAATCTGATCTCAGGTCCAATCCAAGAAAGATGCCCTCTATGTTTTTTAAGTGTTAAACTCAAGGGAAATTACTTCATCAAAACCTGATCCAGACCACAGCAATGAAGGCTGTGATGTAGCCAGCGCTCAACCATGTTGACTTTACAGTGCTGTACTGGAATGAATCCATCTGCATTGCAACTCAGTGAAATCATTTCCAGGCCATGGTGTCTCCGAGGCTTACTTCATTCTTTCAGGTCCAGATGCCGAACCTCTGTAGTCAGGGGAATTACTATTATTACAGAAATATTGTTGTTATTGTTTTTTTTGGTTTGTTTTTTTTTTTTTAACAGTGACAGCTGCCTATCTTAATAGGAAACTGAAAATTGTTATTAAAAATATACAGCCCTTGAACTACAAAGCTTTACTTTAATTGGCAATTTACAGTTTTCCAAGTTTGTTTCTCTTCTAGTTGTATCTCATGTAGTATCAGGGGGGTTTAGTTGTTTTAATGTTAAATTATGTTAAATGAACTGGTGGATTCTATGGAGCTTTAATGTTTGATACAGCTGCAGAAAGAGTAAAAATATTATGCAATTAAGCTTGGTTACTCATTAAAAACTGGAGACAACTCTTTAAAAATCCATGACACTATTGACAACAGGCTACAACGTAAGCTTATAACATTATATTACGAATAAACTCATCTACGTATTCAGCAGTATTTTCAGTTTATAGTACTGCTGCTTTTAATGGTAATATCTTAGGTTGTTTTTTACTCCATTTCTTGGGAAGAGGGTAGAGGGCAGTACAAAGACAGAGCTAAGCGCCATTGGCATACACACCCAATGGTACAATATCTGATGGATTTTAAATCTGTTCTTACTAATTATAGAGTTGCTTTTGAAACTCAAGAAAAGATGATCATGTTTCTGTTTACAAGCCTCTTCAAACCAACCTAAAGAACTTTTAACATTGCGAAAAAAATTTACTATGTTACCTAAGGAACATAACTCATTTGCTGAACTTGATTGTGATGTATTTTCTGATCTTTGTCTAAAGACAATTCTTGATCTTCAAAATTCCGTAATTGTTGTGAAGATAGAACCCCCTGTGATAATTCATACTGTCCTTAATGTCTTATGGGATAATTTTGTGAAGTTTCCTCTGCAGAAATAGAAACTCTTCTGAACAAGATAACATCATATTGCCCACTTGACAGCTGCCCATTCTGGGAGCTTTACAGTTTAAAACCCATATTTCTTGAAGTGACTGCCAATCTTGTTAATCTTTCACTGACAGAGGGCATAATCTCTGACCCTTTTAAAAAGGCAGTAGTGCACCTGGTTATCAAGAAGGGTAGCCTTCCTGCTGATCTGTCCTCTGGTTACACATCTATATGCTCATTGGGAAAAGTATTAGAAAAAATTGTTTTCAATCACTGTAATGATTTTTTGGATGGAAACAGCATCCTAAACCAGAACCAGTGAGGATTCCAAAGTAGGCATATTACTGCAGCCCAGTGTCAAGATAGATACGCCTACGTAGATTCCTGCACCATCTGCGCCCAGCAAAAAACACCTATGGATAAACCCTGGGGCCTCCTACAGCCCCTACCAGCTCCCAGTGAACCATGGACACACCTGTCTACGGACTTCCTTGTGGACCTGCCCACCTCAGGAGTCAATACCGTCATCTACGTGGTGGTGGACCACTTTTCCAAGATGGCTCACTTCACGGCCTTGTCCTGCCTCCCTTCAGCGGTCCAACTGAAAGACGGTCATTCCACGCTGACTCCGAGAAAAAGTTTTGAAGTGATCCCACGATTCCCATACGCAGGTCACCCTGGATGGGCTTGGACTCTCGCGCTGCTTCACCATTATTACTGGTGACCTCAGATGCAGAGATATGTCAGGGCCTATGTGGACTCTTGTCCTACTGGTGCCCAGCAAAAACTGTTAGTGGGATGACCCTGGAGGCTGTTACAGTCATTGCCGGCCTCCAAGAAACCTTGGGCCCATATATCCACCAATTTCATGGTGGATCTTCCTCTCTCTAATGGCTGTAGCACTATTTGGGTTGTTGTCAACTGATTTTTAAAAATGGCTCACTTTGTTCCCCTTTCTGGTTTTCTCTCAGCAATTGAACTGGCCCAGCTGTTTACCCATCACATTTTTTGACTGCATGGCTTGCCCAAGCATATTGTCTCAGAGCGGGGTGCTCAGTTTACAGCAAAATACTGGCTCTCTCTTTTCCAGAAGTTTAATATCACATTGGACTACACTACTGCCTACCATCCACAAGCCAATAGCCAGTCAGAATGGACTAACTGGACCATGAAAGGCTTCCTGAGGTCCTTCGCAAATGATCACCAGGCCTACACAAATGATCACCAGAAAAATTGGGCTTCTCCCCTAACTCCCATATTGGAATTCTCCCCTAACTCCCATATTAGTTCTGCCATGGGATTGTTGCCATTCCAAATTGAGTATGGGAGACAGCTTTCTCCTCTGTTGCTGTTCACTGGGAGCTCAACTAACATTTGGGAGCTCCAGGAACTTTGGATTTGTACAGAAGAGATTTATTTATTTAAGATTGTTATATACCGGCATTCATGATACACTCACATCATGCTGGTTTACATTTAAACAGGGGTGCATAATAAATAATGACAAATTGAACTAGTGGTGTAGAAGGATGCAGTTACAAATAACAGGGAGGATAGAACTGGGAGAAGAGAAATAAAGAAGAGGTACTTTAGAAAGTGGCTCAAAAAGCCAAGAAGGCAACGGACACAAACCAGCGGCCAGCACTGCAATTTAAATCTGGGGACAAGGTTTGGCTGAGTACCCACCATAAACATCTCAGGATGCCCTGCATAAAGCTTTCTCCCCACTACATTGGGCCCTTCCTCGTTTCCCATCAGGTGGGACCCGTTACCTATCAACTATGTCTACCCGCCTCCTTGGGGGACCATAATGTCTTTCAAGTCTCCCTCCTCAAGCCCCCTAGTCCTCATGTGGTCTTCCCGGAAGGTGCCAAGACCCTAGGAGGTGTCCACCAAAGAGAACCATGTCTACCAAGTGAAGGAGATCTTGGACATTCAATGTCAGAACAAGAGGTGGGAGTACCTGATTTCCTGGGAGGGGTATGGCCCAGAGGAGAATACATGGGAGCCTGCTTTGAACATCCTGGACAAGAGTCTCCTAAGGGTGTTCCTCGCTTCACAGCCCAAGAAACCCAAGCCCCTTGGGGGGATTAGAGGAGAGGGTACTGTTGCATTTGGCCAGTCATGGGTCCATCAGGCCGCCATGCAGCCCTGATGCACTGGGCTAGAAATGCTGCTCAGCTGAGTGGGATATCTCTAGACACACGTGCAGCTCAGGCACTTTTAAAGGGCCCATAGCGGAAATCCACCGCGGTACCCATGGTTGACATCATAGGTCATCCCCTATATAAGGCTTGCTCTGCCCTTCCTCAGACGCCTTGGCAATAGGTCGAACTCCCCGAAGTAGCTGATTGCTTCTTTTTTCCTGGTTCCTGTTCCTGCTTCTGTTCCAGTGTCTTGTCTTTGTGTTCTTGGTTCCTTCCTGTGTCTTCAGAGTTTCTGCGTTCCTGACTTGTGGTTCCTCATTTGCCTTCGGTATTTTCCTGCTGTTCCACCTTTCCTCATTCCCCCTGGAGTATCTTCTCAGCTTGACCTTGATTCCTGGCTTGACTTTGTTTCAATTTCTGGCTTGACTTTGGATCGCTCCTCGACTACATTTGTCTTCTGCCTGCCTTGTGACCACTGCTTGCTCCTTGTTTTGTTGAACTCAACCTGCCCCTGACCTCTGCCTTCTCTTGTCTCTGCTGTCTGCTGCCTGCCCCAACCTCTGCTTGGATAGATTTCATTCTATTCCCGCTGGCCAACAACATCTTCTGCAACAAATTCATCTCTTCACAGAGGCCCGCGCCTAAGTCCAGCCGGCCCTGGCACATGAGGGCTCAACATAAGGGGAAAGAGGGCTGGTATTGGCAAAGTTCCTGTTGGGTCTCTGCTCCACAAAAAACACCAAAGAGCACTTAAAGGGTCCTGTTGATCAAAATAAAACAGCAAAAGGCACCACTCTTGTCAAATATTTATAGAGGCTCCGAAACAATAATATATATTTCTTTCACAAAACTTAAATAGTAACAAGATAGTATGTATATATATCTCTTGTTAAATATTTATAGAGTTACAAAACAATAATATATACTTATTTCACAAAATGTCAACAGTGACAATATAGTGTATTTATCTATATATCCCGTCAGAAAAATTCATATATCTTAAACAATAATATATATTTTCTCACAAAACTTCAATAGTAACAATATAGTATATATATGTCCCATCAGAAAAGTTCATATATTGTCCATAAAGACTGAGTACACACAGTTTGTGGATTAATCTTGAAGGTACCCGACAGCGGCCGGTGTTTCGCTGCAACTGTGCAGCTTCTTCAGGGGTTAGTGAACCTTTAGAACAAGACACTGAAAAAATATATATTATAATAATAAATGATACTATAGGCGGGTAATCATAACAATTTTCAATATAATTAATCAAAAGTCTAGAGGAGCTAACCTCCTTATTTTAGATAACGCTCCAGCCAGAATCGCCTGCCTGTGGGTAGTGCCAACCTCACCTCAATCCACAGATCCACTTCCGCAACACTTATTTACCACCAATTACAATAAAAACATAAGAACATAAGAAATTGCCATACTGGGTCAGACCAAGGGTCCATCAAGCCCAGTATCCTGATTCCAACAGTGGCCAATCCAGGCTACAAGTTTCTGGCAATTACCCAAACACTAAGTAGATCCCACGCTACTGATGCCAGTAATAGTAGTGGCTATTCCCTATGTCAACTTGATTAATAGAAGTTAATGGACTTATCCTCCAAGAACTTATCCAAATCTTTTTTAAACCTAGTTACACTAAGGGGCAGATTTTAAAAGCCCTGCGCGCGTAAATCCAGCTGGATTTAAGTGCGCAGGGGGGTTCCGCGTGCTCAGCCTATTTTGCATAGGCCCAGCAATGCATGCAAGCCCCGAGACGCGCATATGTCCCGGGGCTTTGAAAAAGGGGCGGGAAGGGGGAGGGGGCAGGGGCGGGGTGCCGGTCCAGGGCCGGGACTGAGGCCTCTGGCACAGCGGCCATGCCGGCTGCCGGCGCACACAAGTTATGCCTGCCACAGGCAGGCATAAATAGCAAAATAAAGGTTGGGTGGATTTAGGTAGGTCTGGGGGGGCGGGTTAGATAGGGGAAGGGAGGGGAAGGTGTGGGGGAGCAGAAGGAAAGTTCCCTCTGAGGCCGCTCCAATTTCGGAGCAGACTCGGAGGGAACAGGGAAAGCCATCGGGGCTCCCCTAGAGCTCGGCGCGCGCAAGGTGCACAAGTGTGCACCCCCTTGCGTGCGCCGACCCTGCATTTTATAATATGTGCGCGGCTGAGCGCGCATGTTATAAAATCAGGCATACATTTGTGCGCGCCGGGTTGCGTGCACAAATGTACACCCGCGCGTAAATCTTAAAATCCTGCCCTAACCGCACTAACCACATCCTCTGGCAACAAATTCCAAACATTAATTGTTCGTTGAGTGAAAAAAATTTCTCCGATTAGTTTTAAATGTGCTACTTGCTAACTTCATGGCATGCCCCCTAGTCCTTCTATTATCCAAAAGAGTAAATAACCAATTCAAACCTACCCATTCTAGACCTCTCATGATTTTAAAGACCTCTATCATAGCCCCCCTCAGCCGTCTCTTCTCCAAGCTGAACAACCCTAACCTCTTTAGCCTTTCCTCGTAAGGGAGTTGTTCCATCCCCTGTATCATTTTAGTCACACTTCTCTGCACCTTCTCCAGTGCAACTATATCTTTTTTGAGATGCAGTGACCAGAACTGTACACAGTACTCAAGGTGTGGTCTCACCATAGTGCGATACAGAGGCATTATGACATTCTTTGTTTTATTCATCATTCCCTTCCTAATAATTCCTAACATTCTGTTTGTTTTTTTGACTGCCACAGTACACTGAGCCGACAATTTCAAAGTATTATCCACTATGATGCCTAGATCTTTTTCCTAATAAGGAATCTAACATTGTGTAACTACAGCATGGGTTATTTTTCCCTATATGCAACACATTGCATTTGTCTACATTAAATTTCATCTGCTATTTGGATGCCCAATCTTCCAGTCTCACAAGTCCTCCTGCAATTTATCACAATCCACTTGTGAATTAACAACTCTGAATAATTTTGTATCATCTGCAAACTTGATTACTTCACTCGTCGTATTCCTTTCCAGATCATTTATAAATATATTGAAAAACACCAGTCCATGTATAGATCCTGGAGGCACTCCACTGTTTACCCTATTCCACTGAGATAATTGAGCATTTAATCCTACTCTCTGTTTCCTATCTTTTAACCAGTTTGTAATCCTCGAAAGGACATTGCCTCCTATCCCATTACTTTTTAGTTTTCTTAGAAGCCTCTCATGAGGGACTTTGTCAAACGCCTTCTGAAAATCCAAATATTTCTCAGTGTTTACAGGCTGCAACTGAGGGATATGACAAAATTATCTGGTGTTGAACTTGAAAAAACTGAAGCCCTGTGGATGAGTCATAGCCCCAATCTCAGAGCCATTGCCTAGCTTATTAATAGAAAAAATTCAAATTTAATTTTCAGAGGTTGTTAAGGAGCTGGGGACCTTCCTAGATCCCCATTTGACTCTGCAACCACAGCTAAAATCTGTTTCAAAAGCTGATTTTTTAAAGTTAAGATTATCCTGGCACTTAAAATATGTATTGCCTGGGGAATTTTCGGACAGTAGTTCAAGTTTTTATTTCTTCCTCTATTGACTATTGTAGTTCCCTTTATGTTGAACTCCCAAAATGTCAACTGAAAGTTGTACAACTGCTTTAGAATCCTGCAGCACAGCTTATCTGCTCTCCTAAAAATCATATGTCCCCAATTTTGGAAAATCTGCACCTGTTAACTATATTGCAGATGGACGTCAAGGTGATTACTCTAGTGTTTAAAGTTTTAAAGGGTGAGGGGCCTTCTCATCTGCCCTTACACACTCTACACTCTGCTGAAAAACATCTGCAGGAAACCTGGCACAGAGCCTTTTTAATCGTGGGTCCTGCCCTATGAAATTCTTTCGAGAACCAACACAGGAGCAGGATGGTCCTCATAAAAAAAAAAAAAAAAAGACGAGGAAGAACATATAACATTATAAATATAAAGTGGAACTGGTATCACATAGTATGCTGAAAACAAGATGAAATGTATCCTGTTCACATGAAGAGCACTGTGAATCTATTCATGTACCACTTTAACCGTTGCTGGAATGATCTTTTGTAAAACTTTCTTTATATGTGTCCGTCCAAACTAGGGTTGCCAACTGGCTCCACTTTTCAGGACAGAATGATCCAGTCCTGGCTTTACTCCCCTGCATGCAGGTACGTATAGTCTTGTTTTTGTAAGGGGAATGCAATGAAATCAGAATAAGCCCCAAAATTCAATGGGGTAAAACCAGGACTAGATCAACATGTCCAGAAAATCTGGAGCCAGTTGGCAACCCTAGTGCAAATAATCCTTAATATATTAAAGAAACTTATAAACCTGTTGTAAGTGTCCAAGAACACAGTGGGGCGGATTTTAAAAGCCCTGCTCGCGTAAATCCGCCCGGATTTACGCGAGCAGGGCCTTGCGCGCCGGTGCGCCTATATTCCATAGGCCTACCGGTGCGCGCAGAGCCCCAGGACTCGCGTAAGTCCGGGATTTTTCGAGGGGGGCGTGTCGGGGGTGTGTCGGGGGCGTGTCGGATCGGCGTGGCGTTTTGGGGGCGGGATGCGGCGTTTCGGGGGCATGGTTTCGGCCCGAGGCGGTCCGGGGGCGTGGCCGCGCCCTCCGGAACCGCCCCCAGGTCGCGTCTCGGCGCGCTAGTGGCCCGCTGGCGCGCGGGGATTTACTTCTCCCTCCGGGAGGTGTAAATCCCCCGACAAAGGTAGGGGGAGGGGTCTAGATAGGGCCAGGGGGGTGGGTTAGATAGAGGAAGGGAGGGGAAGGTGAGGGGAGGGCGAAAGCGAGTTCCCTCCGAGGCCGCTCCGATTTCGGAGCGGCCTCGGAGGGAACGGCGGCAGGCTGCTCGGCTCGGCGCGCGCTGGCTACACGACATCGGCAGCCTTGCGAGCGCCGATCCTGGATTTTAGCTGATACGCACGGCTACGCGCGTATCTACTAATATCAAGCATACTTTTGTTTGCGCCTGGTGCGCCAACAAAAGTACGCGAAGGCGCACTTTCTTAAAATCTACCCCAGAGTGACAGCGCCAGTGATGCAGTACCGCAGTGAGCAGCCTCAGCAGCGCCTCTCGGAGACTGCACTAAGTGAAGACATCAAAAGGTGAGAAGATGCTGAGGAATTCTTTGCCAAAGATTGGTGACGAAATGCTTCCCCTTATCAGAATGAAAGCTCTTGTCTTTCATCAGGCCTTCTTTTGAAATCTTTGGGGCGGATTTTAAAAGCCCTGCTCGCGTAAATCCGCCCGGATTTACGCGAGCAGGGCCTTGCGCGCCTGTGCGCCTATGTTCCATAGGCCTACCGGCGCGCGCAGAGCCCCGGGACTCGCGTAAGTCCCGGGGTGTTTCGAGGGGGGCGTGTCGGGGGCGTGTCGGGGGGCATGTCGGATCGGCGCAGCGTTTTGGGGGCGGGCCGCAGCGTTTTGGGGGCGGGCCCGGGGGCGTGGTTTCGGCCCAGGGCGGTCCAGGGGCGTGGCCGCGCCCTCCGGAACCGCCCCCAGGTCGCGTCTCGGTGCGCTAGCGGCCCGCTGGCGCGCGGGGATTTACTTCTCCCTCCGGGAGGCGTAAATCCCCCGACAAAGGTAGGGGGGGGGTCTAGATAGGGCCGGGGGGGGTGGGTTAGATAGAGGAAGGGAGGGGAAGGTGAGGGGAGGGCGAAAGCGAGTTCCCTCCGAGGCCGCTCCGATTTCGGAGCGGCCTTGGAGGGAACGGCGGCAGGCTGCGCGGCTCGGCGTGCGCCGGCTACACGACATCGGCAGCCTTGCGCGTGCCGATCCTGGATTTTAGCTGATACGCGCGGCTACGCGTGTATCTACTAAAATCAAGCGTACTTTTGTTGGCGCCTAGTGCGCCAACAAAAGTACGCGAAGGCGCACTTTCTTAAAATCTACCCCTTAATGTTATATTTTGGTTTACTTATAACAGAATGAAATTCTGATGATGATAATGTGCTGTTTTATATGCTAATTGTCTGTCTGTCCTGATTTGTTGTTTTATGTTATTATGCAATCTGCCTAGCATGTTGCCCCAATATAGATAGAATATTAAGAAATTTTAATAAATTACCTTAGTTTCAGTTTATTATTCATTGCAAACTTCAACTAATGATGTATGGTAGCAGAGTAGATTTCATTACTTTTTTTGATATTAGATTTAGCTCACACCTTTACATTGGTAACTCAAGGCAGGTTACATTCAGATTCAGTAGAAATTTCCCCATCCCCAGAGGGCTTACAGTGTAAGCACTGCAGTCCTATGTACTAAAGGTTTTCACCCATTTTTTTGTCTAAAAGAAAAATGCTTCAAGATGAATTTTAAAAGCCTGGCACTTGCCAAAATGGGAGATGCACGCACAAGTTGGACTGGCACACGCCGTGCAGATTTTAAAAGGCGCCCGTGTATATGTGTACTTGCCGCTGTGCACACAAATGAAAAGTTCCCAGTAAGGAAGGTGGCACGGGAGGAGTCTGGATGAGGCATGGGAGTTCCTGAATGTAAAATAGAAATTTGTGCCTAAATGCTTACCCGCGCGAGCCAGGGTCCCCCCTTGCTGTGAAACTTGACTTCTGCTATGGATGATGTGCAAATTGTAAAACAAAAAGTTCTAAGCAGATCAGCAGGATTTGAAAGGTTGGGGCTAATGAGGAGAAGGGAGGCTATTAAACTAGGGGGCTTTGGAAGTCCTACCACTTACCTGGGCAAACTGGGAATGAACTGGGGACACACACACCATGGCGTCGGTGTGTGTGTCTATTAAAATCCCCCCACTTAAATGGTAGAAGCTGCGTTTGTGCGCATAGGTGTGTGTTCGCTTAAAATTGCGCACACGTATGCTCGCAGTCAGGATAGTTTATAACATGTGTGCATATATGAGTGTACATTATAAAATGCATCCCTGGGTGCGGGCTAATGAACACACACACTTGTGCGCCTGTTTAAAAGTTACCATCCCTGTAAACAGGGCCCAAAGTTTGCTCCTGCAGCAATGGAGTGAAGTGGCATGCCCAAGGTCACAAGAAGTAGCTGGGAGATTTGAAACCTGGCTTTTCTAGTTCGCAGCCCACTGGGTTAACCACCTCACTATGGAGTTAGAGGGGAAAACTACCCTCTCTGCGACTAAATCTAGCCATCTAGGAAGCTAAATTCACTACGGAAACTAAATTTAACTGCTGAAAAAGTGAGCGGCCCCCTAGCCAGCCCTGTGGTTGGGGGCGGAGGGGGTTACTTGGCTGCCTAGCTCTGATTTTCGGCACTAGGTGGCTAGGTTTAGCCACCAGCCTGCGGTAAACTAAAGCAAACCTACATCTAGGCAAGCACCTAGATTCAGGAGAATTTTCTGCTGTAACATTGTGGAACTGCAGATTAGGAGCTGACTGGAAAAATTGCCCCATAGTAGCCAAACTTTGAGTTTTCCCAAATATCTACTGTTATAAAAGGGAATAATTGGCTGCTGTTTGTGTTGTTTTGAAATACTGAAAATGTATTTGGAAGGGGCCCTCCAAAAAGATGTTTGGAGCCTGCCTATACTCTCCAGCATCAAGCTCCCCTCTACTTCCAGCCTTGTTTACAAAGAGTTATTCAACCTGGATTGCCTCTCCAAGGCTTCGACCTCAAATGTCTTTACTTTTGTCAGCATAGGAGTAAATTTGGGTGCCTTTTTTTGCCCATTCTTTTCTCTTTTTTTTGCCCACTTAGCTCCCATTCTTTATTTTTTAATTTTTTAAAATGTTTATTTTATTTGCTTTTTAATCTTTTAAAGTAGATCGAAGGAAATAACAATGAAAATTAAGGTAAATTAGGACAAACCCACCGAATACACTTCACCAAGAATAATTCGTAATAAAAAAAAAAAAAAGTAAAAGGGGAAATGTCTCAGTCACGTCCACAAATGGAAGGGGGGCAAGAAATCAAGAAAAAATGAACTAAGAATGTAACCCAGAACTGTAGCACTCCACCGTATCAAAACTTCCTAGTGTGTACGCAGTTACCAGCAGTTGCAAGTGCCTCACTTGCCGCATTTGATTTGGTCCAGATCATATATATGTTACCTGGTTACCTAACCAACATTTAGAAGGAAATTCCATAAAAATAGAAGCCCCTAAAGAAAGCACTTGAGAGTGCCATCCAAGAAATGGCTTTTTCAGAGCTGAGCTGGCTAGATTAAATCAGGGGACACATTTATTGTGCCCATGAAAAAGAACAAATCTATAAAGAAAAAATAACTTCAGATTTAAGGCTCTGACCAAATATTGCTATCAGGGTAGCTTTCAAGGGTTGTTTCCAAGATCTCAGTTAAATTCAAATTGGGGAGACCTGAACATCCCTATCCCTGTCTATTTTGCACCTGCCGTATTGAGCCTGCAATATAATAAGCCTTGCTGACAACTGGCAGATTCTCGGGAGCAATTTTCAATATATTCAAAAAATAATCATTTATCATCTCTTCTGATGTTATCAGTATATTCTGGGGAAAATTGAGGAATCTTAAATTGCGATGTCTAGCCATATTCTCTAGTTCCCCCAGATGATACTGTGAGATGTTATTGTCTTCAATCAAAGTAGTATTATCCTGTTCTATTATTTCAATCCACTTTAGAGCAGTAGTGTTGAATGGCTCCCTCTTGTGCTTGTAGACGCTGAACAGTCTTTAGAAATATTTTAAAGCTGAGATAAACAGCCCAAAAGGTTACCTCCATTCTCTGCATCTGGTGCCATAACTCTGATGGCAACGTAACGCTATGCTGCCTATCCAGAGTACCTAGCACTGCCTTTTCAGAGCTATGCTGCAACCATATCTGCAGCAGGTGATCGGACCCTGCTGCTACCTAATTGTAGGGACTTGTAGGGGGAATAGTATTGAGGATTGAAGGGGATTTTGGGGGTGGGAAGGAGATTAGAGGGAGGTTCAAGACACCTTATTTTGTAAACAGGTTGGGTGGTCAGGTAACAGGTGGGGGTAGTGGCCTAGATCTGCCACATTTTTTTTTTAGAGAAAGTGGATAAGTTGCAGGCCAAGATAGTGCAAAGAGATTTTTTTTCAAAAGGCCATCCAAAATGACATCACAAAATTTCATTATGTGGCTTATGTCATTTTGAATGCAAAAACAATACTATTGACATGAAAAATATAGTTGATATTGTCATGTGATTTGTAAATGAAAACACATCCCTTTTGCCTGTCCATTTCATGCCACAGATGATCCTATCCAAAGCAGAGAAAGGAAATAATGCCTCAGTGAATACACATATACTCACCATAGAAAGCAACAGAAGGGAGTGTATACCCTAGAAAATGTGGACAACATGACACATACACACAAGATATGGGAACACAGCAGGTGCCATACTGACATGATGGACTCAGAGAGAGAGATGCAACATGATAAAAGTACTTGTAGATATATAATCACAAGATTCTATGATGGATAATGACAGAAGTTGTTTATATTCCTTGGCTGTATCTCCTCCTCAGGCCCTCATATTCCTGTGGGTCCTTCTCCAACTCATCAATACCTTTGCCCTCTCCACTTCTGTTTCATGGTACCCAGAAAGCAAGGTGATTTATTCCAACCCTGGAGTAAGAAGCAAGTGTAGCAAGGGGTCTGGGTCAGGCTGAAGAATAGGCAGTAAAAGAAGTCATTCAACAAATGTAAGGGAAAGTATTAACATTGAGAAAAGACTCTCACTCTGGCAACACACAAACTCATCAACAAAGTGTATGAGCTCTACACTTCTCATGCTAATAAATGACTGGAACTGATTTAGAATGAAATTGTGAATATTTGTGGTTCTACTATTCAGCTCTAAAACACCACCTTGGAGATGCATATGGGAAATCCTTATACCTGAAATATCCTTTTGAAATCTCTAATGACAGGCTAAATTGATCCCCGTGAAAGGACATCTGATCTGCACCTGAGGTGCCACGTTTCAATTTAAAAAAATAAAAATAAAATAAATTCTCATCATCTAAGGTAAGCTATTGTTTTTTTTAATTGGTGGTGAGATTCACCATAGTGCCCTGCCATGGAGACTTCCTATCCTCAAGAGACCTCTTTAAAATACTTCCCTGCAAGAAAAAAGAGTTTCTCACTGAAATTTTCCTGAAGTTCATTGGGGCTGAGGAATTACGGCACAAAAATTGTTTATGGGTGATAAAGTTGAAACAACATTGATGATGCACAATTTCATGTTATGTACCACTTTTTGTACCATGCAACTGTGTTCAACACAAAACCTTGAATCCTGCCTTGTACTGCAACCAAGAAAAGCTGAAATGCAGTGAGTTAATTGCAAACTTAATTTAACTCAGCCTTATTGACACAAGAAATCTTTGTAATTGTCTTGTGCCACATCTTACTTTTTCATGGGGAGTAACCTGGGCAGCGGCCACATACCCGTTGCACAGGAAAGTGGAGCGCTCACCACTCTTAACAATTTGGCCTACACAATAATAACTACTAATTCAGAAATGTGTAATGGAATAATGATAACCACCCCTTTATTGGATTGTTGAACATCAATATAATAATTAAAGCTAAATACCAAAGTCATAACAAAGGTTATCTGAATAGTAACTGGGGGAGAAATATGATGAATTTCATGTCAGTGTCTAACAGATTGCCTCTGGACTTTTGACTTGCCACTGGTAAGCAAGATCCCTATTCTTCCGAGAAGCACCTCACTTGGGCATTATTAGTCAACCCGCCGCAGACAAGCAAGGCAACTATCCATATTCCAATAGGGAAATTGAGTCTGATCTCACACTGAGGCCACTCAACCCTGATGACAGACAATCTCTATGGAGTTACTAAGGTCAGAATTTCTTCCTGCCTATTCCCATCCCTGGGTAAGACATCTTAGACTCAGGAAATCCCATAACAGGGCCCAGGCAGCCCAACAATAGCTTGCCCAGGACCACCTATTCAAAGCTGTGACCATGGAAACTGAATTTTTTTGAATAGCCCTTAAGAACAGATCTTGTGCCATATGAGTCAGGTGGACCTCTTCTATACAGAAAAGGTCCTCACATTCCATACAAAACCAATCATGTCAGATGTGATAACTGTCATGCCATGTGGAAAAATTGCTTATCTGTTTGTTAAGCTTGGACACCCACCACCCCAGAGACGCAAGTGTTGGAACCGATGATGAGGGATGATCTCTGATGATCTCTGACCATAGAACACATATGCCAGGTATCATTGACATGATGCGTGCAATGCCATCCCTGATGTTGTGATTAAGAGCTGGCTGGGAACATTCTCCTGTTCATTGCCTCCCTTATGAATGACCAGGACCTCAGAAGGAGTGAATCTAACCAGTGATTATCTCAGAAGGGGGATGAATTGATCCCAATGCATTCCTTTTCTGCATAGCCATCGCACCATTACGTTCCATATTTCAAGGCCAAAATGTGGGCCAGTGAATTCTTTTCTTGCCTGATATTTGGCCCAAAACACAAATGAGTGTCCCACAAGCCAAACCATAATCTGAAAATAACAAAATCTGTGAGAGACAACCTGACTAGAATTACTGTTTGCCTACCTGACATATGACCTGTAAACTGTGGATTGCTGTCCGTCTATCTGCTGTTTGGTGGTCGTGGGCAATCCTGATGCCACTGCACTGGAGGCAGCTCCTATTCTAAAGGAGTGAGTCCTGAATTGCTCAGCCTGTAGCCCAGCAGCATACAAAGACTATTTCAATAATGCCCAACTGAAAATTGCTCAAAGGGAGCGAGTTGACATGTACCAGAAACTGGAGCCCACCAGAAGGTCTAACATCTAGGTATCGGGATACATTCATTATGGGCATGTTATCTAGCCCTGGAACCTCCACCAAGGTAACTGACTGATCTCTCCCTTGCTATCTGCTTTGGACGTTTTGATTCTCAGTCACAGCTTACCATTGCTAACTGACATATCAGAAGCCAGAAGGCCACAATGATCATTAAATCTGCTCACTGCCACTTTTACCTCACTCACTCTGAGAGTGGTGAAGAAGGTAATCATAAAGGCTGCAAAAAAAAAAAGAAGTAGCTCAAAGGGGTCTGACGTTATGGCTGGCAAAACATGTCACAGCTTTAACAAATGCTCATGAAAGATTGGTCTATACCTATCGGGAACGTGGGTCTTGGACTTCATATAGCCAGTAATTACATGCTTAACAACAAAATCTGCATTTGGGTTAGGTCAGCCGTAAATCTTAGTGAAAAAGACAAATCCAGACAAGTTGGCATGTACATACCTCTGGACACACCTGTATGCCTAACCTGAACTATATACTGAATTATTAAATTTGTAAGAATCAGTTCAAACTTTCATTCATTGTGACCAAATAGTCCAGGATAGCACATTTAAGACTAATCGGAGAAAATTATTTTTAACTCAATGCACAATTAAACTCTAGAATTTATTGCCAGAGGATGTGGTTAGTGCAGTTAGTGTAGCTGGGTTCAAAAAAGGTTTGGATAAGTTCTTGGAGGAGAAGTCCATTAATGGCTATTAATCAAGTTTACTTAGGGAATAACCACGTCTATTAATTGCATTAGTAGCTTGGGATCTTCTTAGTGTTTGGGTAATTGCCAGGTTCTTGTGGCCTGGTTTGGCCACTGTTGGAAACAGGATGCTGGGCTTGATGGACCCTTGGTCTGACCCAGTATGGCATGTTCTTATGTTCTTATGATAGCATTGTAACCCTTCAAATAGGCCCACCAGGTAGACAGTGTGAAAGATTTGTGCAGCAGTTCACGTATATCCGCTTTTCAATCACCCAGAGGTGTGTTGGTACTGGGGTCCCCATCTCCTCGGCATCTGGTGCCAGCCTTCTGGATTCCTCCCACTTGCAATGAGAAAGACAATAAGCAATCTCGTTGTTTCTCTCTGGGATGTGTTTAGCCCTCGCCACCACTTCAAGTTGTAAGCATGTCAGAATCAAGACTATTATTAATTCAGACTCAGGCGCACATTTTACTGACTGGCGGTTGTTGACATTGAGAACAGAGAGATTATTGCACCAAAATACCACCCTTCTGTTAGCCAAGCACTTCTAAATGTGAAGGGAAACCACAATCAGAAATAGTTTTAGGAAGTTGATATTTGAAATGATCTAGACTGAGCCCATTCATGTGGCCAGGTCGCTGCAACCAAGTACCTTGACAAAATAGCCCAAAGCCAATGCCCCCAGATGCGTCAGAGTAAACGTCAAAGTCCAAGCTGAATACAGGAGGCAGGAGTCATACCAAGACAATGTTGAATTTAGATAACAATTGATCCCATATGGCAAGATCTTCCTGTGAGGACTCTGTCACCTTGATCCAGTGATTACTTTTAGTCATAGCCACCAATGCTAATGTAAGCTTGCACAGAAATATGCGCCCCATAGGGATGACTCTGCAGGCAAATGCTAAGCTCCCGATCAAAGGCTACATGCGGGCTAGTGTCAGCTTGCATGCCTGGGATGTACTGAGAATCAATGAGTTGAGTTTCTTGAGCTTGTCTAGGGGAAGTCTGGACACTATCTTGATTGTGTATGTTAGAACTCTGGTAGGAGCTTCCAATTTGTAGTGTGTCAAGGCCTGAAAACAACTAAACTGCACTTGGCATATCTTGGTGCTGTCTGGGTCAACAAACAAGAAGTCATCCAAATAGTGGACCAGGCTCTTTAGACCCATGTGGATTCTCAACAACCAGTGCAGGAAGGTGCTGAACGCTTCAAAATACACAAAAGAAAGAGAGCAGCCCATTGACATGCACTTATCAAAATAATAGTCACTCTCAAAATAGAAACCCAAAAAGGAAAGGTGTCAGGATGCATGGACAAAAGCCGAAGAACAGCCTCTGTATCAGCTTTTGCCATGTGTGCTCTCTCTCACAGCATCTGAGAACCTCCAATGCTCTATCGAATGAGGAGTACTGAGTGAACATAAAAGTTTGGGTGGGACAAAATTGTTTACTGATTTGCCAGCTAGGTAAGAAAGTTATGTATCCACCTTAACTTACTTGGCTCTTTTTTGGGGACTGCCACTAAAGGTGACACAATCATCTGTGGAAAGGGGGAGGTGTATTGCCAAATAAAGAACAGGTCTGAGTTACACTTTAAAGAAAGTGATTCTTATTTGCAGCTCCTCAATCAGATGCAAAGCTTCTCTTTTGCAGTGATTATTAATATACAAAGGATCAAAAACTTTCATCACCGGAGAGTAGGCATCATCAGTCCATTTAACATCAGCTGGGAAGCTCCTTCAGTGTGGGCAGAGATACTTGTCCCGGGAAACACCAACTATGGGGAGAAGTCCTTCTTACCATAGGTAACGAACTTCTGCCCACGCTGGAAAGTCCCGCTGTTTTTATACCTTACGATCAGAGCCTGTGTGTTATTTTCCCCATTCACTCTAAGCTGAAGGTGGCCAGCTTCCAGCCCAAGTGAGACAGGGTCATGAGACCTCGGCTCAGCAGTAGACAGACAACACCTGGTCTGAAAACCTGAAAAACGCAAAATACATTGCGAAACAGCTTCTGCTATAGCAGGTTTACTTTTTTGCACCAGTGCCTATGTCATATTCTGTATGGAATGAAATGGAGTCCTTCCAGCTGATACAAAATGGAGTCTACATGATCATCAATTTTTTATTGCCCTTACAGGAGGGTTCCAAAAACGGACATTCCATCCTTCCCAGTACCAACTCTGAAGTAAATTTTTCTCAAATGGTACTGGTGAAGCGGCCCGCAGAAGGATTGTTATCACAACCGGCTGATGCCATTGGACTATGGTAAGGAGCATGTCACCACATTATTGCAGATTCCACTGACTTCCAGTCAAGTGAAGGGTAAGATTTAGCTTGCTAAATACATTGTATAAGCTTCTGAAAGGTTCCAATCCATGCGTATTAAGAAGTGCCATTGACTGGTATTGTCCAAAACGGGCCTTAAGGTCTGAAGGTACCCACTTGTTGGCTATTCCATCTGTAAACAAGTACAAATTGGCCCAGACAAGAGCATGGGTGTTTTCCTTGTCTATTGTAGAGTGAAATAAATTGTCAGTGGGTCTTTGTGAGCAACAGGATATAAAAAGGTTCACAAAAGGTCTTAAGACATTGTTCTTTGAACAGGCTGAGACCGAAGTGTTTTAGTAAATGTTTTGGTATTTGCTTTTATTTTATTTGTCTATTTCTATGTTGTATTATTCTGTTTTTATGAGTGTATCTTGTAATCCGCACTCAACAGATACTAGGAAGCTGTGGAATAAAAGATTTTCTAAATAAATAAATACCTTTTAAAGCCGTCCCTAAAGCCCACTAACAAAGTAGTCACAGGATAACACCTGAGACTTTCATCCAATTGTGTCTACAGGACTGGAGTCGCTGCTCTCATGAATACGTTCTTATTTAACCTTTGTATTAGGACCTTTCTTGGGATACTTAGTGGTTGGGTGATTGGCTGCACATTTTGTACAAATATGTTTATATTTTCAATCCTGTGTGGAACATCCTTCTTTATTGAACCACCAGCAAGTGTCAAGGGCGGCTTGGCCTGCATGCCCCTTGCTCTAAGAGTTCGAGACATCGTGGAAGGAGCAACTGTGCGCTTGTGCCTCTGAAATCCTGGCTGTCATATGCATGAGCCAAAATTCTATATCATGTGAACTCCAGGACATGCTTGGCAGGTTCGCCATCCTTTCTCTGAACCTCTCATCATAGCTGAGTCTCGCAAATCCTTCATAAGCCATGTGCACTTACTGTAGTGTCCAAATAGGACTACATGGCCAAATGCAGTGCACGATCCATCCTGCCCACTATTGATGCCAGGCGAGCATGTTGATATTGCTGGACATCCTCCTGACACTGCCTACTGACACATGCCGCCTGTGCCCTTTCTTGAAATAGTCCTGCCAACAAAATAAATATATCAATGTACTGTTAGAGCTTAGTTTGGCTTCTCAAGGATCAGGGAATACCCTGTCACAGCTGCTTTGTACTATTTTGTGCTGGTAAACCTGCAGTTGCAGTGGTAGTGTTCAGCCGCCAAAGACACCATAGAACCTGTGGAGCCTGAGGAGGAACTCTGGGAACTGGAAGTCCTAGAAGTGTCTCCTGTTCTACTTCTTGTGCTTCCATTTGGGGCCCTTGGTCCCGCTTTCACTGATGTGGGAGGTACAACAATAGACTCACCCTCCACAAAGGGAGCCAGCCATTGTTCTCCAGTGGGAGGCTCTCATTCAGCATCTAGACTTGTTAACACCATGCTGGCTGTTGCCTCCATTGATTGAGGATGTGCCCAGTGGCCTGGTCTCATGCTGGACAAGAACAGCGACATTGGACACAGCCTGCGAGCTGGAGCTCATTGGATGGGATTGAAACCAAAGATTATGAGAAATTGCCCAAGAACCCAGACCATGGAGAACCCCGAAGGGCCACACTACATTTGGGGATCTGATAGAACATCTGTCCTGTAGAGATCACAGTGAACCTGGCAAAGGTCCTTGGTGACCAGTTAGAGGAGATCACCTCCTATGGCCTTCAGGCAAAGGCTTGCATACAGGTCATGGGTTGCTGCATGGCACTGAGAAGCACCCTAGCTGTGTTCCCTCAATGGGGTACAACCCAGTCCTTGGGGATAGCATCTGACCCTCTGAGGGAAGAGAGGCTTACTCACCCATAGAGAAAGTCCTTGCCACTAACTGAAGGACTGACAACATGGACTGAGAGCAGCCTACACCATCCCTAAGGGATACCTCCCCACGTAGCCATCTTCAGTTAAGTATGCCTTCCTCCCCAGCCTGCCTTTAATAGGGGTGCAAGACTCATCCCTACTTACTCCTCGGGAGCTCCTAGCCCTGCCTCATCTACCTCATCCACCCATTTCACCATCCACCAAAAACCACCTGACTCCTCGGTGGGTGGCAGTACACACATAATGTGTGGGCTTCAGTTTCTCCCTCAATGGGTTGAATGTCTGACTGTGGTTACTGATTTGGACCCTCAGGGCATGGTTGCCTTGTCTCCTGGCCCCTTGTTTCGTAAGAGGACAAAGCTCAAGGAAAGGCTATGGTTCCTTCAGCCGAGAAGTGGCTAATTAACCCTTTCCTCCCTTTGTTATATATGTGTATTTTTTTTTGTGCCAATCAGGTGCCAACTGTTTTCCCATTTTTCATTTTTAAATCCAATTGTTGATTATCAATTAATACTTTCTTTGGTCAGATTGTAATTAATCTTAATTTTTATTTCTTTTATTATAGTGGCTTCTGAAGGGATGAAACAGAGGACTAACTAGCAGTGTTGGTAGCGTGAGGGGGAGAGGAAGCAAAAGAGAAGGATCCTGGACTGCACCCTTTCTTATCCCCCCATGCTACCTGGACTGGCCTCTGACCACCCACAAATTCAAACTTGCCCAGTAGGCAAAGATAGTCCTTCCTGAGGTCCACTGAGCATTCTGCTGCCCCTCCTCCTGCTCAGTAGTATCATCCATTGCTCCACCAGCCATGCCATCACTCCAATGATATTCCCCGAGGTGGTCAGTTGCCCCATGGACATTATCAAACTGTGCGTGAGATGCACTCCACACATCCATTGTCCTGCCCAATGCCAGCACCACCTGCCTGGCCTACTGGTGAGAACTCCTCCCCTGACTCCAGGTGTGCGGATGCCAGGTTACCCGAGGCATCTGCACATCCAGCGCAGCACCGTGCATTTGTTACAGTAAATCTCACTTCTGCATACTGTATATGGTACTGGTGCAAACATGAATGTTCTAAACTATTTGAATAGCAGTGCCAGCAATTAAAATGCATTCCATATAATCTGGCACATCTTTATAGTCAAAATCAAGCTTCGGAGCTACCTGTGTTATTTTGGTCTCAAGTGAATTGATTGCAAATGTTCAAGCAAACGACACTGCAAATTGCATTAGACAGCAATGGAAGCATTTTAAAAGATTAATAACCAGATATTTCTTACTCTTATGTCATCATTTCATGAGTGCTTCTCAGATGCAAAAAATTATACATATTATTTCCATATATTTATTTATGTGCTTTACTAGTAGTATGTGTTATTGTTTAAGGGTAGAAGATGGGTATCAGTAAACTCCTAACACATCTGTTTAGCTATGCTACAGGCTAGATTCTTAGCAGGAAAGCAGCACATGCTTCTTTCTGGTAAAACAACAGAAGACTTGATTCTACAAAATTCTGAAGTGCCCCAAGAAATTATGTACAGAAACAACATTTGGGTATCTTGGGAATACAAATATCCACATTCACATTTAAATAGTGTTGTAGGCATGTGGTGTACTTCAGCACGTTAGTGTAATTGGGATTTATTCAGTTTGCAAGCCCCTTTCCCCCTTCCCCTACGTGCAGCTGCAGAATACATTATATCCCTCATGCAAAGATCTTCTAGTATTTTAGGCTATGCATCTTCCCAGTGACATCATACACATCTGGCAAAGGGGTGAAGGGGCACTGCTGATTGTGTCCCAGTTGTTGTTTTCAAAGGATAAGGGCACAAAGTTAAAAATGTTTGCTCGTACTTCAAGAAATACAAATGGATTTTTCTAATCTTCTGACTAGCGGGATTCATACTTGGCATTCATATCTGTTTCTCTGGTTTTTGAATTACAGGTAAGTCATGGGAGATGTTTTGAATTCAATGCACTTCAGCTTCCCACACATGCAGTATATAGCAATTCGTCTACAGAGAAATCAATGCATAGAGCATCCACATGGTCCATCAATGCATAAGAGATGTTGTTTTGACATATAAAAACTGGAAAATGCTAGGGATGAGCATTCGTTTTCAATGCATTGGCAATCCGCAACGCATAAGTCCCTATTTGTTGTATATGTTGGTTCGCGAAATGCATCGCGATCCCCCATGAATACAACATATCATATTAGTTTCATTCTTTTGGCTCGCAGTGATTTCTTAGCGGCCATTTGAAATAGGAGATAGCAAAAACCAGCCCTTTCCTGTGAGTCATAAGTGACCTCACAGCCCTGTCTGTTGCGATCCCCCCTGCTGCTGCGCTACAGGAGGTCTCTTACCTTCTTCCGGAGGCCGCTCTGAAGCCTGGGCCTCGCCTGTGTTCCATCCGGGACTTGCTCCAGGGCCTGAGAGGCCTAGCTGTGCCTGTGGCTTGCTTGCCAGCGTTTGGACTTCCTGTTTGGCGACGCCCTTCTCCTAGGGGCTGGCCCGCAGCTCTCCACCTGACTTATAGGCCCAGCGGTGGGCGGTCCTGGCAAGCTCCTCCCAGGGAGTTGCCTTCTACCTCCAGTACTTAAGGACTTTCTGTTCACTTGCAAAGGGCCTGCGGATCAGGTCCTACAGTCGTCTGTATCCTTGCTGATCCAGGTCTTCCGTGATCATCATATGTTTTGATGGATCCCTGTCCAGTGTCTCTGCCTAGATGTTTGTTCCTGTGCCTGCCAGCCGTAAGGACTTTGGATGTGAGTATCCCAGCATCGGAGTTCCTGTTCGCCTGGAGTTTCCCTGCACCCTCCTTCTCAGCGTGGTCCGCGACCAGCCTTCCTGGGCTGTGTAGGGCGCGTCTGGGACAGGGTGGTCCGCGACTCAGTCCCACGGGTGGGCTGAGTAGGGCGCCCTGATGGACAGTGCCATGTTTCCGTCCAGCCTTGTCTACAGTGTCTGCTTCAGCCCTTGCCCGGATGTCTTCCTGTCTCTGCCTTGACCTACGTCCTCGTCTGGTTCCTGAGCCTTCTGTCCTGTTGGGCCCTGGAGTGGCCAACAGGAGGGATTCGTCCCACGGGCTCTTGAGCTTCTGCCAGCCGAGGGGGCTTCGGATGTGAGTATCCCAGCATCGGAGTTCCTGCTCGCCTGGATCTTTCCTGTGTCTCACTTCAGCCCTTGTCCTGATGTCTCCGTCTTGCTTCAGCCTGCTTCTGCCCCATCTGATGTCTTCTGTTTAAGGACTCTGTCTGCCCTCGCCTCTGTCCGGCCTGCTGCCCATTGCCGTTCCCTGTGGCAGGTCCGAAAGGGCCGGGAACAGTCGGAGGACCGTTCATTAGTCAACTTCCCCGTGTTGGCTACCATGGGCATGCAGGTCCGGCTGAGGGTCGGACTCCCTGCTTCTGTTCCTGCCTGCCTGGCTCACCATGCCTGCTCAGCTCACCTCCCACGGTGTGGCTTGGGGCTCCTCCTTGAGTCCTGCCGTGGCCCAAGGGCTCACCACCACCCGCGTGCGCTCGTAACACTGTCATAGAGTGGGTTAGACAGGTTGGCAAGGAGACGAGAATGCAGCCTATCAGAGCTAAGCATTTTTTTAGTGCGGCCAATCGCCGCTCTCACTTAGTGCTCTGTGATGCTATTCCTGATGACGCAACACTATTTATACGTTAAGCACGCAGCGTGCCATGCACTTTCTTTGCAGGATGGTCTGGGGAGGTGGTCCGGGGAGGTGGCTGCACTGAGAGCTAGTCTGAGTGTCTAAAATCTGTATTCAATTGCTCGCTACTTTGATAGAATTTTCCATTGAAAAAGATATTTCTTCCTTTTTGCTACTATGCCAAGCAAGCCATACTTTTCATTTAACTGCAGTTTTTTTTTTATTGAACTCAGGCTGTGTCTCTATCTGTGCCACTGAGACAAGCTGCTCACAGTGGCATGTTGCTGGTTATTTTTATATTTTACCCCTGGGGTAGGTTGCAAACAGGATTTGGGTGTTGTGGGTGGGAGATATATTCAGTTTTTAGCTAGTTTGATAGAATTTTCCATTGAAAAAGATATTCCTTCTTTTTTGCTACTGTGCCAAGCAAGCCATGCTTTTTATTTAACTGCAGTTTTTTAAATTGAACTCAGGCTGTCTTTTTGTGCTTTTTAAGCCAAGAATACAGTGAGTGCACTCACTGGGCATCAGTGGGCACTGGGCAGTTTTACAGACTCACATATATATTATTGGGACAGCAGTGCTCTCTGAAGCCAAATCCCCAGTGGGCCTCTTTTGTTCTTAGAAGCTTGGTGTGTGCATACATACAGCGGTCCCAGTTTTAGTGTACATCCAGGCACAGCCTCGTGGGCCTGGGGGCACTTTTGCAGACTCACGTATATTGGGACAGCGGTGCTCTCTGAAGCCAAATCCCCAGTGGGCCTCTTTTGTACTTACAAGCTTGGTGTGTGCACACATACAGCAGTCCCAGTTTTAGTTTACATCCAGGCATAGCCTCATGGGCCTGGGGGCACTTTTGCAGACTCACGTATATTGGGACAGCGGTGCTCTCTGAAGCCAAATCCCCAGTGTCCCTCTTTTATACTTACAAGACTGGTGTGTGCACACAAACAGCAGTCCCAGTTTTAGTGTACATCCAGGCATAGCATCGTGGGCCTGGGGGCACTTTTGCAGACTCACGTATATTAGGACAGCGGTGCTCTCTGAAGCCAAATCCCCAGTGGGCCTCTTTTGTTCTTAGAAGCTTGGTGTGTGCATACATACAGCGGTCCCAGTTTTAGTGTACATACAGGCACAGCCTCATGGGCCTGGGGGCACTTTTGCAGACTCACATATATTGGGACAGCGGTACTCTCTGAAGCCAAATCCCCAGTGGGTCTCTTTTGGAAATAATTCTTTTAATTGAAATTCCTAGTAGGCAGTGACATTAAATCCATAATGACAGGGAAAGCTAGATGTGGTCAAGTGATTGGGACTGGCAGAGGAGGCACTTCAAAAGGCAGTGCCAGTCCCCCATTAAAGTTAAAAAGGTACCTGTTCCCATCTAAAATCTCTGGAGGGGCTGGCAGTTCCTTTCGGAAAAAAATGAAATTTAAAGATGATGCATCGCCACCACCAGTTTCTGATCCTGTAGTTTTGAAGGTGAGGGAAGGGGAGGCTGAGTCATGCCAGACAAAATGGCAACACCCAAAAGCAGCAGTGCGATAGCAGACTCAACTTAGCGTTGACAATGTAGCTCAGGCACTGTTTGCTTCTGATTCCGATGAAGAATCATCTTGTGTGGGATTCTCATCATCAGAAATGGAAGAAGTAATAGCTGAAGAAGGTTTACGAGGATTAGTTAGTCCTGTCTTAGCCTCCACTTCAGTGCAGTAGGGGAGAGATGAAACTGATGAGGAGGAGGAGGAAGACAGTCAGCGCAGGCACAGAGTGTGACTGATGCCCCTGGTATTGCTTCTCAGGGTACATCCACTACCTCATCTCCAGTGCCAGCATCCACCCCGAAGGCTATAGAGAAGGGATCAAGAAAGAAATCTGTGATCTGGAACCACTTTAAGGTGATGGAGGACCCGCATTTTGCTAAGTGTAAATACTGTGCCAGGGCTATTAGCAGAGGCAAGCAAATGGGATATCTATCTAATTTTGGCATGACGCATCATATGAAGAGGCAACACCCAACAACAGTACTGCTATCTAGGGATGGTGGCAGTATCAATCAGGGGACTCCTTATTCCAGGCAGCGTGCAGTGGTTGAAAAGAAGCAGAGTCACCCCACGCCCTCAGGCCCTTCTAGCAGTCAGGTGCCAGGCCAGCAGCCCCCTGCCAGGTGGCAGAAGCAACAACCCACCATGGAGGAAATGGGGTGGTGTGTGTTAACGCTATCCATAGGTAGCAGGCGGGCAGACTCAAAAGTTGTTACCAGGAGCAATGGGGAAATGATTGCCCTTGATGACCAGCCCTTGCAGATAGTGGAGAATGTGGGTTTCAGGCATTTGCTGAAGATCTTAGTTCCAAATTACAATGTCCCCTCCAGAACCACATTTAGCAGAAAGGTCATCCCCAGCCTGTACAACCAGTGTTGCAGTCTCATACAAGCGCTGCTAGCTAAGGCATAAGAACATAAGAACATAAGAAAATGCCATACTGGGTCAGACCAAGGGTCCATCAAGCCCAGCATCCTGTTTCCAACAGTGGCCAATCCAGGCCATAAGAACCTGGCAAGTACCCAAAAACTAAGTCTATTCCATGAAACCATTGCTAATGGCAGTGGCTATTCTCTAAGTGAACTTAATAGCAGGTAATGGACTTCTCCTCCAAGAACTTATCCGATCCTTTTTTAAACACAGCTATACTAACTGCACTAAGCACATTCTCTGGCAACAAATTCCAGAGTTTAATTGTGCGTTGAGTAAAAAAGAACTTTCTCTGATTAGTTTTAAATGTGCCCCATGCTAACTTCATGGAGTGCCCCCTAGTCTTTCTACTATCCGAAAGAGTAAATAACCGATTCACATCTACCCGTTCTAGACCTCTCATGATTTTAAACACCTCTATCATATCCCCCCTCAGTCGTCTCTTCTCCAAGCTGAAAAGTCCTAACCTCTTTAGTCTTTCCTCATAGGGGAGTTGTTCCATTCCCCTTATCATTTTGGTAGCCCTTCTCTGTACCTTCTCCATCGCAATTATATCTTTTTTGAGTTGCGGCGACCAGAATTGTACACAGTATTCAAGGTGCGGTCTCACCATGGAGCGATACAGAGGCATTATGACATTTTCCGTTTTATTCACCATTCCTTTTCTAATAATTCCCAACATTCTGTTTGCTTTTTTGACTGCCGCAGCACACTGCACCGACGATTTCAATGTGTTATCCACTATGATACCTAGATCTCTTTCTTGGGTTGTAGCACCTAATATGGAACCCAACATTGTGTAATTATAGCATGGGTTATTTTTCCCTATATGCATCACCTTGCACTTATCCACATTAAATTTCATCTGCCATTTGGATGCCCAATTTTCCAGTCTCACAAGGTCTTCCTGCAATTTATCACAATCTGCTTGTGATTTAACTACTCTGAACAATTTTGTGTCATCTGCAAATTTGATTATCTCACTCGTCGTATTTCTTTCCAGATCATTTATAAATATATTGAAAGGTAAGGGTCCCAATACAGATCCCTGAGGCACTCCACTGTCCACTCCCTTCCACTGAGAAAATTGCCCATTTAATCCTACTCTCTGTTTCCTGTCTTTTAGCCAGTTTGCAATCCATGAAAGGACATCGCCACCTATCCCATGACTTTTTACTTTTCCTAGAAGCCTCTCATGAGGAACTTTGTCAAACGCCTTCTGAAAATCCAAGTATACTATATCTACCGGTTCACCTTTATCCACATGTTTATTAACTCCTTCAAAAAAGTGAAGCAGATTTGTGAGGCAAGACTTGCCCTGGGTAAAGCCATGCTGACTTTGTTCCATTAAACCATGTCTTTCTATATGTTTTGTGATTTTGATGTTTAGAACACTTTCCACTATTTTTCCTGGCACTGAAGTCAGGCTAACCGGTCTGTAATTTCCTGGATCGCCCCTGGAGCCCTTTTTAAATATTGGGGTTACATTTGCTATCCTCCAGTCTTCAGGTACAATGGATGATTTTAATGATAAGTTACAAATTTTTACTAATAGGTCTGAAATTTCATTTTTTAGTTCCTTCAGAACTCTGGGGTGTATACCATCCGGTCCAGGTGATTTACTACTCTTCAGTTTGTCAATCAGCCCTACCACATCTTCTAGATTCACCGTGATTTGATTCAGTCCATCTGAATCATTACCCATGAAAACCTTCTCCATTACGGGTACCTCCCCAACATCCTCTTCAGTAAACACCGAAGCAAAGAAATCATTTAATCTTTCCGCGATGGCCTTATCTTCTCTAAGTGCCCCTTTAACCCCTCGATCATCTAACGGTCCAACTGACTCCCTCACAGGCTTTCTGCTTCGGATATATTTAAAAACGTTTTTACTGTGAGTTTTTGCCTCTACAGCCAACTTCTTTTCAAATTCTCTCTTAGCCTGTCTTATCAATGTCTTACATTTAACTTGCCAATGTTTATGCTTTATCCTATTTTCTTCTGTTGGATCCTTCTTCCAATTTTTGAATGAAGATCTTTTGGCTAAAATAGCTTCTTTCACCTCCCCTTTTAACCATGCCGGTAATCGTTTTGCCTTCTTTCCACCTTTCTTAATGTGTGGAATACATCTGGACTGTGCTTCTAGAATGGTATTTTTTTAACAATGACCATGCCTCTTGGACATTTTTTACTTTTGTAGCTGCTCTTTTCAGTTTTTTTCTAACAATTTTTCTCATTTTATCAAAGTTTCCTTTTGAAAGTTTAGCACGAGAGCCTTGGATTTGCACACTGTTCCTTTTCCAGTCATTAAATCAAATTTGATCATATTATGATCACTATTGCCAAGCGGCCCCACCACCGTTACCTCTCTCACCAAGTCCTGTGCTCCACTGAGAATTAGATCTAAAATTGCTCCCTCTCTCGTCGGTTCCTGAACCAATTGCTCCATAAAGCTATCATTTATTCCATCCAGGAACGTTATCTCTCTAGCGTGACCCGATGATACATTTACCCAGTCTATATTGGGGTAATTGAAGTCTCCCATTATTACTACACTACCAATTTGGTTAGCTTCCCTAATTTCTCTATCTTTTCAGGCTTACACACACAGGCTTTCAATCACACACACACATACATGCTGTCTTTTTCTCTCACACATAGACTCTCATTTGCATGCTTACAAACATGCTCTCTCTCTTTCTCTCATTTACACACAGGCTCTCAATCACATACTCACATGCTCCCTCACCTAAACCAGTTCTTAGTCACACTCAGACACACATGCTCTATCTTTCTCTCACTTTCACACATGCTCTCAATCACATACTCACATGCTCCCTCACCTAAACCAGCTCTCAATCACACACAGACACACATGCTCTATCTTTCTCTTACTTTCACACATGCTCTCAATCACATACTCACATGCTCCCTCACCAAAAACCAGCTCTCAATCACACACATACTGTCTTTCACATGTACAGGCTCTCAATCATTCACATTCTTGCTCTCTCACTCACACAGGATCTCAAACACACATGCTTACTCATTCACTCCCTCTCCCCCCCTCCGTCGAACTAGCGGCAGCAGCAGCCTCCTCCACTTCTAACCCTTAAGGCAGCAGCAACCTACTTCATTTTCATCCCTCGCGGAGAAAGGAGTCCCATTGGCCATGTGGGTTGATGATGTTCTTTGTTTTTCTTCGATCTGCACAGCTCATTTCTCAGGCTGCGCCTCTCTTCTTTAATTCGGGCCAACGCTGCCTGCACTAGCATGGTCTCTTCTTCCCGTGCACACACCTGCTGCTCACCACGTCCGCTTCCGGGCCGCGGGGTGGGGCGGTGGGAAGAAGAGAGCATGCTGGTGCTGCTGATTCCAGCTGTCCTGCCATGTTCCGCCCGGACTATCAGCATTTTAAGCCCGGATGAGGACCTATTTTGCTCAGGAGGGGGAGCAGCTGGGTCTGCAGGTTGGTGACACACCGGTTGAGAACCACTGGTCTAGGATACTGTTATAGGGACATAAAGGAAAAAGCTAAGGACTGCTTCTATGGCCAAGTCCTAAAGGAAATGAAGAAAGCGTGCATGGGAGTAACTTCTGGTTTGGCGGTTACTACCCTTAACCAATAATCTTTGATACTTTTGAAGCAACTGCAACATTTCTCTCTGCTTCGAAGGAGGGGGATGGGGCTGAAAGGAAAGAGAAATTTGGATTCAGAGATAACCAACATGCGCCATGACTTTTTTACAGTCTGGGGAACTGATACTCAGACATTAAGGAAAAAACACAGGACTGCTTCTATGACCAAGTCCATATGCAAAGCACCTCAAGCAAAACTGACTGATACATGGGGGCAACCTGTATGGTGCGGCAGATACTACCATGGGAAGCTTGCTGGGCAGACTGGATGGACCACTAGTCTTTTTCTGTCGTCATTTCTATGTTTCTATGTTTCTAGGAGAAATTTGGAATTGCGTAATCAGTGCTCTCATGAGAGTTATGTGACTGCAGACTCCTGTTAAGTAGATTTAGTCCTGCCAGGACAGCAGAAAGACTGTTGGTATGGAAGCATCTGCTCAGTAAACTGGAAACTCCCAGGACTTCAGCAAAATAACTTTTTAAATTACAGCAAGGGAAAGAGTTGTGGGGGTATTTGGAGTGTTTATTATTCCTCAAATTACATTTCAGGAATAATTCTCCTTTGGACCTAGTCAACTATGTTGTAAACCAATTCAAATACCTTTTTCACATCATGAAAACGGTAATTATAAGCCTGCTTTGAAAACATACAAACGTCCACAGTATGCATGCCAATCTACATATATGAAGTTACATCTGCCAACTTTGGGGTAGATTTTAAAAAAGCACGCCTTCGCGTACTTTTGTTGGCGCATCAGGCGCAAACAAAAGTACGCAAGGCTGCCGATTTCGTGTACCTGGTGCGCGCCGAGCCGCGCAGCTTGCCGCCGTTCCCTCCAAGGCTGCTCCGAAATCGGAGCGGCCTCGGAGGGAACTCGCTTTCGCCACCCCCCCCGGCCCTATCTAAACCCGCCCCCCTACCTTTGTCGGGGGATTTACGCCTTCCAGAGGGAGAAGTAAATCCCCGTGCACCAGCGGGCCGCTAGCGCGCCGAGACGCGACCTGGGGGCGGTTCCGGAGGGCGCGGCCACGCCCCCGGACCGCCCCAGGCCGAAACCACGCCCCCGGGCCCGCCCCCGAAATGCCACGCCCCGCCCCCAAAACGCCGCGCCGATCGGCCCTGCCCCCAACACACCCCCAACACACCTCCCTCGAAAAACCCCGGGACTTACGCGAGTCCCGGGGCTCTGCGCGCGCCGGTGCGCCTATGGAACATAGGCGCACCGGCGCGCAAGGCCCTGCTCGCATAAATCCGGGCGGATTTACGCGAGCAGGGCTCTTAAAATCTGTCCCTTTGTGTATGTAGATTTATGCGCATACTTTCAAATATCAAAAGTTTGCATGTAAATCCTTTCACTGCCCCAACTCCTCTCCCCCAGAACACCAATTGCATTTGCACCTAAAATATAAAAAGCTTTGACAAATGCCATACTTTGACAAAACATAACCTAAACTGAATTTCAGCTCACAGTCAATAAAATATTAACATGCTAAGGAAATCAATACATGGCATGTATTATACAGGGTGGCCCATGGAAACGTAGCCTGTCTCCAATGCACTGGTATCGGAGGCAGGCTACTTTTCCATGGGCCATCCTATATAATAAAACTTATTTAGTACCTTATCTGAAGTTTACGTTTTGTCAAGTGAGTTGGACATATGAATATCACTTTATACTTCAGAATACTTTTGGAATACATATTGTAACATAGTAACATAGTAATGACAGCAGAAAAGGACCAAATGGTCCATTCAGTCTACCCAACAAGCTTCTTAAGCCGTGCAGGTTACCCTCATGTTTCTCTTAAGGGTACTAACTGCCGCTCTGTGCAGTTATAATATCCCCAAGCTTTATGATGAGGTTAGTAATATTTGCAATCAAAACCAAGCAACTGTCAAACCCATAAAAAATTACTGCTAGCAACATAGTTATGGGGTGAGGAGCTGCTTTGTTGCGGTCTCCACCGCTTCCCCCTCTTTAGCTCTGAACAGGGCTCACCTCTGCTGCTGGAAACGCCGCGTTCCGCATGCCCGGGACGCCTACGGCTCTGCTGGTTCCTTGTGGCGGCCGCCATTGTTTGCCCGTCTCCCCGCTGCCTCGCGCACGCATGAGGACGCACACTATGTACGTACAGTTCCCAGAAGTCTGGCCCCGCCTGAGCTAATTACACCACGCCCGAAGCCTGATATAGCCGGCGTCCGGACACCTTCTCTTTGCCTTGCAACGAGGTTCACTACTGCCTAGTAGTTCTGAGTTGCACTTCGTCTGTTCCTCATTCCTGACTTGACCTTTGGATTGCCTTTGACTTCGCTTCAGCCTGCCGCCTGCCTCCGACCTTGGTCCGTTCCTGACTTCGCTTCAGCCTGGCGCCTGCCTCCGACCTTGGTCCGTTCCTGACTTCGCTTCAGCCTGGCACCTGCCTCCGACTTTGGTCCGTCCCTGATTCTGCTACAGCCTGCTTCAGTTCACAGCCAGCTACAGACTCCGTTCCAGTCTACAGCCTGCTCCAGTTCACAGCCAGCTACAGACTCCGTTCCAGTCTACAGCCTGTTCCAGTCCACAGTCTACTATCGATTCTGCCTCTGCCTTCAGCCTGTTCCCGCTTCAGTATTCTACGAACCCTGCCTCACGGTCCGGCTTACTACAGGTTTCGCTGCCGCCAGCTGTCCTGTCATCAGCTGGCCCTCGACCTGCACTGCCGGCCTAGAGACTATCCTTCACTCTTTGGACTTTGCTTACTACACTCCCTGCCCAGGCTTATCTGCCATTGACTCTGAGCTGATATCCCAAGTCCCAAGGTTCCAGGACCCTACGGGCTCCTCCTGGGGGGCTCCTGGTTCCCGAGTGAACACCGCCAGCCTGTGGCTCCGCCTCCCGGCCTACCCGGTCACCCTGGGTAGTCCGGCCCAAGGGTCCACTATCCTGTCTGCAGCACCCAACTGCAACATGCTTGACATGCTTTGCTTTTGGACTTGGCCATAGAAGCAGTCTTGTGCTTTTACCCTAATGTCTGCATATCATTACCCCAGACTGTAAACGTCAGAGCCCATGTTGGTTGTCATCTGAATCCAATTCCTCTCCCCCCCCCCCCCCCCCCCCGCCATTGAAGCAGAGAATAAGGTTGCAGTTGCTACAAAAGCATCAAGGCTTATTGGTTAAGTGTAATAATGCCCCTTCCTTTTGTTAAGGGTAGTACTGCTGCTCCACGCAGGTTACTCCCATGCTTATCAGTACCCCAGACCATAACAATTGGGGCCCTCGTTGCTTGTTGTCTGAATCCCCCCTGCCATCTAAGTGGAGAGCAGTGTTGAGGTTGCATCAAAAGCATCAGGCTTCTTGGTTAAGGGTAGTAATTGCCCACCAAGCAGACTACTCAGTATACCCTTTTCTTCTAGTCTTTAGGGATCCACAGTGTTTATCCCATGCCCCTTTGAACTCTTTGACTGTTTTTGTCTTCACCAATTTTCAAACCCATTTACACGGGTAAAACATTGTTTAACCCATGGAAGTGGGGTCTTTGAAAATTACCCACCATATATGCAGGATCAGATGCTTAATTTTACCTGCACTGAAATTCAAAATTTCCCACACAAAAATAGAGGTGCAGATTTGTGTAGGTACTTTTTCATAAACAATTCTCAAAAAGGAAAGTTTGCCCTTTTGAAAATTGGTGCAAAACTGTAAGTGAAAAATAGCCACCAACTTGCACTTCTGGGAGCAATTTGAAAATTGCCCTCATAGTGTAGAGAAAATCTATTTTGCAGTTTTTTAAATTTCATCTTTCTTTTTAACCATGACATGGAAAAAGTGCTAAAATACTTCCTTCTTGTATTGATCTTCTTAATAGGTTAGTTTATTTAATCTTGTTATCCCGCTTTTCAAAAATAAAGCTAAACATCTACAATTAAAACAGAAATAATAAATACAATAAAATAATATTACTTCCTTGCAGGACATATGGAGTACATTTTCTAAAGCTTAATCAGGACATACAGCCCTGGATTTGTCAATAGACACCCATTATGCCTCTGCCTAGGCTGGCAAACATGTGGGGGCATCAGGTTTTATTTATTTATTTAACACTTTTTTATACCGACCTTCATAGTAAATAAACCATATCGGATCGGTTTACATAAAACAAGGGTATAACAGAAGCAATAAATAAAAGTAATTAAACAAGAGAAGAGAATAAGATAAAGTTACATTTAACAAGGAGTAAAAACTTGGGAAGCTTAAAAGCTGGAAGGAAGTTAAATGCCAAAAAATAATTAAAGAAGCATAGTCCAAAAGGAATTTGGATTAAAGCAAGATGCTTTAATCCAAATTCAGGTTGACTAAAATCCAGGTTGACTAAGATTTGCTGAGAACGGCACTCTGCTACCCTGTAGCAGACCCTTACAAGAGGTGAGAAATCCATCCCTGAGCACGTATGCATGTAAAATAGTGCGTTACATATATAGATTTGTTGAATGAACTTGTGCATAAACTTGACCACATAATAAAGAGGAGCTCTGGAGATAAGGAGGCTTGACATTTTGGGGCTATATTATGACTTTGTATATAACCAGCCTGCTAGTAATGTGTGGAACTTACACCATCATTTCAAAATGGGTAAAGTTACAAGCATAGCTTTACATACATAGCAAAATGATGCTCATGTACAATTTATGCAGGTAGTTTGTGTTTAAAAAGTCATATTGTTTTGTGTATGCATTAAATTATGTGCATAACTTCACAGTTAGGCACATTATTGAAAATTTACCCAATAATGATATTAATGAGTGAGAAAAATCTACAGCGCCTCATGCTGGATCGCAAGTCATAAGGTTGCATCCTCTGCAGCTGCATAAATATCTGTATGAGCATTCATCAGTGCACACATATTTAAGTTTATTGTTTGATAGAGCACATTGATTCTGCCATATTTTGCAGAAATGTATAGGAATCAGAAAAATAGGGGTTATTACACAAACCTCTTGTAGTTTCCTTTGTGAGTGTATATGTATGAATATATATATATATATATATATATATATATATATATATATATATACCGGACCTTAGACAGGAGCCCAGCCTCCCAACCTTCAGGAAGAGACTTAAGACCTGGCTGTTTAAAAAAGCTTTCCCGGACACCGATTAATTCTATTCAGCCAGATTCTACCACTTCCACATGTAAAAATGTTATTACTAATGTAAATACCTATACCTAATGTTATTCTCTTTCTTTTCTTCTCTCCTCCCAGTTCTATTACCTTGTTATTTGTAACTGCTTCCTTCTACACAAATAGGTTATTGAATTGTTTACTGTACACCCCTGTTATATGTAAACCGGCATGATGTGTTTGCAACATGAATGCCGGTATATAAAAATTTTAAATAAATAAATAAATAAATAAAATATATATATATATGTATGTGTGTGTCTGTGTGTGTTTAAGTTTCACTTTAGAAGTTTTTTTTGTTGTGGTTAAGATATATGTATATATATAATTATATAGTCATACACACACAGACACACACACACACACAAACACATGTATTTCCTTTAGAAATATATATTTATTTTTGGAAATTAGATGAAAGAACAATACATTTGTTTCTAACATCAACTTACTTAGGTTTGCTTGAGATCTGTTGATAGCCATTTCCCAATGATCTAATTTTCCCCAACTTCCAGTTAAAGTTATTTGATAAGTATGACATAACCCATGAGTAGCTATGATCTTGAAAACCTTTTAACTAAAATGGTAAAGATAGGGTAATTCAATAGTAAACTTGGGGAACATTTTGAAAAGGTCTGAAAAGGATTATTTCATTTGATAAAAATTGACTGTAGATGGACTGTTGTATTTAAAGTGGGTTAATCTAAGGTTGGATAATTTCAAAGTAGTCAAAACAATGTCAGCCATCACTAGGCAGGATTATTATCCCCATAATCAGAAGGTCATGAGCAATATGGATAGTAGTTTTCTACTTTATTAAGATACTTATACACAAGGTCAGTTCTTTTACAGAAATGCTTGCAGTGTAAATTGGTGAAATATTATACTATATGTTGTCATTCAGTCAGATTGCTAGATTACTAACCTCATTTACTGAAAAATGTTTAGGGAGAACTGCAGCAGTCAATTAAAAATAGCCATTTCATTAAAAGTATGGTAAAAAAAAAAATCTACAAACACAAATAGAATGTTTGTCACAGACCAGGAAGACCAAAATTCTGCCAAAGTCCCAAGGACGGTTCTACAATAAGGCAGAATGAGGAGGCCCCTAAGGTGGCAAAGTTTGGAGGCAGCATAATGTAACCCTCAAAATACCCCCATGGCAGCCACCTCACCCTTGCCAGCAAAAAGACCTGCACCACAGAATCCTCTGCTGAAGCGCTGGTGGGGGTTCCCATTCCCAGCCAGCGAGATGATAGCTCGCATAGTGGCAGTGCCCTCTGTTGATGCGCTGGTGGGATTCCCACCCCCCGCCAGTGAGATGAGGACCTGCACGGCTGTGCACTGTGATGACTTACTTGTGGAATTCCCACCCTCCACTTGCGAGAAGAGCACCAATATGGCAGCATTGTTGGTAACCTCCCGTCAGGGCTCCTGCAAGAAAACAATGTCGAGAACCTGGGAAGGAGAGGGCTGTGTCTGAGATGGAAGGATGGGGGTGGGAAGGGGGAAGGGGGAAGGGATGTGGGTGAGAATGAGAGTGGTGAGTAGCTGAGAAAAGAGGGAGGGGTTGAGTGACAGGTGAGGGAAGAGACTGAAAGGGTGGATGGGAGGAATGGAGTGACAAGGAAAGCAAGGAATTGAGGGGATAGTGAGTGAGAATAAAGGAAAGGAAGTGAGTGGAGAGGCAGGGTGAGTGGAGGTGAGTGACTGAAAGAGGAGGTGTGAATGGAGGTGAGTAACTGAGGTAAGAGTGAGTTACAGGGAAGGGGTGAGTTACAAGAAAGGCAAGGAAGTGAAGGGATGACTGACTGGGAGGTAATGAGTGGATGTGAATGAAAGGAGAGGAGGGGCTGAGTGAAATGACAGAAGGGAGTGGGTAAGTGACAGGGAAGAGAAGGTGGTGAGTGGGATTAATGATGTGTGTCAGAGGAAAGGGAATGAGGTGAGAATGAGGGCAGGGAAGAGAGTGGGTGAGAGGAAGGGTGAGTGAAGGTGAGTGACAAGGAGGGGAGGGGCGAGTGGAGGTGAGTAATAAGGAGGGTAGGGATGAGTGATGAAGAGAAGGGATGAGTGGAAGTGAAGTTGTATGTGACAGAGGAAAGGGAACGGGAACAGCAGCAGCCCCTCCTGCTGCACAGGGTGTCGTCAGACCACATGGAGGCGGCAGCGGCGAGCTAGGACGGCATAGGCTGCCTCAAGGGAGTCCTGCGGTGTCGGACCAGTGGTCAGTGAGTGAAGGGCCTGTCTTTGGGATGGGGTCCGCAGGCAGGAGCATAACATGACAACAAAGAATTTTTACCAGAACTTGGTTGAGGGTAGGAAACTGTCTGATGCTCATAGGATAAAGGTAGCAGCAGCTAATGACTTTGAAATATCAGTAGTGGCTGGGATGTATGGAAACAGACATAGAATGCTTTAGTCAGAGAATACCAAATTACTGCATCTTTATTATAAAAGATGATCCTTGGACATCACAAGGAGACAATGATGAAGCACCAGGACTAATGGACACCAATGTACTGAAAGAGTTGCAAGGTTTATTCCAGACTTTTGATTTTCGGGATCTTACTCAGACATGAAAAAGGTGTTGAGGATGAGAGCTGAAATAGAGGAACATCATAAATATCTCCTGTAACCTGGATGGCTAGAGTTCATCAAATTGGTGGGAAGTAAGCATTTAATTATTCCCCCACTCGCTGAAACAGTCACACCAGGTGTGTGCCATCAATTACGCTGCTTATTGTCATGTTCAGTAATGGTGGAGCCTTCTTCTAGTATGATGACACCGGAAGGATTGCTAGTGGCTATAGGCAATGGAAGGGCATTTATCACTCAGGCTATTGAATGCCAGAACAAAGATAATTAAGCTTTGTCCCAGGGCCAGAGTGGCTGAGATGGTAAAGCCAGAGCAGACCACAATCCTGGAGAACATGTCTTCATTTCCAAGTGAAACGACCAGTAAGGAAGATGGTGAGGAAGAGATATCTCGAGTGAAAACAAACTGCAGCTAGAATCTCTGAAAACTCTGTTGAGAAACACAGCAATGTTTTCAAAGAATGATCAGAATATCGAATTTACTAACATCCTTCAACACAAGGTGAATATGGGGAGTGTAGCTCCAATAAAACAGCCATATCATTGTGTGCCACCTCATATATGTGATGAGTTTAAAAGGCACATACAAGATTTGAGGGATCAGAAAAATTGTAGTCCTTGGGCATTCTCAGCTATGATCATCTGAAAGAAGGCTGGTGGAATGAGATTTTGTGTGAACAATTACCAACTGAATTCAATAACCAAAATAATGCATTCCCTCATCCACATATAGAGGACTCCATTTCGTAACAACATAAGACTTGCCATAGTGGGTCAGACCTCAAGTCCATCAAGCCCAGTATCCTGTTTCCAATAGTGACAATCCAGGTCACAAGAACCTGGCAGGATCCCAATGGGTAGATAGCTTCAATGCTGCTTATTCCAGGAATAAGCAATGGATATCTGCAATTCCAGCTTAATAATGATTTATGGACTTTTCCTTGATACGTTTGGGAAGCTAAATACTTCTCCATACTAAATCTTGCATCTGGGTATTTTCAAGTAGCCATGGATGAGATGGATAAGCATAAGACAGAAGTGACAACTCCTTTTGGTTTCTATTAGTGGAATAGAATGACATTTGGATTGTGCGGTGCACCCACAACATTCTCTCACCTTATGGAACTCATTTTCAATGAGTACATTTTTTATATCATCTTACTATACCTTGATAATATTTTGGTGTTCCCTGTTCCATGTGCAGGTTCCCAGAGGCAGGCAGAGCTCTGGAGTCTCAATATGTGGCTGAGAGAAAGGTGCAGGGAAGAGGGATTCAGTTTTGTGAGCAACTGGACAACCTTCTGGGGAGGGGGGAGACTTTTATGAAAAGACGGGCTCCACCATAACCAGGGTGGGACCAGGCTGCTGGTGCTAACTTTTTAAAAAGAGATAGAGCAGCTTTTAAACTAGAGCAAGGGGGAAAGCTGACAGTCACTCAGCAGGGTATGGTTCAGAGGAAGGTATCTTCAAAGAATACTAATGAAAAAGGAGAGCTAGGGCAGCCCAACAGAATGTGCCTATAAATAATCACCTGAGCTAAAGGATTTCAAATTATCCCTATCAACTGAAAAGCAGGTTGTTAATACAAACAAAAACACACTTTGAATTGTCTATATGCCAATGCCAGAAGTCTAGTTAGAGTGTATAGCAGTGAATGATGAGATAGACATAATTGGCATCTCAGAGACCTGGTGGAAGGAGGATAACCAATGAGACAGTGCTATATCAGGGTACAAATTATACTGCAATGATACGGAGCATAAACTTGATAGGGGTGTGGCGCTTTATGTCCGGGAGGGCATAGAGTCCAACAGGATAAAGATCATACAAGAGATTAAATGCACAGTAGAATCTATTTGGGTAGAGATGGGTAAGAGTATAGTGATACGAGTATACTACCAGGTCAAAATAATCAGATGGTTGATGAAATGCTAAGAGAAATCAGGGAAGCTAACCAATTGACAGTGCAGTAATAATGGGAGATTTCAATTACCTCAATATTGACTGGGTAAATATAACATCAGGACATGCTAGAGACATAAAATTCCTGAATGGAAAAAATGACTGCTTCATGGAGTAATTGGTTACTTGCCAGGTTCTTGTGGCCTGGTTTGGCCTCTGTTGGAAACAGGATGCTGAGCTTTATGGACCCTTGGTCTGACCCAGCATGGCAATTTCTTATGTTCTTATGATTCAGGAACCGACAAGAGAGGGAGCTATATTAAGTCTAATTCTTAGTGGAACCAAGATTTGGTGAGAGAAGTAAGACTGGTGGGGCTACTTGGCAATAGTGATCATAACATTATCAAATTTGAAATAATAACTGGAAGGGGGACAATATGTAAATCTATAGCTCTAACACTAAATTTTCAAAAGGGAAACTTTGATAAAATGAGGAAAATAGAAAAAACTGAAAGGTTCAGTTGCAAAGGTTAAAAATGTACAACAGTCATGGACATTGTTTAAAAATACAATCTTTGAAGGGCAGTCCAGATGAATAGTTAATTGCCTCCTTTGCATGCCATTTGCATGGACTTGTGCTAAACCAGCTGTGACGTTTCGTGTGAGTTTGTGTGCATATTTTTTTCAGCACTAAGGGCCTTATTTTCCAAGACTATCGCAGGCTTGCGCTACTTACATCGGGGCGGAGTCGGCCCCGGAAGAGGAAGAGTCGGGGCGTCACCGGGGCCGACACTGCGACGACGGCGCGGACAGCGAAAAGGTAAGGGCCTTTTCGCTGCCTATTTCGTGCCCAATAACTACACCTTCTATGGTGGAGTTATTGGGCGCGATGCTGGCAGCGATCGCATCGCGGAGGTGCAATCGCTGCCGGCTAGTGCAGGACCACCCCCCCCCCCCCCCCCGTTTCGGCCGCCTGCCCCTCATTACCGCAGTTTTCTAAAGTATCGCAGGCCTGCGATACTTTAGAAAATGAGGCCCTAAATGTGTTATTGCTTACACATGTAGGATTAGCATGGAAAAACATGTGTAATACCATGGGCAAAAACCCTAAAAAGTTTACCGCAGCTTATTACATTGGCCCTTTTATCTTGTTTAACAGAAGAAAAAGAGGAAATGAGAGATGACCCTTCTTCCAATCTTTTGAATATAAACAGCACCAAGATGAAATATAGATTCTGGCCAGGAATGAAATTACCAGTTAAATTAGATGCTATCAGGTCATTCCGGAGGCTATCAGGCCTAACTCCGGAGACCATCAAGGCCTTGCACAGCAAGATGAAATCTTGAACTCAATCATAGAAGGTCTTCTATTGAAAGAAGAACCCCCAATTATAGGATTGACTATAGGTCAATAAAATATTCTGGAAACAAAGAAGACTGTGACTAAGAGGACAGCTATATGTAGTTGTCAGCCCAGAGATGGAGAGTTATTCTATCACTTAATAATCCCTGATAACCTTAAAATCAAGGTTCTAGAGATGAAACATGAATTAGAAGACCATATGGGACCTAAGAATGTCCTGAAAGTGATTTGATGCCAATGCCTTAGAAGCGAATGATGAAGAATGTCTGTTGCTAGATTAAACAGTGTTAACTGTGTTTACTGGCAAGAGACATATTTCCTAGGAACTGGGCGACTTTGTGCTGCTACCAAACATCTTACCCAGGGGAAGCCTTGGCCATTGACTATACCACGTTCGAACCTGGAAAATATGGAAGAGAAAATGTGTTTATTACTGACTGTTTATTTCTTACTTTATTTTAATTGACTTATCTTACTTTTACTGTTCTTAATAACTAACTTATTTCATATTTTTAACAGAGTTAGTTATTACTTTTATAAATGTATTGTATTTATTATATGTTTTAAACCCTGTAAACCATTGTGAAGGCACGTCTGATGTGACGGTATAGAAATACAATAAACTAAACTAAACTAAACTGTTGTGTTTGTGGCATTGTGGCCCCTTGGTCACTGTGGAGATGACTCCGCCCACGGGGAGGGGGCCCTGTGGGGAACCACAGCGAAAGGCTAAACTCAGATAGCAGACACAGAATGAATAGAAGGCTTTATTGTACTGCTGTAGATAGATGGTATGAAGCAGGAAGGTAAGGCACTGAGGTCCGTGAGGTGCCAATACGTTCAACAATCTCAGATGTAGAATCTCACCCAGATATTCAAGAGAGATGGGGACCTGCAGTGCGGGCAATGCTGAGCCTGGTGGGTGGAGATGGAGTACCAGATCGTATAGGTACTCACAGGAGTGTAGGCATCTTCCTGGTAGTGAGATGGTGGGACCGAAGGTCCGTGGTACAAGAAACATAGACTGATAGGCCCTCAAGGAGCGAATACCTGATAATCTGGAGATCCTGAAAAGAATAAGAGAGACCCCCGAGGAGCGGTTGTCTCAGTTAGTAGAGGCCCCGAAGGGTGATGGAAGCAAGAGACCCCCAAAGAGCGGGTGTCTTGAGCTTCTAAAGGAGCGAGGTGTCTAAGTGTGCAGCTTAGAGCGGTCAGAGTAGCTTAAACCAAAGTCCTTGCTAACTCAAAGGTGGTAGTGAAGCAGAGGCTTTAAATACCCAGAGGTATTGACGTCATGCGGTGGGACGCCCCCAAGGTTCCCGCCATGATGTGTATTTGAGCATAGGAGATGTGCGCACGTGCGCCCTAGGAGGCCACGGGAGTGAGCATGGTGGACTGGAACGCCCATGCTACACTGAAGACGCTGAGGCCCTCAGCACTCGGCACCGGAGGCAGCCATCCTGCCCAAGGAGGAGGAAAATGGAAGAAAAGAGGTAAGGCAGAGTGGTCGCAGCTGTTTGCGACCGACGGACGCAACACTGACATGTTCACAAACTATGCTATAGCTATACCAACTAGAAATCAGATAGCTTGTACACGGCCAAGATTCTAGTAAAAGAATGGATGGTATACTATGGAGCACCAACCAGAACACATTCAAATCAAGGACAGACATTTCAACTTGATTTAATAAAAGAATTATATGCCTTGTATGGAATGAAAAGGGTCTAATTACACTATACTCAGTGCCCCCGCTTTCCTGGGACAAATGTTTCAAGATTCTGAAGCAAGAATTAGCCATTTTTGTGATGATTTTTCAAAATTCTGCAGCAATTATGTGTCAGATTTACATGATTTACATCTAGTTGCATATTAATTAATGCATTTTTAAAATTTTATAAAAAATAAAGTCCTTTTTGGCATTTCTGTATCCAATTAATTTATGTAGTTCTTCATTAGAGAAAAGGGATTGTAGTAATTGATGTTGGAAGGGAAGTGATCTAGAGATGGGAAGAGAGGGGATCTCAGAAGAGGGAAATGAAGAAGGGATCTCAGGTAGGAGGGTTAGAGGAATATGGGATGAGGGGAGTAAAGATATAGAGAGAGGAGAGGGAAAGGGATGAGAGGAGGGAGGGGGAAAAAAGGGGATCTGGGGAGGGGGATCTAGGCTCATGAAAGTAAGCAATACTCCATTCACACCATTTCTCCAGACATTGATTCTCTCACTCATAACACCACACCTCTCCACTCTTCGCAGTTACTTTCTCTTCAAACACACTTCTCCAATTTCCTCATTCACAGAGCAAAAACCCTCTGATTCTCTCACTCACACCCCACATCCCCTCAGAAACCCTCACCTATTCTCTGCATCCCCTCATTCACAACCTCCCCTCCAATCCCTTCTGTACCCTCTCCCTGTAACCTTTCAGGTCCCATCACTCCCTTCCCTCCAATCCTCTGCCTCCCTCACTTGGGATCTGTTTCTCCACCACTCCTCAGATCCCTTCACTGCCTCTTCCCCCCTTCTGCCCCCTCCCATGTGGAAAAAAAAAATGAGCCAGCTAATTTTATTTTTCTCTGAAGGCTGAGCTTTGAACTTGCAGATCCTCAATAAACATATTTAAAAAAACAAAAAGAGAAAGAAATAGGAAACTGTCCTGGAGCTGTTGCCGATGCCGGCAAGACAGCTATTCACTCCTACTCTCCTAAGGCTAACCGTGTGGCGAGGCAGCCCAGCAGAAGATACAGTCTGCCAAGTTCTTTATGGGTCACCCTCACAGGCCCCTCTGAAGATTGAGTAGCAGGAGAAGAGCAGCAGCCAAACTATCAAATAGCCATGATTTATGAATGTCTCTTGTGAACCGTTGTGGTCTTTTTTAGGAATGACAGTATATAAAATGCTTAAATAAATAAATATGTTGGGCCATGTCATCTTCCTCTGCCACCTGGGCCCAACTGCTGCTTTAAACTGCTAGCCTAGCTCCTTATGGTTAAAGCCGTAATTGGGCCCAGGCGGCAGAGGAAGAAGATGTGGCCCAACGTACTACCTTTGCTCTTCTCCTGCTGCCCGATTTGCAGAGGGGTGTGGGGGAATTGACAGCAGTGGGGGGAAGGAGTTTATGGCATCTTGCTGCTTTTTTGCCCGATTCGACTCAGCCCCAGGTCTCTCGTGGCAATTCCACATTAACTGGCCAGTTCTGTTGGAAGGGCTGGATTTTAGGGCCCTGCCTATACCATCCTCAAGGAAATGGACAATGTGAGAGATTTAACTAAACTGTACAAGAAATGCTATGAACTCTCCTTAATTCAGGGAAGAGAACTGGGTAGATCATATTCTGTAAAAAGGTATGGCCTATAATAGTCATGTACACAAATCTATGGTATGTTCATAATTTCACCTCATGTTCAGAAGGGATTCCAGATTGCCCTCAGATTTTTATCCTGCCACAGAAATAGGAGAGGTCACCAATTTAGTGGGTGCGAGAACATCATTGGAAATTGAAAACAGCTTGGGAAATTGCAGCTCAAGTGGACTCCAAGAGAGGCAATACCAAAAAGAAGTGTTGTGATCATAAAGCAAATGATCGGTTATTGAAGGAAAGCAACAGGATTTTGATGAGAATCAGAAGATCCACAGGCCTGCACAAAACCAGAGCTCTGTGGGAGGATTGAAAGAAATGAACCTCTGGGAGAATGCAATTCAGATTAGGCCTTAAAGAGGAGGGTTTTCCCAGATAGTGCACAGGGATCACTTTAAGTTATTACAGGCCCCTTTATTAGACTTCCAGAAAGAAGAGTCATCCCTGGAGGTACAGGAGGAAAATGCCAAAGATAAAGATTGGGATATACTATTTGTATTGGCTAATGAGACAAGATGTGAAACCGAATCTACCTTTATAGAGGCAAGCCAATTTGAGAGAGAGGAATAAGACATTAATACTGAAGTGGAGCCACCTAGGAGATCCCTAAGAGAGAATAAGGGATGTCCCCTTAGGGTTCTGTAAATTGTACAGTTTTTCTGAAAAAATTAGGAATCAGAGAAACTACCTTTCACTGTATGTGTGACAAATGTTAGTAATTCTGAGTAACACATGATAATTTTAAATTGTTACCAGTTTAATAAGAGCCAATCAAGCTCCTCTTTCAAACAAAACAGAGATAAAGATCATAGTTTAAAGATCCAAAACATGCTCCCTCTTATGTAGTATAGATAGCTTATCCCCTCCTCACAAAGGACAACTGACTTGTTCAATCACTATTCATAATAGATGTGTGAACTCCTGTTTTATGATCCAGAAAATGTTGTACAATAGAAATCCAATAAATATAAAAACTCAACATATCATCATCCTAAAATAATTCATAACCCAATCTGGACTGCTAAAGTCACACATAGCTTTTCAGAAGAAAACAAATCATGAGAATTGGGAGAACATTCTTATCCATTCAGAAATACAAAAACATTGAAATTGAAAAACTGGTGTCTTGACTCCATTAAATCACCATTAATAGTCAAATTCACTTCATCTACCAGACCCTCTCCTGTTCGCTTTTTGGAATGGGTGGGCACCTTAGGAAAGCATGATTCATTCCATCTTTTCCTTGTTCTCTTGATTCAAAGTGGGCTGCTACATAGGACTCCAGAAAGCTTATGGAAATCCTGGGGTGATCTCTTTGATAAGTGATTTATTTATTTATTTATTTAAGGGTTTTTTATATACCGAGGCACGTTTGCAAAACATCACCTCGGTTCACAATGTAACATAACTTAGCAACTAGCTTTACAATAAAACATTAACAGGGAGAGGGTTAACAAGGGCAGGAGATGATAAAACGAAAATTATATACATATGTACAAGTTAGATTTAACAAGATAGTTAAACAAAGCAGTCAGGATAATTAGGAGGGTGAAGTAATGAAGGGAAGGGGACGGGGGGGGAAGGAAGTGGGGAGTATACCCACAGTGGGTGGGAGGTAGGGAGGGAGAATAGAGAGGGTGAGTGTCAGTAGGGCAGTTATGTCGCATCTTTGGGGAGAGTCAGTTCGTCAGTCAGGGTACGCTAGTTTGAACAGCCATGTTTTAAGATGAAGGGTTCTCTTCCTGTTCTTCCTGTAGAATCAAATAATTCTATTTCTTTGATAGGAGAACTCTTGTTATCACATCCTCCATGAAAGATTTCCACCAGTGACCTCTCCCTCTCCCCCTTCCTCTCCCTCTCTCTCTCTCTCTCTCTCTCTCTGGGAGCTCACAAGCTCCTGCTTCTTGAGTCAGCAGCTTCTCCTAGAACTCACTAGAAACTTAATAGTGGGTCCCTAAAAATGCTTTGAGGTCCATATTCAAAAGTCATTTAGAGGGATGGCTTATCCAGCTATATTCAGCCCTTATCCAACTAAATTCTAGTCGGGTAACTAACAGGATAAGATGAAGGTATTCCAGGGGTGGGCAAGAGGCATTCTGGGGAGGAACAGAGTTAGCCACATAAGGTAACCGGTTAATTTTGATATTCGGAGTTAGCCAGTTACCTTCTGTGGCTAACCCTGGTTGGGCTGTAGAGCTATCCTAAAGTTATGTATAACCGGATAACTAGCACAGCTGCACAGCAGCTAAATAAGGACCTCTTCATGTTTTTTTGCTCCAATAAGGGTGTGGATTAGAGTAGTAGAAACCATTACAATCCCTTTACTAGGGCTATTAATTTAGAGAAGGGTCCCTACAAATGAATTAAAAATGCTACTAAATCAAGTTTTCTAATAAGGAACAAAGGGATCATCTAGTGATTTAATAAGAGAATTACAAATGTATTGCTTTATATTTATTTTCTACATGAATCAATTACCCCTTCATTGCCTGAGGTACAAATTTAGAGGCCTATTTACTAAAGGTTTTCTCCCATTCTGTGTCTATGCTTAGTAAATCGAGCCATTAGATTGTAAACCCTCAGTACCTGAATGTAATCCACTTTGAAGTGCCTGAAAGGCAGAATATAACTCAAATAATTCAATACATAAGTACGTAGACGGGCCTTTTACAGATCCCCCAAAATTCCAAAGGAATAAAATGAACAAATAACCATCTGATCCAGTGATTCAGCCCTCTTTGTGATCATAATTTCAAATCCCAGGAGCAAATTCTATCTGGTTATTATGTAAATACAAGATAAGAAAGGGAAGCAAATTGCAACTTTGGCACAAAGAATTGCCAAAATGTTTCCATGAGGTTTTGCATTCCAGTTACTGTATCAGAAATTCTAATCTCATAATCACTCTGGAGCAGTCCAGAATTCTTTTGAGTGAATGCAGAATAAACATGTAGTGATTTGGGTTAGCATGTAGTCCCTGCCCTATCAGCATGATCAATGCAGCAAGAATATTTTAAATATTTACTTGGGGAGAAAGCTGGGGGAAGCGGTCAGCTTATCTGAATCGCTTGGATTTCTCCAACTTCAGTATTGTATGTCACATGCAAGAAGGAGTTTTTCACTCGGAGCGAACATCTTAAGGACACATGCTACAGCTTTCTTTAAGGTCAGGGAGGACAAGTTGCAAAGCTATTCATATGGGTAAATAGCGATTTTATGCACAGAAATTGGCTGTCTGCTAATCACCTTCCATTAAAAGTATGTGTGTTGCTCAACATTACACGTACTTCAGCTCTCATTTAGGGGAGGCATTCTTCGGTGAGTGTTTTGGGAGGGGTCAGAAAATAACACAAATAATTGTATTTTCAAGTCTACATTCATTCTTTTCTGTGGAAAATGGACTTGCACAAAAGTCTGCGTATACTTTGTGCCCACAGTGAGTTTCAGATGAAAGCATGCACGTATTTCCTTTTTGAAACATAGTGCAAAGTCAGATAGTAAAATGTACCCATGTACTTTGTCTCAAAATGGCCAGTCTGAAAAGTGTCCTTTTCATATCAGATATTGCCAGTGCTGTGAAAGGAGAATTGCCCTTCGTTTCCACTAGGCCCAGTGAAAAATGTAAAGAAATAAAGAAAACTATGAAACTTTTTGTTTCCTCTCTCCCCCCCTTCCAATATCTCACCAGACAAGGGGGCACATCTGGGAGCTGTTGGGTCATCATGCACCACTTGGGGTTCCTCTGGCAGAGGACAAGCATTACTTAAGGATCCTTTGGGTTAATGAGACTCTTTTATGGTCTTGAAATAAGGACAACTCCACACCAGATTGTGTTGTTCCAAGCTGAATGAAGTTTAATGTATAACATGGTGAATAGTTATAAGTTGACAAAAACACATTTTATTCTGGTGATGTCCATAAAATAAATTTAAACAGTTACTTAAGCAGTTCAAACACATGCAAGAGCTTCCCTGGTTTCTATATACCCTTTCAGGCTACTCCAAGGATCTATCTTTGTTTCTCTTGAACTCCCTCTGAACATGATTTCTCCATGACTCTTTCCTATGTGACTATATTCCTGAGCTGCAGAACCACTGGATACAGTAAAGGATAGAATTCCCTGGACAAGGGAATCTAAGAAAGGACTTACTCTTTCCTTTCAGAGCTTTCACAGTTTTAGTCACACTGGACACTCCTTTGTCCCTTGTGTCCTTTCCAAATGCCAGAGAACACTGGGAAAACCAAATACCAGCAGAGGAAGAAGCCCCCTATGCTCTCTTTCTCTCTCCAAGAATCCTTTCCAGATTCCTCCTGAAATCCCCTCATGGGTGGTTCCAGGAATGATCTCCTTGAGAAACCCAGAGGCTTCCTCCCAGAGCCCTGGATCCAGCTCAAAGAGCCCAAAAATCATTCTGAGTCTCTCCTTCTATTACTCCTCCAACTTCTAAGACACCACCCTATGGGATGTGTCTTCAAAACCTACTCCTCCTAGTTTTTCATTAATCACAGGTGCCCCCTGGGGGAGACATGTGATTGCCTGGTAAGGAACCTTTGGGGAGCTTTACATGTATATTTCCGGAAGCAAAAACCACAAAACAAATTATTGAGAATAAATAAATCAACTTTACCTAGTTCAAGGGAATGTTGAGCAACCTTTGACAACACATGGCTAGAGTAGAATGCCTAAAAACTGCAAACTGGGCTCCAGCAACCCACTGCTACAGAAGAAGTTCCTGACCCACTTCAGTGTAACTTCCAGGCCGCTGCTGGAGCTTCCTCTCCCTGTTATGGCAGGCTAGGAGAGGAGAAAAGAAAGAAACAAATCTTTACGGGATGCTCTGCTGCAGCTGCTAAAGTAGAGCGTGTTGAGAACATGTTGAAAGTGCATTTCCACACAATCAGTGAACTGCGGTCAAATCAGAGCGAGGAATGTACTGATCAACCTATCTGGCAAAGTCATTAAGCCATTTCTTTCACTGCCATGTTTCGCAGAATTAGGAGAAAAATTCTTTTAGGGATAAACTTCTGAGGATCACTTTCATTATGGCTACAAGTTCACATCTCAGAATTTTCCAGTTTATAGACCTCTCTTTCTGCATTATGAAATGCGAGTTCCTACTGGCTGACCAATAAAAATGAAGCAGCAGTAGTAGTTGGGATTTTTGGATGTTTTGTCAGAGTTGCAAATAGACCATATTACATCAAGCAGTGGTTAAAAATATTTAAAATAATAGGTACCACATATAAAGTGAACAATTACAGCTATTATAAATGTTTCCCAGTGTTTTGTGGATTCAAATTTGGAAAGCAAGGCTGAGGTAAGAGACTCCTGGGGATATTGCAAATGAAGAGGCTTGATGGCCTGGGTCTTAGTGGAACTGAAGAAGAAAAGAAGAAGACAAGAAAAATGCTCTAAAATTAGAAATGAAAAAAAAAATCTGAAGAAAAAGTAGAATTTATGGATTGAAAGCCATTGCTCCTTTAAATGGTCTCTCCCTTCTTCTCTCCTTCCCCTTCTCTTGCTTTCACAGACTACAAAAGAGAATGGTTAAGAACCACTGAGGGAAAGCTTCATGGAGCCAGGATTACAAACCATGAATACACATGGATTTGGAGCACTTTTCAACTTTTAACCTGTTTAACATGATCTCACCCTTGTCAGATTGAGGTCATTTTCAATAGGATAGATGCTGAGTCCATGGTACATCTTCCCCTCAAATTTCACCCTGATTGATCTCCCAGCAGGATGGTAGATGGATAGATGGCCAAATGGACAGATTTAACCAATGCATTTATTCTTTACAGTATGGAGTTCAAAAGCACTAAAATGGGGATCAGAGTCTCTTTAACACGCAAATATGCACAGCAAATATAGCAGGATTTTTTTTAAATTTAAATTAGTTGGGATTATTAGATTCAAATAACCAATCCTTTATACTTATTTATTAGTCTAAAATTAAAACCAGAAAATAATTCAGCCTTCCCAAGGGGATATTTTCAAAGCAGGTTATTTTCACCCAACTTTGCATAGACAGTTCATGCGGTTTTAATTTAAAATACAATGAATATATAGTTCTGTTACTGCACTGACATCACATTTGAAGGAGCTTAATTTTAGATATTACTTTTCACATATGTTGTCAGATATTTATATTGGCAGCTCTCAGAATTCATTAGAGATCTTTATCTTGTGCATTTAGTGTCAAGCGTAATTTTTAGATGAAGTACTTTACGAATAAACTGCATTATAATAATAATAAAAAAAGTTCAATTTCTCCTAATTGTAAATCTTTCCCTGTCAGTTCTGCTGGTTGTCTTTTCTTCTTTTGTTTTCTTTCCCATATGGTTTATATTTCATAATATCAGCTGGTTTGAATGAGGATAGCATAGTAAAATAGCATTGGGGATTTAAAATCCAACAGCTGACTCAATCTATTTAATGTATATAAAAGGCTTATGTGAGTCACATTGTCATATCTATGATCACTAGGTGGTGTCTTGAACAGTGGAAGGTGCACAGTGCAAAGACAATATGCTGTCTGCAAAGCCCTATCTCTCAGGCACCCACCCACACAAACACAGACACATGGGCTTTTTAAATTTGTTAATACATTAAAAGAATATTTATCTTTTACACTTTGGTTTTGAAAATGTACATCAGTTGTGAACCAGACAAACTGAGCAGCTACCAATACTTTTCACTAGTATGCTCTGTCTGCAAAGCCTTGTTTTACAGACTCCTACAAACAGACACAGGCAGGCACAGGCATAGGCAGGCACATACACACATAGGTGTACACACGCATACACACAGATATACACATGCATGCACATACTCACAGGCTGATACAGTACAGTGCGCTCCAGTGGAGCGCACTGTTAACCTGCGTTTGGACGAGCGTTTTCGATGCGCTAGCTTTACCCCTTATTCAGTAAGGGATAATAGCGCGTCGAAAACGCACATCCAATCCCCCCCCCCCCCCCCCCCCCCGAAACTAATAGCGCCCGCAACATGCAAATGCATGTTGCGGGCGCTATTAGTTATTCCCGCGCAATACAGAAAGTAAAATGTGCAGCCAAGCCACACATTTTATTTTCAGAAATTAGCGCCTTCCTAAAGGTAGGCGTTAATTTTTCTCGGCACCAGGAAATTGTACAGAAAAGCAGTAAAAACTGCTTTTCTGTGCACCCTCCAACTTAATAACATGGCGATATTAAGTCGGAGGTCCAAAAAGTTAAAAATAATCAAAAAATCAAAAATATAAAAATTTAAAATCGGCCCGCGGCTCGCGGGTTGAAAACCGGACACTCAATTTTGCTGGCGTCCAGTTTCCGAACCCGTGGCTGTCAGCGGGTTTGAGAATCGACGCAGGCAAAATTGAGCGTCGGCTGTCAAACCCGCTGACAGCCGCCGCTCCTGTCCAAAAAGAGGCGCTAGGGACATGCTAGGGTCCCTAGCGCCTCTTTTTACCGCGGACCCTAATTTGAATAAATATTTTTTCTGAATCGCGCGCATAGGAGAGTGCTCTCCCGCGATTTTTACTGTATCGGCTTGTTAATTTGTTAATACATTAAAGTAATATTTAATTTATCTTTTCTACTTTTGTTTTGTTTTGAATATTTACATCAGTTTTGAGTGAGACAACCCAAGCAATGCCGGGCACATTTCACTTATGTGCTCTATCTACAAAGCCTTGTCTCTCAGGTTTCCACACACAGGCACAGGCAGGCATACATACCTAGACACATACACAGACATGCACACAGATTTCCCTCTCATTACTCACACTCACACACACACACACACACACACAGAATGCCATACATTCATACACAAACACAGGCTCCCTCACATGTACACAAACACAAATGCACATATTCACATACACAGGCTTCCCACAGACACATACACACATATTGGCTCCTCCAAATATACATATAAAAACACAAATATGTATGCAGAGGCACAGTCTCACACATACACACACATACACAGGCTCCCACTCACACACATACGCACACATACATATGCAAGTGTTATGGACCAGAAAACACTGGGCAGTTTTCACTAGGACAAGATTAAAGGCAATGAATGGGGGTTTTTTTTTATATGTTTATTGAAATTCAGAAAATTTCATCCACAAAATATACCAAAAGAAACAGCAACAATGTTTCCCCTTGAAGCCCTCAACAGACACAGGCAGGCACTGCTGTACCTCCCTTTGTACAAAGGGAGGTACAGCAGTGCCTGCCTATCACAATCACAGTACTAGATATACCAGTATACAAACCAATAGCAACACCAGCAGGCAACTCCCCTCTTTAAGCCTAATAGTGAACCTTATCCTGAATATCTTTGAGCAAGGACAGAATGAGGGGCTCCCAAATTAAAAAAATAAAAAAACAAAAAAAAACCCAGACCTTTTCCTCAGTGGTTTAATAGTTGAAGTTCTAAAGTCCATAAACAGTAAATCCAACAAGCCTGCTTTCTACAAAGCAACCTCTGGAGTTGTTCCATCTAGCCATTTAAAGAGTATACACCGTTGGCCACCAACCATCCCTTACAAAGAAACATATCATGTCTTTTTCCCACAAGTACATTCTCCAAGAAATAACCCAAAATACAAAAGGTTATAGAGTGGAACAAGTCTTCCCATTATCACCACTAGGAAATGTATACCCTGCTGCCAAATAGGTAATACATTCCCAAAAGCAATGTATCAAACAGGCCTTAGGTGTCACACATTTCAGAGACTTATCTGGGATAGGTTATTCCTGCTCTATAAGCCCGGTAAGGAAAAAATATCAGGCGATACTGACTTCTAAACTGCAGTTCCCTCAGCTTTACATTTTCTGTAGTGCTCTACATTGAAAAGTGGCCAAGATATAATTCCAGATTGGAAGGTAAGCAAACAAATCTTTTTTTGAAAATTCAAATTGGAGACCATAATCAAAAGAAAAAAAATGGGCTGGAATTAGTAATAAAACTCTGCACCACCCCAGCACTCATGGAGTCTAATTGTTGAAATATTTGGATATAGTCCCCCCCCCCCCCCCCCCGGCACACACAGAGCACTACCTAAAAAAAGGAGACAATAAGAAACTTCCTAGGGCAATTGCAGTTAAGTTCCAGCAAATTTCCACGCAAAACACAGAGACTTAATTACTATAGAGTGGGCATAAATGAATGATAACATCTCCTTTTTTGCATGCAGAAGAAATCTCAAAGTCATAGCAGACCCCTATAGTTGTTCTGTAGCAGGATCTTAAAAATTCCCTTAACCACCAACCAATCTCCCAATGACCTTAAGAGACAGGCCACATTATAACATCTGAAATTAGGGAAATTTAAACCTCGTTCCTATTTAGGAGTCAGCAATTTGTATAAAGAGATATGCACTCTTTTCCCATCCCAAAGAAATTGTGAGCAAACCCAATATAACATATAAATGTTTTTTGAGAAGAAGCAAAGGAATCATCTGCAAAATATATAGGAATTTAGGTACTAGGGATGTGAATTGTTTTTCTAACGAATTGAAATATCGTACAATATTTCTAAATTCGTTATATATTGGATAAAAAAAAGAAACGATCACTTTTCCCCCCGAATTTTCGTAAAAATCGTTTTTCACGAAAAAAAATTAGATTTTCCCGCTGCCAGACGAACCTGAAAGCGGAAACGATTGGGCACCCGATTCACATCCCTATTGCGTACCAGTATCTTTTTAATTAATGCTATTCTACCAAAAAAAAAAAAGAAAAAGAAAAATGCATCCAGCTTTGCAGTATGTGTTTAAATTCCAGTTTGATAGGAATCACATTATCTGCATACCATTGCAGAGGATCCCTGTTCATCTTTAAACCAAGATATTTAACATGCTCGCCAGCTCTTTTCAATGGAAAATTCACTCAACCTTCCTGCAACATTCTTCTAATGCCCAACGCTTCAGATATTTCAATATTTAATCTGAGCCCTAAAAAACTACAAAACTGATAAAACAATGTCAAAATATTGGGCAAAAGCTTTTGGGGGGGACAAAAAGCATACTATAATCTGCATCCCACCTTAAAAATATCCTCTTTGAAAGGGTTATTTCCCCATGCCCATTCCTGCTCTAATTTCTATACCAAAGGTTCAATGAAAAAATGAACAAAAGAGGGGCGAGAGGACCCCCTTGTTTGGTACCTCTAGTGAGCCTGATAGCCTCTGACATACAATTGGTGGTGCTAATTTGTGCTTCTGGATTAGAATATAAAACCATAATGTTATCCAAAATAGGGCCCAAAAATCCAAAGTTCTCCAAGCAGGGGTGGCGTAATTGCATTCTTGCTGCTGCCTCACCGCCAACCAGAACTTGCTACCCTGTGCAAATGTACGAATTGCAACCTCAGTCACACCAGATGTGGCGGCAACCACACTCCAGCATGTTAAATGTTTGTTCTTCTTTATCTCACAATTAGTTTAATTTCATTCTTTTTATCAAACTTCTGGAGTTCCTTTTTTGTGCTTAATGATACTATATATAAGAAGAAAGGGACAAATAAATGTTAAATGAGAGGGTGCTAAAGAGTACACAATGTTTATTTTCATGGGAAAAGACTAGAGAGTCCATAAACTTGGATCCTAGATATAATACAGTATAAGTTCCAGACAAAAAATGTAGTCCTAAGTTCCAAACATTTTCTTCTCGTGCAATGTGAAATTCCTCCAGGAATTTGAAGACTCAAAAGGTTTTCCTACTTTCCAAATTAATTTTAAATTTCAAACATTATGCACAATTTAATACTAGCATGAGTCATGCATTTGATATGGTCAGGTCAGACTAGTATAAGGAGTTTTTGCAATGCACCTGCAGAGTTCTAAGTCTACATGTTCCTTGATTATGTGTATTTATGAGTTATAATAAATCATAATAGGAGTTTGTAAATGATGTCATTCAATGGGAGGCCCCATTATGGGTTACCATGGAAAGCATTAAAAGGGTAATGCATGGAGAATGCCATCTGTTACCTTGTTTTAATGAGGATTTCAGTAATGCAATGGAGCTTTCAAACAAGAGATGAGTTAATGGAAAAGCTAGTCTATTGTCAAATGAAAATGTTTTGGAGATGGTAAAATGTTAGAGAATTGTTTGGTTTGAAATGTCTGGGTGGTTTCTAGCTCTCAGGGCTATTAAAAAGTGTCTTGTTGTGCAATCTAAGAACAATCCTTACCAAGCTATCTTGTGCAGGACCTTAATATCCACCCTGGTTCTGATTTTATCCCTTTATCAAAAGTCAGAATTCCTCTTTAATCGTTTCTGTTGCAGATGAACTTTTGTATTTTTAATTAAAATTTATACTAATGTTTGTATGAAAACACTAATTCACCCATGTGAAAAGCATAAAAATATTGCTATCTGTAGAGGTCCTAGGAAAAAAATAATTTTAATTGGAGTTCATGTTTAATTAAAGGAATTAAGGGACAATTTTGCTGGGATACTGAGAGAAGACCCTAAGGAAACAAAATCAATCATTAAATCTCCCAAACAATCCGCACAAATAAGGGTTTTGAGAGTGTAATACAAACTCAGATTTAAACCTCACCGATTCCATTAAACTTTTTCTTTTATTCAATGCTTTTTTTTCTGTTTTTTAATTTTGCTGGTAAAAACTTAGGGGTAGATTTTTTAAAAATGCGCATTCGCGTACTTTTGTTGGCGCACCAGTCGCAAACAAAAGTATGCTGGATTTTAGTAGATACGCGCGTAGCCGCGCGTATCTTCTAAAATCCAGGATCGGCGCGCGCAAGGCTGCCGATTTTGGGCAGCCGGCGCACGCCGAGCCGCGCAGCCTGCCTCCGTTCCCTCCGAGGCCGCTCCGAAATCGTAACGGCCTCGGAGGGAACTCTCTTTCGCCCTCCCCTCACCTTCCCCTCCCTTCCTCTACTTAACCCACCCCCCCCCCGGCCCTATCTAAACCCCCCCCCCCCTACCTTTGTCCACGGATTTACGCCTCCCGGAGGGAGAAGTAAATCCACACGCGCCAGTGGCCCGCTGGCGCGCCGAGACGCAACTCGGGGGCGGTTCCGGAGGGCGCCGCCATGCCCCCGGGCCCGCCCCCGAAACGCCGCATCCTGCCCCAAAACGCCACGTCGATCGGCCCTGCCCCTGACACGCCCCCGACAAAAAACCACGGGACTTACGCGAGTCCCGGGGCTCTGCGCGCGCCGGCAGGCCTATGGACAATAGGCGCGCCGGCACGCAAGGCCCTGCTTGCGTAAATCCGGGCGGATTTACGCAAGCAGGGCTTTTAAAATCCGCCCGTTATCTTTTAAAATTCTTTTAAAGTTGCATAATAACACATACAGAATTTATTTCTATCTATGCCAAAAGTCTATATGCTTAATGAAAGCAGTAGTGGCAATTAGGAACAACCGGGCTAATTATTTTCTTGGGGTTTTTTTTTTGGGGGGGTGGATAAATAATGGAACTTAACTCAACAAAGAGTGGGGGGTGAGAGCTCTATTAACCTGTTCCACCACAATCTTGACTTTATAGCCCTCTATCATATCCCCCCTCAGCCGTCTCTTCTCCAAGCTGAGGAGCCCTAATCTCTTTAGCCTTTCTTTATAAGGGAGCTGTTCCATCCCCTTTAATCATTTTTTGCTGTCCATTTTTGTATCTTTTCTAGTTCTTCTATATCTTTTAAAGATTTTCAATATTTTTAAATCTAAGATGGGACAAGCAGAATTTCACACAGTACTCAAGGTCCTGTCACACCATGGGTTGATACAGAGGCATTATGACAGTCTTCATTGTATTCTCCCATCCTTTCTGAATATTCCCTAACATTCTGTTTGCTTTTCAGACACACACTGAGCTGACAGTTTCAATGTATTGTCCACAATGATTCTAAGATTCTCTTCCTGGGAGATGACTCCTAATATGGAACCCAACATTGTGTGGCTATAGTTAGGATTGGTTTTTTTCCTATGTGATTCACTTTGCATTTGTCCGCTTTAAATTTAATTAACCATTTACCCTGAAGTTTTGAGTTCTGTCCACCCTAAGAAATGAAGGAGTGGCTGTGCAGACATTTTCTTCCTCCTCCCTCCTCTTCCAGCCTCCCCCCTCCCAACTCTGGGAACTACTTTCTTCTTAACTTATACTGTCTATCAAATAATAAAATGATTTCCAATCTTTGGTGGCTATTGTTAGCTTCGTGGACCCTTGGGCTGATCGGAACCGAGGGATGGAAGACTGGGAGGGTTCCCAGCAGTGGTCCCGATCGGGAGGCGGCAGAGGCAGACTCGAGGATGGCTGGAGGAAGGAACCACGGAAGGCCCTATGCGACCAAGGGCTAGAAGGGAGATGCGGAGAAGGTGAGACTGGCCTGGTGGTAGGAGATCTTCGCCCTGGAAGCCGGTACTCCCCCGAGAGGAGCGCATAAGAGTCCGGCCGCTGGGACTTAGGAGATTCACCCTGGAAGCCGGTGTCCCCCCAGGAGAAGCCCGTAGGGACCCGGCCGCTGGGACTTAGGTGGATCCTCAGAGGCGGAGTCCAGAAGAAGTCCAAGGTCGAGAGCCGGAGGGTCGTCTCTCACCAGGCCAAGGTCGTGCACCAGAGAAACACCGCTAGCCGATCCGGGTCAGGAACCAGAGAATCACCGCAAGCCAATCTGCGTCAGGAACCAGAGAATCACCGAAAGCCAGTCCGCGTCAGGAACCAGAGAATCACCGAAAGCCAGTCCGCGTCAGGAACCAGGGAATCACCGAAAGCTAGTCTGCGTCAGGAACCAGGGGATCACAGAAGGATGAAGCAGGAACACCGCAACTGGAAGCAGGACAAGCCTGGGAACCTCGTTGCAAGGCAGAGGAGGAGCAGGGCTTTCCCGCGCTGGCCCCTTTAAATTCAGGGCTCAGCCGCGCGTGCGTGGCTAGGGGGCGGGGCCAGCCGCGGGAGGATGCCGGCAGCCATGTCGGCGCGGCAGCGCCGCGTCCCGAGGCCTGCACGGTCCGTTCGGGGCTGAAGTGGACTGGAGCCGGGTGCAGGTAGGCGGCGGCGGTCCCGGCCGGCCCGGGGTCGCAACAGCTATGGTTTGAATTTTTGGCTCAGCATCAATCTTATGTTCTTATTCTCTGTCCTTAGCTCTGTTTGTACTGTACTGTACTGTAAACCACTTCGGTCATTTCATGTATTTGGTGAAACAGTATATAAATGTTTTAAATAAATAAATAAATATTTCTTGGTTTTCTGGCTCTATGATGTCCTTCTTCCTTTATGGATAGAAATTCCTGGCAGAAAGGGGAATAAAATATCAGTGGTGGTATATTACAAATTACCTGGCCAGAATGAACAGACAATGAAATGCTAAAAGAAATTAGGGAAGCTAAAAAAAAAATCATCTGCATAGTAATAAATGACTGCTTCATGGAGCAGCTGGTAGAAGGACCAACAAGAGAGGAATCTATTTTAAATCCAGTCCTTAGTGGAACACAAGATTTGGTGCAAAAGGTAACAGTGTTGAGCCATTTGGCAACAGTGATCACAACACAATCAAATTTGACTTAATAACTTGAGGGAGGACACTAAAGAAATCTTTTGTGACGGCATATTTCAGAAAAGTGACTATGATAAAATGAGAAAAATGGTTAGGAAAAAACATAAAGGAGCATCTGCAAAACCTAAGGGGCGGATTTTAAAACAATACGCGTGCCGGTACTTTTGTTCGCGCCGGTGGCGCGAACAAAAGTACACCAGATTTTATAAGATACGCGCGTAGCTCCCTCCCTGTTTCGAAAGCCCCGGGACTTACACGCATCCCGGGGCTTTACGCGCGCCGGCGGCCTATGCAAAATAGGCGCGCCGGCGCGTGCAGGGGTTTTAAAATCCGCCCCTAAGAGTTTACATCAGGCATGGACACTGTTTAAAAATAATATCACGGAAGCCCAGACCAGATGTATTCCATGCATTAGAAAAGATGGAAGGAAGGCTAAATGACTAAATGACTACCAGCATGGTTAAAAATGAGTTGAGAGAGGCTATAATAGTTTAAAAAAAAATCTTCTTTCAAGAAATGGAAAAGGGATCCAAATGAAGAGGACAAGAAACAGCATAAGCATGGGCAAGTTAGATGCAAAGCATTGATAAGGAAAGCAAACAGAGAATTTGAGAAGCTTGCCCTGAAAGCAAAAACTTATAATAGAAACATTTTCAGGTACATTCAAAGCAAAAAGCTTATGAGAGAGTCAGTTGGATCATTAGATGATCAAGGGGTAAAAGGGGCACTTAGGAATGGCAAAGACATAGCTGAGATACCGAATGAATTCTTTGCTTTGGACTTCATGAGGAAGATTTAAGAGAGGTACACATGCCAGAAATGATATCCAAAGGTGATGATATTAGTAGAAGTGAACCAAATCCCAGTGTTCCTGGAGGATGTAATAGGGCAAATTAACAAACTAATAGCTAGATTCATCAAAATGTGATAATTTTTGGATGAATAATACCTGTGATAAGGAAAAGGGGTGTGGCTATGATAATTTTTGAGTTACTGCACTGCATGCTATAGGTATTATTTTTTACTCTGTTGCTCCTGGAGAGAGAGAGAGAGCAAGCAAGAGAGAGAAAACCTCTTTATAAGGTACGCATAGTAGTCAGCTATTTATATCATTATAGGAGGGCCAGCTAGTAACTTGAGGTGAGGTTCTGGTGGTGGTCTACGGTTTCGGGGCCAATTTTACATGCACAGTGAGACGTACAAACAGCACAGTACACATCAGTAAAGATTTGACATCATTTGGAGTGTGACTCATCGTTGTGTGACTTGCCTCACTCTAAATCATATCAAATCTTCACTGATGTGTACTTGCCTCACCAATCTGGTACATTTTTTTGAGGACATAAATATGTGGATGACAGTGAGCCAGTTGATATTATCTATCTGGATTTCCAGAAAGCATTTGACAAAGTCCCTCATGAAAGACTTCTTAGGAAATTAAAAAGTCAAGGGTTGGGGGAAATGTCCTATTGTGGATTATGAACTGGTTAAAAGATAGAAAACTGAAAGTAGGGCTAATGGTAAATTTTTCCAATGGAGAAAGGTGAATAGTGGAGTGCCAAAGAGATCTGTTCTGGGACCACTGCTTTTTAATAAATTCATAAATGACTTGTAAATGGGAACAACAAGTGAGGTGATCAGATTTGCCAGTGACACAAAATGATTCAAAGTTGTTAAATCAAAAGAGGATTGTAAGAAATTGCAAGAAGAACTTGCAAAACTGGGAGACTGAGCATGCAAATGGCAAATGAAATTTAACGTGGACAAGTGCAATGTGATGCACTTAGGAAAGAGTAACCCAAATTATAGCTACATAATACACGTTTCCACATTAGGAGTCACAAATCAGGAAAAAGATCTAGGCATCATCATTGATACTACATTGAAATCTTCTACTCAGTATGCAGCAGCAGCCAAGAAAGCAAATAGAATGCTAGAAACTATTAGGAAATGAATGGAGAATAAAACAGAGAATAACATGATAACTCTATATCATTCCTGTTGCGACCATCGCTGCTCAACGTCTCCACTCCGCCCTCCTTACCTCCTTGGGACTCCCTCTTGCTCAAGTGGAAGGTTGGCTGCCGCGGCATCATTCCTCCCAGCGTCCCCGGAGCGGCTCAAAGCTGCAATCCACCATGATTCACAAGAGCCTAAGGGCGTCCGTGCGGTGCGGCCCTGACTGATGTACCAGCAGTGGCGCGAACCTCAGGGGCGTCCCCCTGAGATGACGTCATCCGTTCCAGATATATAAGGTCTCAGAAATCGCTAACTATTGACAGGTCGATACAGTAACGTGTAGTTAAAGATTCCCCATCTGTAACGTGCTGGGAGCGCACAATACAGATGAGTAAGGCGATCCAGCGATACAGTCTCCAGTTTCACGCGTCCTTAGCACTTCCTAAAATAGACACATAACCCTTTCCGCACCCAGCATGTAAATGAACGAAAAAGCTGTATAATGAAGGAATTAGCTATTCCCCTCCGATACTGTAACGGGCGCTGATATTATCTCCTTAGTAACCCGCTGTTTTGCCGCGGCCTTAACGTGTTAGTTTACCGCCTCCCCCTAGTAGGAGTTAGGACTGTGAGTCTAGTTAAAAATCCATCGACACCGCTTAAGATACTCAAAAACAATAAAACACAATAAAAAAAAAAGCGATACAGAGATGATCGAGAAAATGTAATGCTGTGGGACACATAAAACCTGTCAGAAAAAAAAATAAAAATTTTTAAATACCTGTCGGAGGGCCGCGTGGGTCCAAGCGGTCGGCGGGCGGGGTCCGGGGGGTGGGTGGTCGCGTGTTAAATCTAGGCCGCGGGCGGGTGGGCGCCTGTTCCAGGCGGCGGCGGGGGCGGGTGGACGCGCGTTCGTTTCAGACGGCCGGCGGGCGGCGGCAGGAGCCGGGTGGTCGCGTGTTAAATCTAGGCCGGGTCCGCACAGGCGCGCATTCATCCACTGCCGGTGGGGACTGCCGGAGCAGCCCCCACCGGCAGTGGATGAATGCGCGCCTGTGCGACCCCTGCGATTCGGTGCTCAAGGCGTGACGTCACGACGCCCAACGTCACGGCATGTGACTGCCTTGAGCACCGAATCGCAGGGGTCGCACAGGCGCTCATTCATTCACTGCCGGTGGGGGCTTCCGGAGGCAGCCCCCACCAGCAGTGGATGAATGCGCGCCTGTGCGGACCCGGCCTAGATTTAACACGCGACCACCCGGCTCCCGCCGCCGCCCGCCGGCCGTCTAAAACTAACGCGCGTCCACCCGCCCCCGCCGCCGCCGCCTGGAACAGGCACCCTCCCGCCCGCGGCCTAGATTTAACACGCGACCACCCGGCTCCCGCCGCCGCCTGCCGGCCGTCTGAAAGTAACGCTCGTCCACCCACCGCCGCCACCTGGAACAGGCGCCCACCTGCCCGCGGCCTAGATTTAACACGCAACCACCCGCCCCCCGGACCCCGCCCGCCGACCGCCTGGACCCACGCGGCCCTCCGACAGGTATTTAAAAATTTTGTTTTTTACACTTCCTGGTGCCTGTCATTTCAAATGTCATTTGAAATGACATTTGAAATGACAGGTACCAGCGCACCCAGGTTACTGTATAGGCGCTGTATTAAGCGCCTATACAGTAAAATGGGTTGCGCGGGCATAACCCTTCCCTAACGCTTCACAGCTGCGGCATGCATTTGCATGCAATTAGAAGAGAGTATCAGGCGCTAGGTCTAGAGAACTGTGCGTGCGGGGAGGAAGGGTGCGCCTGACACTGCCGCACTGTTTCTACCGCGGCCTTACAGTATCGATCCGTGAGTTAGCAAGGAGTTGAATTAAAAGGACCAGTTTCTCACTCTCCTAGCTACTCTGCCTCCTCGGACTTACCAGGGGTACTCGCTCCTCGGGGCCTCACTCTCTCTTTGTTTTTCAGGTCACAGTCAGGAACCAGTACTCGCTCCTCGAGGGCCCATGTTCCCGGACTGGTTGCTGAATACTTATTCTGCCTGGAAGTCATCGCTGCCTACTACACTAGTGAGTTATCTTCTCTCTCTCAGAGATTTTCCTGGAACCAGGTACTCACTCCTCGAAGGCCTAACTCATTCCAACACCTGGACTACTTCTAGAGACTATTGTGTAGGGATGTAAATCGTTTTTTGACGATATACAGATATATTTTAAATCGTCAAAAATCGTTAGAGCCGCGATACAATAACAATTCCCCCGATTTATCGTCAAAAATCGTAAATCGGGGGAGGGGGGGAGGGCAGGAAAACCGGCACACCAAAACAACCCTAAAACCCACCCCCTAAATGCTTTGCTGTTGCACTCCCCCTCATGGAGGAGGGTCTGCCCCAGTTTATGGCTAAGCTCTCTGGCACTCATCCTCTGTGCTGGACATTGCGTGCATGGCCTTAGGAAGAGGATTTTATTGGCACAGGTGCCAAAATGTTTTTTTAGGGCAGACTCACTTAGGCTGGCTAGTGCTTCCTTTGAGAAGCCCTTTTGCATCTGGGCTGCTTCACTAAAGTTCAAAGGGATAATGCATGCAGTTTAACTACATGGTTTATGGTAAGCTTTGACACCTTTCTCATGACCATGATCTGCTTAGCTAAACTTTGATGTAGCTCCACACTCTCTAGTATTTGCTTGGGGGTGGGCTACAATTACTGTTCCTAGCTTTCTGTCCCATAACCTTGCTGGGCTCCCTATGTTTCCCAGCTTGCAGGAAACCTCAGCTAATTTTCTGATCAAAGACCCTGGGATTTAACCTTTGGATATCAGATTATATTCTACATCTGTTCTGCTGCATTAGCATAAACTCCTGTGGGTTTTGTTTTTTTTTTTTTCTGTAGCTCAGAAAGCTGTTCTGCTAATGATCTGTGATCTCCTTGTGGTAAGGAGAGGAGATTCCTTTCTTCCTCCCCTTTTGGTCAGGGTCCATGGCCACCCAAGTTCTGCTGGTGAAACAGAGGGGAGGTGCCATGCAAGGCCTGCCCTAATTTTACTTAAGGGTTAATCCTGTCTCACTGTATGTGCTGAGGTGGTCAGAACCGACCTCTGCACTCTTCTCTGGAATGTTGTCCTATTAGCCCAGCAAACCTGCTCTGCTAGTTTTCCCTTTATATTTCAAACAGCAAGGCAAGCTATTAGAATCTCATCCCAGGACACTCTGCATACATGAATCAATCTCACATGAAAACTCTAGATATACTGTTAATTCTTTCCTGTGAATTAATTTCTTATTCAGGACAAGTTTGACTAAATTATTCTATCTCGGTGGAACCTCCATTATATATATGTTGGGAGAAGAGCTATGATTTCTAACTCTACTACCCTTTATGCATGTACCTACTATTTACCTGCAACCTTCCTTTTGTTGATAGGAAATTAGCCAAACTGCCGAAAAAAACAAATCTCCTTTATTCCAAAATTACGCAGGGCTAAGCTTAAAACTTTGTGTCAGGAAATACACAGGCAATTAGGGACACAGGCAATAGGAAGCAGTAGTTACAAAAACATATTTAACATACAGTTCTTATCCAATTGCCATTAATTTTTGCTGGTCTCATCTCTCTCTAGTCAAGATTTACTTTTGAATACTAATAACCCACAGGTAGGAAATGGAACCCAGGTTCTTACCATGTGGAGGCAGCAGCTTATGATTTTGGGCTGGCCGGGAGGTCCCTCCTTTCATAGGTCTCCAGCACAGAGACAGAGACAACAGTCACAGCCACCGAAGCGACAGACTGATCAACTCTCAAGTCTATTAGACCTTTCCTCTGCAAGTCACTTCGGCCCAGGATGCATGGGGGAAAGCAACAGTACTTAGACAGGTTGACTCCTTCTCTTCAGATGGATCTTTATCGGCTGACTCTGAGTACTCGCACCCTGCTATTTTTCAAAGGCTCACTTATGCATAATTCAGCAGCTCATGCATATTCAGGTGCATGCAAAATGAAGGCTTTTAATTAGCAGACCTTCCCATATTTATTTACCTGTCCTTTGTCTCATCTCCAGGTTCATCAAGTGATCAGTTCTGATGAATAACAGTTGTTCACATTTTACAGAGCTCTGATAAACTATGATCATGGATGGACATTAGGAGCCGTAAAAAAAAGGCCTCACTATTATTGCAGGTCTGATTCCCACACCGGACCATCTGTGCTGATATTACTTTTGGCCCCATTTTGGTGCCAGCTCGGCTAGCATGGCTAATAAATCCATCAGCTTAGTCATTTACACAGCACTGCAGAGTTTCCTTTTGGCTGTCCATGGCAGAACAGGCAATATCTATTTTCTCTGCATTTAGCTATGCATAGCTCAAATAGGCCAATGTCCATTTTTACTCATATCAGAGGATCCATTTTAGTTGCTTGTCCTTGTTAGCAAGAATTGAGATATTTACTACAATTCTGATAGCCAGTACCAATCAGAAGTGGGAGGTAGAGAATTAGCAACAGAATTTCCTCTTCCCTTGGACTCCATCCTAGTATCAGTCTTTTAGCCAGGGCAGACAGAAAAATGAGGAAGCTAAACTGAGAGGTGGAATCGATTTCTCGGACTCAGAGGCCTTGGCTGCTGTCCCAGAGACTCAGAAATGGCTCTAAAACAGGAGTCTTCAAGTCAAATCCAGAGAGTTTCCAGTATACCACTGACTCATCTTGCAAAGTACTTCTCCAGTTCCAAAGTTGTTAGAACACAATACTTGTGTTCTAACAACTTTGAATAATTTTGGGTTATCTGTAAATGTGATTACCTCACTCATTGTTCCCTTTTCCAGATCATTTATGCCTATGTTAAACAGCACAGTCCCAGTACAGATCCCTGGAGCACTCCACTATTTACCTTTCATCTTTGGAAAAGCTGACCATTTAGTTCTACTTTCTGATTCCTATCCCATGACTCTAATTTCCTGAGGAGTCTTTTATGAGGGACTTTGTCAAAGGCCTTCTGAAAATACGCTATATCAATTGGCTCACCCTTATCCACGTTTATTAACACCTTAAAAAAAATCCAGAATGGTAAAGCAAGACTTTCCTTTGCTAAATCCATGTTGGTTCTTCTCTCATTATGCCATGTCTAGATAAATGACCAGTGATTTTGTTTTTAAGAATATCTTCTACCATTTAGCCCAACATTGACATCAGGCTCTCCATTATATAATTTCTCACATCACATCGAGCTCTTTTTAAAAATTGGCATTACATTAACCACTCTCCAGTCTTCAGGTACTGTGGTTATTTTTAATGATAGATTATAAGTTACTGATAATAGGTCTGCAATTTCATATTTTAGTTATTTCAGAACTCTGGGGTGAATGCCATCAGGTTCTGTCATGTTTTGTTCTTGAATTTGTCAATTTGTTCTATTGCATCTTCCATTTTCAAAGTGATTTGCTTCAGTTCCTCTGAATCATCACCATCAAAGAATGTTTCCAGTGTGGATATCTTCCCAACATCTTTCTCAGTAAATACCAAAGCAAAGAACTCATTTAATTTTTCAGCTTTGGCCTTGTCATTCCTGAGTGTCCTCTTAGTCATCAACTGACTCCTTCACAGACTTCTTACTTTGAATGTACTTGAAAAAGAATGTATTATTAGTTTTGCCTCTATTGTAAAATTTTTCAAATTCTTTCATGGCCTATCCTATTAATATTTTACATCTAATTTGCCAATGTCAATACTCTTTCCTTTTCTCATTTTGATCTGGTTTAAATTTTCTGAAAAATGTCCTTTTGGCTTTAACTATCTCTTTCATGAAACTATTTAACCATGCTGGCAGTTATTTGATCTTACTTTGATTCTTTTTAATATGTAGAATATGTTTTGTCTGAGCTTCCAATATACAAATTAAAAAATATATTTATCTCCATGCTTCATATAAACATTTAACATTTATAACCTTCTCTTTTAGTTTTTTTTAAATGTTATCATAGTCTCTCTTTTTAAAGTTAAATATTTCTGCAGTAGTTTTACTTAATGTCCTCCTTCCAATGTTTATGTTGAATATAATGGCATTATTGTTACGGCGACCAACCGCAGTGCCCCATGACCGACCACACTCACCCATCAGGCTGGTCCAGGCCTCCACTGCCGCTCCGCTGTCTCGGAGCCATCTCCTCTCTCAGCGCGGCAAAGGGCTGGCCCCACTGCCGCTGTGTAGCCAGCTGCGTCTGTTGCTAGGCATGTGCGCGGCTCCTCCCCCTCCTTAAAGGAGCCGCACCAGAAGACCTTCCTACGGATCCCAGATACACAGGCCCCACTGGTCCTATTTAAGGCAGCCCCTGCTGCCCTATCATTGCCTCAACAACAGGTCTCACTCTGCTAAAGGCTGCTAGTTTCTCTGTGTCTTCCAGCCTCTGTGTCTTCCAGCCTCCGTGCCTTCCTGTTCCTGGTCCGAGTGTCTCCGTTCCTGCCCTGACTCTTCATCCCCTTGGCTTGCTCTTTTGGTACCTGACCTGGCTCATCCTTGGATTCCGCTTTCGCCTGCTGCCTGTTCACCATTTCTGCTGGCCGCCGCCTGCCTCGACCTCTGGCCTGTCCCTGGATTCCGCTCTTGCCACCAGTCCTGACTCCCAGATCATCTGACCTGCCTCACCTCACACCTTCAGACAAGCTCGCAGGAGACTCGCTCCTAAGTCCTGCCAGCCCCAGCACCCAAGGGCTCAACCTACGGGGAATGAGGGCTGGTAAAGGTGAAGGTCCATTTGGGTCTCCACCACCTACATCCACCTACTGACATCAAGAGCCTATAGGGCACCCCTATAGGCAGCACCAACCTCGCCTCAGCCAAGAGTCCACATCTCAACACAACAATTATGATCACTGTTGATTTGTGGCCCTACCATCGATACCTCTTGCACCAGGTCCTGCATTCTATTGAGAATTACATCTAAAATAGCTCCCCCTCTCATCAGTTTCAGGACCACCTGCACCATGAAGCAGTCACTGATGGTGTCTAGAAATTTTACCTCCCTAGCATGCCTCAATGAGACAGTTACCCAATCAGTTCTGGATAACTGAAATCTCCCATTATTGTTAAGTTACCAGTTGTATTTCCTTTCTAATTTATGTTAGCATTTTACTGTCTGATTCTTCATCCTGGCCAAGTGGACGGTAGAATACACCCACTGCTTTACTCTTCCCTGTCACCATAGAATTCCTATCCATAAAGATCCACAGTGCATTTTGTTTCTTGCAGGACTTTTATCCTGCTTGACTCTATGCTATCTTTAACGTATAGTGCCCCCTTCCATCATTTTGATCTGCTCTGTCATGTTAGTATAATTTATTCTCTGGAATTAATGATTATCCTCCTTCTACCAGTTTCTGAGATGTCTATTATGTCTACTTCTTCATTAACTACAATACATTTTAACTCTCCAGTCTTATTTTTCGGACTGCTATCATTCACATACATAAATATACATATTGTGTCACTGACCAGCTAGTAAATTTAGCCAGATAAAATTTTGTACCTGGTTGGCACTTCTTACCTGCATCTGCCTGCTTTTCCGCTGGCTTCACTGTGAAGTTTGAACCACACAGGGCTGACAGATTCTATGGTGATACTACAAGGCTTTGTGTGGTTTAGACTTCATAGAGAAAGTGATAGAGAAGGAGGCAATCACAGGTAAGAAACATTTCTCTTCTTCTGCCAGCGTTAGTGAGGATGGAGGAGGAAAAAGAGGAACTAAAGGAGCAGAAGAGACAGCTGAGCCCTGCTGATGACATCTGATTACTTTTGGAGAGTCCCAAACTCTTCAGGAGATAGGTGATCCTTCCCAGAAGCCAAGCCGGCGACAGCAGAATAGTGGGCACAGTTGACACTGATTGATGGCTGAAGCCTGTAGTACCCACCAAAAAAAGAACTGAAACAATTTCCACACACACAAAATAGTAACCAAAAAGGAAATGTTATATGAAAAATCTTATATTGAATGCCACTCCCAAAAAAAATTTTTGACCATTATTTGTTAAGTCTATAACCGCATCAAGCCTGACAGCGTGTTCTCTGTAGTTTCAAACGAGAGCCGCCCGGACCTCTAATCATCTGCGGCAGTCATTTTTTCTTTTTTTCTATTTTCAATTTTTCTATTTCTATTTTTCTTATTTCTATTGTATCATTGGTTCAATTGTCATTCTTTCAAAGAATTTTTCACATTTAAAAGAAGCTCAACATACGGCCGAAGTTTCGTAGCACCAGCTGCTTCATTAGGAGCTGTAGTGCAAAAGCAATATTCTTTCAATGATATTCAATCTTTCTCTGTCAGATGAATTCCTCGTAGCTGGACGAACGCCGTCTCACAACATCTTTAAACAAAAGGAAGCCTGTAGTAACCATGTTTGATGCAGGCAGAGACCTCACCTTACAGTTTTGTGATATCACCTGATTCTAGGGTTACCAACTGGCTCCAGATTTTCAGGTCAGGTTGATCAAGTCCTGGTTTTACTTTCCTGCATGCAGATACTTACAGTCTTGCTTTTCTCAGGGAATGCAATAGGGAAATCTAAATAAGTCCCATCATGTAATGGGGTAAAACCAGATCTGGATCAACCTGACCTGAAAATCTGGAGCCAGTTAGCATTGACATTGGAAGCAGCTTCTGCAGTGTGGGGCTGTGAGATGGGACAGGATTGAAGACTGGGAACTCCTACTGCTGCAATGAACATTTTTATGCTGAGTCTGGGGGGAGGGGGAGGATCATACCTGGAGGAAAGATGGAAGATGCTGCTGGTGGCACTACTGAAGGTCTGCCAGCAGTATAAGGAAGGGCACCCCTCAGGCATGATGCCTTTGTGCAATCACATAGGTTGCACATTCCATAAGTTGGCTCTGCAAATTGTAGCAAATAGAGTATTTATGAGTGTATATTGCAGCATTAGAGGAAGATCCAACTCTGATTCATACGAAAAGCAAGAATCAATAGACTGAAAAGTTCCCTCCCTTAATGAAGCTAAAAATACGCATTTGACAGAGAAGAGGTGGTCCAGAGACGGGCTACCAAAATGGCGTGGGATCTTTCCTATGTTTTGAACTAGTGGTCACGCTTTGAACTGGCTAGGATAATGTTTGGAAAATCTTGAATAGTCATTGGTTTGGGGATATATCTATCTGTTCTATACCACAACCACTTAATTTCGGAGTTACAAAGGGCTTGGTAATCTTGTCACTGCTATTTAATCTTTACCTAAAAACTTTAACTGACCTGCTAACTTCATTGGGTATCAATTTCTTCTGCTATGGAGATGATATTCAGTTAATCATTCAATAGGTGCATGCCAATAACACAGGGTCTATAAATGAAGGTTTTGAGTCCATCTGTCAGTAGTTAACAGAGGATAAACTTTGTTTAAATACTAGTAAAATCTCCTGATTTTACTAGTACAAAAATCTCCTGATCGGAAGCTAGATTCTTCTTTAATATTGAATGGAATAAGATTAGTATTAGCTGAATTTGATGAGCATTGAAGTTACATTTGATTCTTTGCTTACCCTTGATAAATATGTTTCAAACATTTCCAGATAGACATTCTACTTTATTCTCTTAGATTTGACCTTACCTAAATAAATCAGTCCAGGCAACTATACTTTCTGATCTTGATTATTGCTATAGCCTACTATTAGCAGCTTTCCTGCTAAGCCTGCCCATAAGCTGCAGTTGATGCAAAATAATGCTGCCAGACTCTTTATGAGCAGTAGTTTAAGCAAACATGTTACTTCTGTGTTAGATTGTGTATATTGGCTCCCTATAGCTTGGTTGCTTCAGTTTAAAATCTTATATTACTGTCCTTTCAAGCAATGCATAAGTCAGGGCAATAACCAATGAGATTAGACTTGGAAATTTAAACATGTATCCCATAGAAAAAAGATGAATGAGATATGATAGAAACATTCAAATATGTGAAGAATATTTGCATGCTTTGTTTTCTTCACACTTAGACAATTGAGATTCTCTCAAACCTGTTTTCTTTTAATACCACATTTGTAAACAGTATGACTGGCCCAAACTAAACAGCAAATATTTTCCTGATGTGAACTTGTGTTATAGAATCATTTATTGAATGAGGCCAGGCATGCTCATGATATATTTAAAAGAATTATTAAGACCTGGCTGTTTAGACAGGCTATTGTATTGTGTAATTTTGCTATTTTTGCTGTTTGTTATCTGGATTCTTTATGAAGTATTTTTGAATTTTGGTAATTTTATCTATGTTTTGCATATTTGATTGGTAATTGTATATCTGATTATTGACTAAGGTATATGATTATTGATTTTGAATTTTGTATGGATAAGTTATATTTTATTTGGTACTAGCTGTATCCGGCCACGCGTTGCAGTGGCAGAGCCAGGTTAAGTGGAAAAGAAAGAAAAGAGAATGGGGATAACCGCCCCCTGCCCACCCCCCCCCCCCCCGAACATGGACGCAATAACATCCCCACACACCCCCCCCCCCTGCAGGCCCGCCAATACCTTTAAAAAATGTAGTCGGTGGAGTGTGCGTTCGTTCCGGCATGGAAGTATTGGCGCCTGGCCCTCGGCAGCCAGCACTGAAACTGTCTCCGACGGCTGTTAGAACTTACTCTGTCAGTAGGGTGGAGCAATGGGAGCGGTCGTCTCGCTCAGATAGTAAGGGCGAAGGTGCGCCGGTTGCCAGTCCAGAAAATGGCGTCAACGGGCCCTCGCCCTTACTATGTCACATGGGCTACTGCCGCCATTGGCGTTCCCAAGTGTCCTAGTAAGGGACAGAGCCGTCGGCGCCATTTTGATTGCTGGCAGCTGACGGCCGTAGTGTATGCGATGTGTCACGGAGCGGTGTTGCCCCCCCTGCTGGAGCAGCCCGAACTATTCTGCCGTTTTGCGTGCGTTCGGAGGGTGTGGGCAGTAAGTAGAAAAGTCATGTGTGTGGGGGGTGTGAGGAGGGTGTTTTTGTGTGATCTCATAGGGTGTGGGAATTACAAACATGTGGCATGTTAGTGGCCTCCCGGTGTAGCATGCTGGAATTTTGTGGGTTTTTGTGTGTTTTGGGAGGGTATGTGAAGTAAGTACAATTGGCATGTGTGCGGGGGGGGGGGGGTGTGAGGAGGGTGGATTTGTGACTGGTCGAAGGGTGTGTGAATCCCAAACATTGGTCACGTGTGTGTGGGGTGTGAGCGTTTGTGCAAGGTGTAAGAGCTTGCGTTTAGGTCCAGCAGATGTCGCTGTTTTGTGGAACCAAATATTAAAACTTTTTTACCAGCCCCCGGTGTGACATATATGTAATGTAAGTGTAGAAGAACCTTGCCGTATGTGAAGTGAAGCTTGTGTCCAAATTTGAAAGCAATCGGTTCAGCTGTGGCAGAGCCTGGTAAAGTTGAAAAAACAGAACAGAGCAGTAAAGGTTACAGTTTTTTTTTTACCCCAAATGAACAGCACCAGCAAAGAATAGTTTAAATATGCAAGCACGCCTTCCTGCCCCCCCCCCAAGCTGGCGAAATAGAGCAACCCACGCTACAGCCCCCCTCTCGGGAGACGTGGAGAATGAGTGCCCGCCCCCCCCCCCCCCCCCCCCCCCCCCCCCGGTGAAAAACGCATGGTGGAAAATAAGAACGGTCCCCTACCGTGCTCCTCCCTGGCTACCTGTGTAAACTGCCAGCCGGTGGCGAGGGTGTGTGCTAGGGTTTGTTCCGCCGGCCGCCATGTTGCAAAACTTCACCGGTGAAAGGGATGCGTCAGGATTTGTGACCTAGTAAGGGCAAATGTCCGCTGAGGATATGGCGCCGACGGGCTCTTGCCCTTACTATGTCACATGGTGTACCGACGTCATTGTTGTCTCCGTATAGCATAGTAAGGGCAAGGTCCGCCAGTGCCATTTTGGTTGCTGGCATCCGACGGCCCTACTGAATGCGATGTGTCCCGGACCGTTCCTGTGGTGCCGGCGGAGAAGCTCGGACTTGTTTCAGATGTAGTGTGTGATCGGAGTGCAGTGCGTGGGTGGGTGGAAGAGGGTACTTTAATTTAAATTCGGAGGGTGTGTGAAATGCGTGGCTTCCCAATGTAGCAGCCAGGAATCCGAGTTTTGGTGTGTTTTGGGAGGGTGGGTGAAGTAAGTGACATTGGCAGGCGTGTGGGTGGGGGTGTGTGGTGTGATGAGTGTGGATTTCTGTGTGTTATGAGGGAGTGTGAATGAAAGACAATAGCCCTGTGTGGGGGTGGGGTGTGGTGTGTGAGTGTGTGTGAAAGGTGTAAGAGGTTGCGCTTGCGCTGACGGCCACCAGATGTCGCTGTTTTGTGTAAGCAATTTTTAAACTTGTATTACCTGTCACAGGTGTGACCTATATGTAATGTAAGTGTATAAGATCCTTCACGTATGGTAAGTGAATGTTGTGTGCAAATTTGAACGCATTCGGTTAAGCGGTTGGCGAGATTAGCGACGACGTACAAACTATTTAACATTTTTATTTATATAGATGTTGGTTTTTATTATGTTTAGTTCATTTATTTCCTTAATTTAGTTTAATTTATTAATTTGTTTAACCATTTTTATACAATTTAATTAAATTGATGTACAATAAAACAACATTCATAATTTTAGATCAAAAATATAAACAAACACAATAATACATTAACACAAAATTAACAGACAAAAATAATTAAAAACACAAGCCAGATTTAACAAACTAAAATTATAAACCATAATAAAACCATAACAGTAAATAAAACCTTCAACTTATAAATTGCCTGTAATGCTCATGGGAGTAGTGGAACCTTGGTATTGTGGTGTGGTTGGCACTGCCTAGTGAGCAAGCCCACAAGGCCCACATTGACAGCTGGTGGAGAAGCCCTATGGCCAGATGGAGTTTTGCCTATACCAGCTGCCTCCCTGCAGGTTGAGACCTTGGGATCTGGTGGCCAGAATGTCTCTAGGGTAGTCTGGGAACAAGAGTCCAAGTCCAGGTGAAGGTTGGGGCTGACAACAGACAGCAGAGATGGATGACACACCAGTGATCAGGGCAGACAGCAGGCAGCAGAGATGGATAACAGGCCAGATGTCAGGGCAGGTGGCAGATGAGGCTGGGTTGGGACAAAAGCAGAAGGTCAAGTCCAGGCGGTGATCAAGGAAGGTCAGGGTCCAAGCCAGAGTCAGAATCCAGGAAGTCAAGCCGAAGGGGACAGAGATAAAGACCAAGACAGACAACGACTAGGGTACTGACAAGGCTAGGGCAGGACAGGGACAAGGTAGGAAAATGGTACAGACAAGACAAGAACAAGAAGCAAGAAGAGCAATGCACACTGGGACACAAGGCACGTCAGGGGACCTGTTGCTAAAGTATAGAGATGTTTCCAGGCCAGCCTTAAGTAGGGAAGGTCAGCTGATGTCATCAAAGGGTGCTGTGAGGACTTTCCCACTGCAACCCTTTAAAAGCCATCACATCATGTGTGCACATGTCTTAGAGGAAGCCTGGATGGAGGTGGTGTGGCTGGTGGCTTTGCCATACTCGGTGGCCTTCCTGCCGAGAGGATGTATCGAAGATGTCAGTGGTGTTGGGGTGAGTGTGATAGCTTGCGGAGCTTTCCTACGAGCTGCCAAATATAACACTGCCTAACTAAAACATGCATAGGCAGATTTATAAAACATACAACAGAAAATATATTTCCCAAAACTTACAACTAAGGAAACTATAACACAAGTAATAAAACACAATAAAATAAAGCAATACATAAATTCAACCAGGCCAGTAAGTTGAAGGAAATAAATTATTTTGTAATAAAAGATTTATAGATTTGTTTTTGATTATTGTATTTTGTACATTTGATTTATGATTAATTTTATATTCCATTGCATAAAATTGTTGAATTTTGTATTGTATAATTTTTATTCTGTATCACGTTTAGAGATTTTATGTTAGGTGTGTTATAAATAAACTAATAAATGATTGCCGATAATCAGTGAGATGAGACTTGGAAATCTAAATATGTATCCCGTAAAGACAGGGGAGTTATGATAGAAACATACAAATATGTGAAAGGTATTAAAAAAAACATAAAAAAACAAACCTGTTTCAGGAGAAAGAAATGTCAAGTGTAAGAGGATATGATATCAGGCTCTGAGGTGGAAGACCTAAGGAGAAACATCAGGAAATATTTTTCATGGAAAGGGTGATGGACGTATGGAAAGCTGATGGGTAGAGATTATGCCATGGAGTGGTTGGGGGGAGACAGACAAGATGATTGTGACTGGTGGGGGTAGGTGGCAGAGAGGTAATTGGGGATCCAGCCTGAGAGGTCAATAGCAGAGCTGCGTAGGTCCTAGACCTCTGTATAGCGATGTTATTGGCACTCAAGCAGGAGTTGGCCCTATCTATTTGGGTTCCCAAAAAAGAAATTTCAAAACACAAAATATTCTTTAAAATATTTTCCTGACTCTCCCAGATAGCTATTTGCAATAGCTTCCTTGCAAGTTCCAAATTGATTGAATAGTCCCTTCTGTGACTATGGCAAAACATTTGACAAATTATTCTGTGTTTGAACTTCACTCTGTGATAACACTGCAACTTTATCCATCTCTTGTTGATTTATTGCAAAGATTTTCATTAGCCCCGCTATGGCGAATATACACATAATAATAACTTGGTTTTATGAAAACAGAAAACAAGTGGAGGCATTGGGAGAAGTGGGACACATAACAAAATTTCACTTTGTCATCTTGATGGCATAGGTCTTTGACTCACTTTAGGGCTGTTTTTGCCTTGTTTGCTGAAGCCTAACTATGATGAAGTAAACTAATACTGAACTGATAGTGTGCATTCAGGATTGTGGAGATGGTAACTGTTGGCTGTCTTTCAGACCCAGTGGCCCAAAGCAGGTTTATGCATGCCATCCTTTTGGTCAAAGTGACTGACAGACAAACATGAGAGAGAAAGTTAATATGGAGAAAAGTAAAAGGTTGTGAAAATGATAAGATGAAGGCCAACCTAGACCATCCCTTTGGCACCATCTTCTGGTTTGGAGTTTAAACAGCTATAGGAGCAGTAAAGGAGAATTCAAACTAAAAGGATGCAAAAAATGACAGAGAGGTTAAATAGGAAAACTAAAATGAAGAAATTCTGAGATGCGATTGAGGTGAAGTGGATTGCCTCACCGATGAGAAACCGTGATGCTATTAGCCATAAAAACTGAATCTACTATTCTACCTCCAGTACTATTCGAGCTTTGTGTTCACATAGGGATAGATTTTAAAGCGTGTGCATCGGCGCGCGCATGTTATAAAATATGGTTCCTGTGTGCATATGCACGCCAGGTTTTAAAATCCATGCACGCATGTGCAGGCGGGTCAGGACTCAAGTGTGCACGGGGGAGGGGGGGGGAATTTAAAAAGCTACGCGCGACAACACGAGTAGGGCTTCCCCAGTTTCCTATACCCCTACCTAACCTTCCTACCCTTTCCCCTCTCTTCCCTGACCTCTAATCCCTTCCTAGCTGTTATAATTTTTTTATTTACCTTGCTGTTCCTTTGGAGCAGCAGTAGACTCCGCGCACCAGTTGGCTGCCGTTGTGCGCTTCCCCGGGACAGAGGCTAATGACACTGTCCCGGCCCGACAGGCGGGGACTTCGGCACATATTGGGGGATATATGTGTGGCCGGGCCCGTTATAAAATGCGCGCGGCATGCACAAGGCTCAGTCACGCGCGTAACCCCTGAAATGTACGCGTGCGGCCTTTTTCAAACCGGGGCGATAGTTTCCAACATGACAATGGTGTTACTTCAAAGAACCGAACTCAAAAGCCATAATTCAGGGCTTTTTTTTTTTTTTTTTTTACAAAGCAACCAAGCAAAATCTTTGCATTCAGATCTTGGCCACCTGGTTAATGTAAAGTATTTCCCTGTGTTTCATGCTGCATGTCTGCATGCCTTTTCTGGGCTAGTACAGAAAATAACCAGTCAGATTGTTTTATTATATTTTGAAGTGCAAAATACACTTTGTGTAAAATCGGCAGCTAAAAATTGCCCTCCCCCTCTGTGGCTGTTTCAGAGTTTTGGTACTTTGATCCATGCCACAAAGGAATGGGGTCAGCAAGCAACGTGCTCGGGAGCTCATTTTGAATCCCTGCATATGCTTTACAGTGCCAACTTTGCATGTGATGAAAATAATGCAGGTACAGAAGTATTGGTGGTGCCAGCTGTCCTCCCCTCCACACACACACACAATTTTCTGCCGGGTGCGTCCCCTTGAAAATTTGCTTGTAGTACTTGTGTGGACCTGCAAATAACATATGGCTGTACAAGAAAATGACACCAACCGGCCATGAGACCAGTGCCATTTTAAAGTCGTTATGGTGTTAGTCTCAGGGTCAACTGATGCCATTTTAAATAGACTACTGAGGGGGCAGGAGGCCAGTGGGCATCCCTTCTTCCCCTTTTACTGGATAGGACTCAGTGAGGGGTAAGTGAGAGGGGTAAGTTAGGGCTGGGGTGGTTTCCGCCCCCGGTAGCTTTCTGGAGAGGGGTGATCAGAGAGTCCTTGGTGCAGGTTCGGGGTCAGATCATAAAACAGACTCTGAGGCAAGCTGCAGGTAATCCTCAAGGCAGACTGCAGAGGATATGTTGCTTTCACAGCTCATGGGAGGCACCCCCTAGCCGCGCTACTCACCCCTGACAACTGGCCTCCCACTTCTTCATCACGCGGCAGGACACTACCATGACTGCTGCATTCCCGCAGCCTCCTTAGGTGTGCGCGTGCCCAACGGCCCGACCTGTAGAGGGCCCATGGCAAGAAAAGACTGCAGCACCCGAAGATGATGTCACCAGCCTGGGCCTATTTAAGGACCTCACCAACAGCCCTTCTTTGCCTCAGCAACAGATCCAACTACCCTGTGTAGTGTGTGTCACTATTCGTCCTGATCCTGCCTTTGCCTCAGCTTTGCCTCTGTTTCTTCCAGTCTTTGTCCCTACTTGTTCCAGCCTTGTCTGCCAGCCTGCCTCTGCCATCTGTCCTTCTTCCCTTCCTTGGAAGGATCCCTGGTTTGACCTTTGCCTGGACTCTGGAAATGCTTGACCGCTGCCTGCCTTGGATCTTCGCCTGGGCTCTGGATACATCTGTTTGCTACCTGTCCCAACCTCTGCCTGGACCCTTGACACACCTGACTGCCACCTGCCTATGACTCTAGCCTGACCTTGGACCACATCTCCAGTCATCAGCAAAGACTCTTGCCTAAGTCCTGCTGGCCCCAGCACCCAAAGGCTCAAGCCGAGGGGAACGTGGACTGGTATAGGTGAAGATCCTGATCGGTCTCTACTTCGCCTGGGTCCGCCTGCAAATGGTGAGAATCTGCAGGGCTCTTCCTTGCAGGTAGAGTCCATTTCGCCTCAGCCCAAGGGTTCACGGACGCAACAGGAATTTTTTTTGAGGGGGGAGGGAGCATATTTTTTCAAAATGGAAATAAATGAAAAAAAAATTTAGTTGTTTTTTTTTCTTTTGTTCTGTTTTGTAAACATAATGAAACAAAATAGGAAATGTCATTGACATTTCCTATTTTGTTTCAAATGAATGCACAACCCTAATAAGAAACAGGAAATGCAAATTCATGCAGACAATTGCTGGAAAACAAGGATTGGCTCAGTCTTTACTTACGGACATCAAGCAGGTCTGTGGCCATTTCATCAAAATGTGAGTAAAACTAATGGAAATAAATAAGACATTTTATACCTGTCAGCAAATAAAAGTGTCCTCTTTCAATATAATAATAGATATGAAGTGCTTTCTTTAACAACTCTTAGTCAAGTAGGCTTGGGGAACACAATGGGCCAGATTTTAAAAGCTCTACGAGCGTATAGCGCCTTACGTGCACCGGGCCTATTTTATAAAGGCCCGGCGACGTGCGAAAAGCCCCAGGACACGTCTAAGTCCCGGGGCTTGCAAAAAGGGGTGGTCCGGGGGTGGGGTGGGGCGATCTGGGGTGGGGGCAGGGCCAGAGGCCTCCTACACAGCAGCCATTTGCTGCTGTGTTGGAGGATCGTGTGCCGGCAGGCTGCCGGCGCGCACAACCTGCACCTGCCTCCAGGCAGGCGCAAAAGGTTTGATAAGAATTTTGGGGGGGTTAGAATAGGGCTGGGGGGGAAGGTTAGGGGAAGGGGTGGAAGGTTAGGTTAGGGGGAAGGGAACAGGGGAAGCCCTCGGACGTCGGCACGCACAAGGTACACTAGTGTGCATCTCCTTGTGCGCGCCGGCACCCGATTTTATAACTTGCGTTCGCCTGCACGCGCAAGTTATAAAATCGGGCATACATGTATGCGCGCTGGGTAGCGCGCGCACATGTACGCACATGCACAGGTCTTAAAAACTACCCCAATATTTTACTGCCAGGAGCTTGGAGGGAACAACAGTGAATGAATTTCTCCTTTAAAATCTGTTGGGCACTTCATCCAAGTGACCTGTCTTGGCCATTGTCGGAGATAACTTGCTAGGCTCCACAGCCCAATGGTCTGACTCATTATGGCATTTCTTATGTAGCAGGGACTTTGTTTTTGCCTCACTACATTGCCTTTGTATTTACTATGGGGTTTTACCATCCTGTAAGATCATCTCTAAGATTGTATTTTTCCCACCCAGGGTTCTGGGAGTGGTCCAGCTCAGGATATATAAACCCTTTTCTGAGCATGAGCAGTGTGGCTGGATGTAGATTACTTTTGTGAGGAAAGTTTTATTGGTGAATCCTAGTAGGCTCCACAGCCTGCACAATTGGAGGTTTCAAGCACAGAGGCCCTGCTAGAGTCTTCACAAACTTGGAGAGTCCAGTCCTGTAGAAGTAAAAAAGAACAAAGAGGATTTTTTTGTCTTTAAGAGACTTGGCTATTTTTCGGACCAGCTCACAATTCAGAAAGGCAACCACTCTCCCCCTAACCCATCTGAGGGGATTGCATATTGACTTCTGTGTTCTGCACCCAGTTAAAACAGAGTCATCAGGGTCAGGGTGCTGCATCATCCTCTGCCCAATAAAAGTGGGATGTGAGGTATTCCAGGAGTAAGAACTGTTGTGAGAAGTTTTTTGTTTCCCCTTGAGAAGGAAGAAGATATTATTTATTACCACCACTGCTTCCCTGCCTATTTTTGGAGAAGAAAGTTTTATTTTCTTATCACTGGAAGGGACTTTGATCATTTACTTAGAGGCTAAACATAGTGGGCCGGATTTGAAAAGGGTTACGCGCATAAGGTACGCGCGTAACCCTTTTAAAACGCCTCTGCGCACACCGAGCCTATTTTGCATAGGCTTCCGGCGCGCGCAAAGCCCCGGGACATGCGTAAGTCCCGGGGCTTTCCTGGGGGGGGCGTATCGGGGGCATGTCGCGATCCGCGCATCATCGGGGGGCGTGTTGGGGGTGTGACGCGACCGGTGCGTCATCCGGGGGCAGCGCCATGGGCGTGGTTTCAGCCCGGGGGCATTCCGGGGCGTGGCTGCGGCCTCCGGACCAGCCCCCGGACCGGAACGGGGCACGCGGCAGCCAGCCCGGCGCACGCAAAGTTACGCCTGCCTCGAGCAGGCGTAACTTTCGCGACAGAGGTAGGGGGGGTTTAGATAGGGCCAGGGGGGGGGGGTTAGGTAGGGGAAGGGAGGGGAAGGCGGAAGGGAAGTTCCCTCCAAGGCCGCTCCCCCTTGTGCGCGCTGACCCCGGATTTTATAAGATACGCGCGGCTACGCGCGTATCTTATAAAATCCAGCGTACTTTTGTTTGCGCCTGGTGCGCAAACAAAAGTACGCGCATGCATAGATTTATAAAATCTACCCCGATGTTTGGGGTTATCATTCTTTTTATGATGATGGTTTTTGCCATTCTTGCCTGGATTCTATTTATTAAGTTACAGTAAAAAAAAATTTGTTTGAACACCACTCTAAGTCTTTGCTTGTTTTCTTCAACCCAAAAACCAACCTACTGAGAATTTGCTGAGATCTACAAGTGTGAGTATTATTAGAAGATGGCTGAAAGAAGCAGTGAAAGTCTGTACCGGGTGCTCACTCCCAAGAGCCTAGGCCCCAAAAGGCTTGTCCTCCTCCCTGCCACCCTGACATCCCAGTGGCTTAACTACTGCAGAGAGCTGTGAGAAGAGCGAGAGGTCCAGGCCAGTGAGTGTAGCCCTGGGACTATATGACCCCTGCTTTGGGGACCTCAGACCAAGAGGGGGGTCACACTTATGTTCTATAGCAAAATATAGGCAATATATGAAATAAAAAATGAAATAGCACATCAAATGTGATCAATATTGAAATGAGGCATCAAGGTATCAAACACCACACTCAGAAAGCAATAGCAAGGTAAGCAGTGGTTCAATCAAGAAGATCACACTCAGCGCATATGCCTTAATTCTGACATTTTTTGGTTCAGTAAGCTTTCATAATGGATTACTTATTTTCCTGGAAAATTCTTGCATATATTTAATCTGTGCCTCCAGTCTGTGCAGAATATTGAAAGTAACATTTATGATAGCTATCCGCACTCCCTCAGGAGCCACAAGTCTGCAAATGTATAAGACAAAAATGACTGAGCAGCTGAGAATTCTTCGATTAATTCCGTTTTCAGAACATCAGACAGTACTGGCCATCAAAAATGTGTGGTCACTCATGAAAAGTTTCAGCATCCTTTTTAATTTTATTAACAAAACTGTAATTCAGTAGGTTGTTTTCCACTTGGTAAAATATTATAGGAACAGGGGAACACGTCAGGGTCATTTGACAAGGACTTACTCTAAAATACCTGCCTCTAAGTTAGGCAAAGAAATTTTAAATGCTTATATTATTTCTTTGTTTCTATTCTTGATCAAGATTTTTGGACTTCTGCCACTGAGGAATGATGGTCAGCCATAGGAGCTGTGGGTTTTCCTTTGAAATCTGAGATTTCCATATTTTACTTTTGGCATTCACTGCCTTCTGCTTGTCAGTGCTGAAACTGAAAAAAAAAAAAGACTTTAGTGTTTCAAAAAATATATCCTTAATGTCCGTATGGTACTTAATTCCTTAAAAGAAGGGCCTCATATATTTAATCAGGTAAACCTGTTTGTAAAAAGAAGGTATTCATTTTACTAAATCGATGAAATTTGCTAAAAAGAATAGTAGGAAATGTATTTTGATGATGTGGCACAAACTTATGGGGATGACTGAATAGTGAAAAAAAAAGAGACTAGAATCACAAGTAACCATATGCTAGCATTTTAAATGCCTTAACACATGGTTTCCACTAACTACTCCAGGTGAATGTAGACTTCATCATAGATTTCATCTTCATTTTTTTCTCAGAATTCAGCGTACATAGTAACGCAGGGATACGAGATCATCGCTTGGCTCCCTTCCCTCACCCCAATCAAGCACAGACACTTAATGGCATTACAAAAGGCCACAATTTATTATTCTTAACCCGGGCCATTACAACAAACATAAAGCAACTCCCTCATCCCCTTTATCCACCTCAACCACCACGTCCCAATGGTAAGGCATAAGGAATAGAATCCCCCCTTAGCTTACCCCGCCTCGTCCCAGCGAGGGTAAGCTTCGGCCATGAGCTTAGCCCCCTTGCTCACCGGCCATCCCGTGTAGCAGCCCCCCCCCCCCAACTACACGGGACTCCTCCTCCCCCCCCCCCCCCAATATCATTTTAACAACACATTATTACAAACAGATCTTGGGCTCAGGTTTACCGCCACAAACAAGGGTGACCCCAGTCACCCTTGTTCCCCCACTGCGGCCACTTGCTTTGTAATTATACTTTCCAGTCCTTCCTGCAAGGCATTATTGAATAAATCCATTCATACATCTGTTAAATGTACCCCGTCCCCACAAAATAACTCCTCGCCATCCTCCCATGCCCATCGTGCCTCACCCAGAAACCTCCTTGTTTCACAACCCACCTGCCAATTTGTCTGTTTAATTTTCTAACTCCCCTCTTCCAGATAGGCTCATCCTTATACTTCCACCTAACAATTATATCTGACCATCCCAACCTAATGCATGGCTATAACACTAACACTCTCGCCATATCCATAATCATGTTTACCGTGATTACTATGTAATTCAAATTGTATACTTGGTTTTTTTCTTCTCTTGACAATGTTATTTAAAGTTGCATAAATGTTCATTGTTTCATGTAATGCCATCAGGCAAGTTTCTTTTTGTTGTATGTAAACCGGTTTGATTTGCATCTAATGTAGGAAGATCGGTATATAAAAACTAAAAATAAATAAATAAATAAATATCTTTCCGCATATTGGCAATTAGTTCCCTACATGTCCCCTTCCCAATGTCATTACCCCCCAAATGTATCAGTAAAATATCTGGCACCCCCAATTCATCCACCCGCTCATGCAGGAGAGACATTTCTGACCATCGCATTCCCCTTTTTCCCAACCACAGGATCCTCCATCTCAAACTCTCCAGGTACAGGTGTTCCCCCTACGGTCTTCCAACCGCTCTGCATTGCACCCAGTGCACAAAGGAACGGCCCATGACCCAGGCACATCCCTGTTCCTGCATTGCCCCCCTGCACTCTGAAAAAGAAGAAAATTAAATTAAATCCGCTCGTCCTGCCCTCCCCAATTACTTTCGTATGTAAGATGCAAAAGCCTTTGTCTTCCATCTGCCAATAGCCTTTATCTCACTTTCTGACCATCCGCATTCCGCTGCTATCATGGCTGCGAAATGAATGCGAACTGTAACATTCCGCCTTCCATCCCAACTCTTCCATCACTCTTTTCAAGATCCTTGTGAACTGAAAATTTGTTAAGGGGAATCCATCTTCGTGCACCAAGAAGGATCCCCCTACTCTGGGGCATGTCTGCACGTATGCCCTTACTGTTCTCACCAGGCACACTATATTTTATTTTATTTATTTATTTATAGATTCTTCTATACCGAGGTACGTATAGTTATACATCACTTCGGTTTACAGGGAAACAATAAATTAGCAACAGGCTTTACAGATAACAGATATTATAGCATAACAAATATCAGAACAGGTTTTACATTTAACAGCAACAGGCTTTATAAATAAAGATAATGGAATTAACTGGTAGTTTGCTAACTTCATTAACTATAATAACCATAATACATATAATAATACTATAGCATTCCCCGCTGGGAGCAGCCTAAGGAATTGCCCTTTACCTCTCTGGTCCGTCTTTGATCTTTGAATACACACGGACACCGTATCTCCCTGGATCTGAACCTGGTTCGCCATCATCCCTGTGCCCCGTACATTGAACTTGGAGCTCGCCACCAGTTCACTTATCCTAGTTGCACCAAAAAAGACCAAAGAAAACGCTACCCAGAACAAAACAACTTCGTACTCTGACCAACATACCAGCGCTAACCACTCTGCTATGGAAATCAATTCAGTATACTTTATAGGTTTCCTTTTATCTCCCGCTCTCCCACTGCCATCCTCCCAGCACTCGTTTCCCTACGAAACTCGCAACCGGATTTCCCCATCCCTTCAGCTTTTGAAAAAAGGCAAATTCCACCAATTGAGATTTAACGGAGGATCTGGAATATCCCTGCTCCTTTGTCCATGCTATAAAATGCACGACAAACTGCTCCCTCATGGGTCCTGCTTTCCATCCCTGCCCCTGCAAAAAACTGGCCACCACGCCACATCCTGCTATGTAAGCCGTCCAAGTTTATTTTATTTATTTTATTTAAGTGTTTTTATATACCGTTGTTTGGAACTGGCCTTCACAACGGTTTATAAGAGAAACAACAGTACATAGAACAGCTAACAGCTAACAGTCGGAGCGACTGACTTCTCAATTAGTCTCCATTCATCTTCCAATCAAGCCTCCAAACGTGTTCCGGACAGCGCTCCGCCATCGTATTCACTTGCGGAGCCAGCTCCCGAAAGACTCTCCACTTGAAACGAGAGAGAACATCTGCAATGACATTCTGTACCCCAGAACATGTTTGCTTTTTAAACATAAACTAACTAACTCCCGTAACAATGCCGCTACTTTTAAGCACTTCGCTGATAACCTGTTAATTATTTGTACTACCCCCATATTGTCGCACCAAAAAACCACCCGCCTATTACTCAGTTGCTCCCCCCATATCTCCAACGCCAGCACTATGGGAAATAATTCCAGGAACGTAATATTCTTAGTCATACCTTTTTCCACCCATACTTAGGGCCATGGCTCCGTGCACCACTGCCCTTGAAAATAGACTCTGAATCCGCTCGCACTTGCTGCATCCGAGAACAATACCAGGTCGAAATTTGATGTCTTCTTCTCCAGTATGATTCGCACCACATTAAAGGTTTCCAGGAACCTCTTCCATATCCCCAATTCTTCTTTGATCCCCTTTGTAACCCTTATAAAGTGGTGACTGGCCCTAACCCCCGCTGTCGACGCAGACAACCGCCTGATAAAAGCCCTCCCCATCAGGATGACTCTACAAGCAAAATTGAGCGATCCTATCAAGGACTGCATCTGCCTCAGGTTAACTTTCTTTGCCCCTCTTACCAGCATCACCAGCCCTTTCAACTTCTGAATTTTATCTACCGGTAAACGCGACACCATGTCCATGGAGTCAATCTCAATGCCCAAAAAGGTTAATCTAGTACACGGTCCTTCCGTCTTGTCCTGAGCAATTGGCTCACCCAACTTCCCAGCCACTTCCATGAAACCTACTAACTGCTCCTGACATTGTTGCGACTGCCCGGGCCCCACAAACAAAAAATCATCCAAGTAATGCATCATACTTTGGCACTTCGTGTGTTGCTCCGTGACCCATTGCACTAATGAGCTAAAAGCCTCAAAATACACGCATGATATCGCGCATCCCATAGGTAAACATCAATCAACATAGTAATGCCCATTGAATGAAAACCCTAACAATGGCATGCTCTCAGGGTGTATCGGAAGTAAACAAAACGCAGACTCAATGTCTGCTTTTGCCCTTAAAGCTCCCCTACCTGCCCTCAACACTAACTCCAATGCCTCATCAAATGAGGCATAACACACCAAACAGGCATCTTTGGGAATGAAATCATTCACCGCCAATCCTCGTGGAAAGGACAAGTTAAGGATCAATCGATATTTACCCGGCGTCTTCTTGGGTATGACTGCAAATGGAGAAAGGTGCATTTTTTTAAAACAGTGGTTCACTGAACGGCCCCACAACACGCCCTAACAAAATTTCCACCCTCAATTTTTCCTTCACCACTTCCACCATTCTAAGCGCGGACCTCGTATTTATTACACCCCCCCCCCCCCCCTCTTCCCCGGACCTTTGTAAGGTATTCTAAAGCCCTCTTTAAAACCAACCTCTAAAACCCGGCTTCCCTCCTATCTGGATAACCCTTTAACTTTCTACTCAACTCCGATACCACTATTGGCGAAATTGCCTTATCAATCCTGACCTCTTTACTAGTTTCTTTTTCGCATACCACTTCCTTGCCCTTTGGGGCATTTGCTTGCTAGGTGATGTCCTCCACAGGAGCTGCAAGCATGTCTGAACTTGAATTCAGGAAACAAACATGTGGCTTTATTAAAGCGCCAACATAATCTGCCCCTCCCCCTGTCAATTTGTTACCGCCTCCCTCCTTACTGTTCCCAAGATCTTGAAAGAAACTCTGCCCTCCACCCCCGATGCTCGCATTAGCCACCCCTGGTTGCCCCTGCCCCTCCCCCCCCCCCCCCCCCCCCCCCCCCCCCCCCCACTGATCCCCTTCTGCTTCCTGCTCCCTTATTAGTCATCTGGGTCAACCACAGATGAATATCCTACGTACCCCATGAAATATGTCTATTTCCTGCCATTTTGTCTCTAAACTTTTCATTGTAGTTGAGCCAGGCCCAACCTTCATAATCCTTGAACGCCCCCAGTATGCTATCCGCATACGCCAATAGCAGCCCATATTGCACCGGTTCAAAGTGCCCTACCACGCTTGCCAACCATAAAATCCCACATACCCAATTTAAAATATTTTTGGCCACTTTTGGATCTCTTGTCCCCTCTTTCCCCTTTTTCTTCCCCTTCTTCTTGTCTTTCCCTCTGCCCCTTCTTCCTTCCAGCAATCTAAATATATTAACATACTTGTCCTTCCTTATACGCTTTTGAAGCTTCCTTGGAACCTCCTCCCACAATTCTGACAAGGACGCCAGTGCTGGATGTCTCATATCCTGCCTCGGGCCCTGACTAACCTTTGCATATCTCTTCCCTTCAGACTCACTCGATGATGTAGATGAGGACGATGTCGAGCTCGAATCAGAATCTGAAGTATCATGCCTATCTCTTTTTCTCTTCCTTCTCTCCTTTCCTGTCTGCCCAGTTATCCCAGCTTCCTCCAACTCACCTGCTCGATCTCCGGTTAAACTCCCCCACGGTGCCGCTGACGTTCTATCAACTGTCGGTAATCCGCTCTTTCCCCAGGCTTCCTCCGCATGTGCTGCGCTCCTCTCCTTCCGTGCTTCTTGCCCCGATGTCCCCAGAAACACTGGTCCCTCCGTACCTGTGAAATCAGGAACACCAGCCGCAGCACCGCTCTTCTGGTTGTACCCTGAACTTCTCCCCACCCTGATCCCTCGGTACCCTGATCCTGTCTCGCTCGCTACCGCCTGCCAGCTTGACCCTTCCCCTGCCCCTACCTCCCCTACACTCACCCCAAACCTAGCCCCTTCCTCCATAGCAATGTCTCCATACCATATGGGACACCCCTTATCCTCGCTCCATCCCCAATAACCTTGATACCCGTATGGGAAAGGAGGGGGCATTCCTGCCTGCATACCTTTAAAAGTGCTGGCACCCCGTGAGGATGCCTCCTCCGCCGTGTCCGCCCGACTCTTTGCCTCTTTGCTCCTGGATCCGCTTCCCCTCTTACTTCCTATGCCCACCAGCCAATGCACACAGACATCTGCTGTCTTGGGTCCCCTCGCTGCCTTTTTTGTCTCTCTTCCTCTCCTTCCTGTGGAGACTCCATGGCTCACCGTAGGTATGGGGACACCACTTATTGCCTTGTCACCCCTCATCGCATCAGAACCTAGTGCTGTAGGTTCACAAATGTGAGCCCCGAGGCAGGGGCCTTGCCTTTGCTCCTGCTCCTCCCGGAACCGCCCTTGCCAGGGCCGCAGGGGGCGGACCCACTGGGTGGCAAAGGGGGGGAGGGGGGAAACAAGCAGGATGACCGGGGATACCTGGGGGGAGGTTAAAGAAATATCCCCTGCAAATAATGAAATCTCCTGGCAGTCAGGATCTGGGAACCCGAGAGGGGGGGAAGGAGGGGTAATCCTCGACCTCAGGCCCGCTTTCACCGGAGACCGCAGGGGAAGGGAGGGAAGAAAGGAGGGGGGGAGCAACCAGGGGGGGGGGCAGATGGAGGTGGGGGGAGGGGGCCCGTGGCAGAGGCCGTGCAATAAACGGCCCGTGAGGGGGCCCCCGGCTCCTTACCTCTCCTCTGCATGGCTAGGTACGCGTGACTGAAAAAAAAACCTGACAGCCTCGTGTCCCCTCATAAAATGCTGCCTACCCTGCCTGACAAACTAATGAATTTTATTCAACTAAATTAAATTATTAATATTTAACTTCTCTTTTTTTTTTTTTTTAATGCGACGCCAAACCAACGCACCCTACTCCTCAGCCCGCCGGGTCCATCTGGCAGACCCTTTCCTGCGTCCCGGCAGGCAGATGAGCAACCCGCCAATGGGTGGGCAGCGATTCGAATCGCTGCCCCTCCATTCGCTGCCGCTACCTCCTCCCCCCTCCCTTGTTCTTTACCCCCCTGTCACGTCTGCCACCATACACCTCGTCCCTGGTTACAGTCAACAGCGCGTCACCAGCCCGCGCCATTGATCATACACATTTAAAGCAAGATTTTCATAAAAAAAGAAAATTGTCATAAGCAAGATGAGATCTAGATTAAAATCTGACTGTGTATGAGACAGGACTGTGAAAAATGTATGGAAATTTATTTTGAAAGGATCAGGAGGATAACTATGTATTATATTTCCCCTTAAAGGTTTGTTAGCACATTTGAAGTGTTTAAGAATTTAAAAAGTGGTGGTGGAGGAAGGGAGAAGGCCAGAAACGAAGTAATGCCTGTGACAGCATGGTAGGTCGGTCCAAATGGGCAGACTGGATGGACCATATGGTCCTTTTCTGTCGACATCATCTAGTAAAGGACTCTATCTGTCCATACAAACTAGTCCATACATATATTTTGCTCCTAAGATTCATAAATCATTAGTGAAGCCTCCCAGATGCCCTATCGTTTCTGGTAGGGGCTCTGTTTTTGAAAATGTGGCTAAATATATTGATCAATTACTACAACCTTTAGTCAAGGAGATTACATCGTACGTCAGGGATACTACGGAATTTATAAGTATGATAGAACATCTAGAGGGTATTGGACAATGTAGTAGAATTGTTACAGCAGACATTACCTCGTTATATACGAACATAGCTCAACAGGAGGCATTGGCCATTATCAACACTGCTTTGAGCAGAGTAGGCATATGACCAGCTAAAAAAATGATGATTTGTCAGTTGGCAGAGATTATCATTACTAAATTTTATTTTCAGTTTCAAGGGAATATATTTAATCAAATTAAGGGGATCCTCATGGGGTCTCCTTTAGCCCCCTCCGTGGCCTGCCTCTATGTGGGTACATTTGAAGACAAATATATTCATACATCTCAGCATTTTTCACATGTTCGCTTCTTCAAAAGATACATTGATGACCTGTTTTTTGTTTGGGAAGGCAGTAGCCATACACTGGGGCAATTTGAACAATATTTAAATCTATGTGACCCCCATTTACAATTCACTTTTCAATCAAGTATGAATCAGTTACCATTTTTGGATACTATGGTAACATTATATGAGGGTAGATTGGCGATGACAGTATATACCAAACCTACAGACCGAAATACCACATTACATTTTCAGAGCTTCCACCCCAAGAGGTTGAAAGAGAGTATACCAGTTAGTCAATTCTTAAGGTATAGACGCATATGTTCTACTATTCATGATTATAAGCATTGTGCAAAAACATTAATGGTGAAGTTTAGGGCGAGAGGTTATACTTCTAAATGTGTTAAACGGGCCTATAAAAGGGCATTGTATGCGAATAGAGACTAGGGATGTGAATCGTTTTAGGACGATTAAAATTATCGTCCGATAATTTTAATATTGTCTTAAACCGTTATGGAACACAATACAATAGAGATTCTAACGATTTATCATTATAAATCGTTAGAATCGTGAGCCGGCACACTAAAACCCCCTAAAACCCACCCCCGACCCTTTAAATTAAATCCCCCACCCTCCCGAACCCCCCCCAAATGAGTTAAATAACCTGCGGGTCCAGCGGCGGTCCGGAACGGCAGCGGTCCGGAACGGGCTCCTGCTCCTGAATCTTGTTGTCTTCAGCCGGCGCCATTTTCCAAAATGGCGCCGAAAAATGGCGGCGGCCATAGACGAACACGATTGGACGGCAGGAGGTCCTTCCGGACCCCCGCTGGACTTTTGGCAAGTCTCGTGGGGGTCAGGAGGCCCCCCACAAGCTGGCCAAAAGTTCCTGGAGGTCGTTCAGCGAGGCGCCGGAACCCTCGCTGAACGACCTCCTGCAGTCGATCTCCTGCCGGCGCCATTTTCCGTACGGAAAATGGCACCGGCCATACGCGTATGGCCGGCGCCATTTTCCGTACGAAAACGATTCGCGGCGGGAAATCGCTCCCTGACCCCCGCTGGACCTCCAGGAACTTTTGGCCAGCTTGTGGGGGGCCTCCTGACCCCCACGAGACTTGCCAAAAGTCCAGCGGGGGTCCGGAAGGACCTCCTGCCGTCCAATCATGTTCGTCTATGGCCGCCGCCATTTTTCGGCGCCATTTTGGAAAATGGCGCCAGCTGAAGACAACAAGATTCAGGAGCAGGAGCCCGTTCCGGACCGCTGCCGTTCCGGACCGCCGCTGGACCCGCAGGTTATTTAACTCATTTGGGGGGGGTTCGGGAGGGTGGGGGATTTAATTTAAAGGGTCGGGGGTGGGTTTTAGGGGGTTTTAATGTGCCGGTTTTGCGATTTTTAGATTTTTAGATTTTTCACGATTTTTCACGATATTTTACCCCCCCAAACGGCAACAATACGATTCCCTCCCCCTCCCAGCCGAAATCGATCGTTAAGACGATCGAGGACACGATTCACATCCCTAATAGAGACAACTTATTACTATCTAGTCCTCGTAGTAAAGTCACAAGACCTATTTGTACCCTGCCTTTTTCAACCAAAGCCCAACAAATTAAAAAATGTATACTGAAACATTGGCAAATAGTACAAGCATTGCCAGGGTTCAAAGAACTTCCAATTTTTGCTTTGCGGAGAGGCACTAATATACGGTCAATGTTGTCTAGAGCAGGTTCAGTTGAAATACAAGATCAGTGGGGTCAACATAAATGCACTGGATGTTCAGTTTGTGAGAATGTACTGGAAATTCAAACTTTTCAGGTATCCCAGCAGAAACAGTCTTTTGTGTTGAGAGGGAAATTCACATGTAATACCTCGATGGTGATTTCTGGGATCTTATGCCCGTGTGGGTTGTTGTATATCAGATACACTACACGTAAAATAAGATTAAGGATAATAGAACACAAAAGTAGATTAAGAACGGGCAAAGTGGGGGCCCCTTTGGTTACACATTGGGCTGAGGCAGGACATGATGTGGATCAGTTAAAATTCTTTGTGATACAACAATGTCAGATGAGCATACAAGGAGATGTAACGCACATTCTACACAAGATTGAACAGAAATATATTTATCAGTGGAACACAGATCAACCGTTTGGTTTAAATGAGATGATAGAGTGGGAAGCATTCTATTTATAAAAATTGAGTTTGAATTTTGGATTGATTAAGGCATTATTTATTTATTTATTTATTTAGCATTTTTATATACCGACTTTCCAATAACAGAGTTACTGATCAATTCGGTTTACATATTAACAGTAACATTGACAAGTAAATGTCTTACAATGAACAGGTCGATATAACTTGGATAAGTATATATGGGGTTAATAACATTTTAAAAGATACATTGCCTAATGTAGGCATAAGTAAGAGATACAGTGCCTAATGTAGGTTAAATAAATAGTTGGTAATTATAAGAGTGGGCTATGATCTTTGACTGCCAAAGTTTACGTGAGCTCTATGGAAGATCTAAATAGCTCACAATAGCTCTCAAGTGGGTTTCCACCGAAAGGATCATTGGCAGGGATGTTCCGCAGGTTACTGTTATGGGAAAGCTTGGTTGAATAACCAAGTTTTGAGTCTTTTTTTAAATGTAGAGGAGCATTGCACTGATCTGAGTTCTGGCGGGAGAGTGTTCCAGATTTTGGGGCCAGCTGTGGAGAAAGCTCTTTTGCTTAATGCTGACTTCATCGGTGGGATATGAAGGTTGTTTCTATAGGCTTGTCTCACTGGTCTGGTAGAGGTGTGGAATTGGAGAGGGATTTTGAGCTCGAGTGGAGCCAAGTTGTGTAGTGCCTTGTGGGTAACTGAGAGCACTTTGAAAAGAATTCTGAATTTGACGGGAAGCCAGTGTAGGCTTTTTAAGGTGGGCGAGATGTGGTCTCTTTTGTTGGACATGGTTAAGATCCTTGCTGCAGCGTTTTGCAGCATCTGTAGCGGTTTTATGGCGTTAGCAGGGAGGCCTAGTAAAAGTGAGTTGCAATAATCTATTTTCGTGAGAATGATTGCTTGTAGAACTAATCGGAAATCTTTATTTATTATTTATTTATTTATTATTTATTTATTTATTTATTATGGTCTGAAAATGTATTTATTTATTATTTATTTATTTATTATTTATTTATTATGGTCTGAAAATGTTTAATATCATATTTGTATAGGTATAACATGTAGTTGTTGGGGATGTTTTGATGATGTATGGCTAAATTAATCAGGTTAATATTCATTGTTAAGATACAAGGCAGTGTCTGGAGAAAAACATTTTTTTAGTCTCAATGCAACATGAAGGGCGTTTTATACTTGGTGATTTCACGGTTATGGTAATGTATACTGTGGTATAAATAATGAAGTCAGTTAGAGATGTGGGTAGCCCCGCTAGACATGGTAAGTGTTTGGGAAGTTTTCTAGTGACTGACGAGCCCGGATGCAGCATGCGCTTGTCAGAGGTTTTGCCCGGTATTAAAGTTTGTTGAGGGGATGACGTAAGAAATAAGGGATGAAATTCATTGGCTGTATGCCGATTTAAAGGAACGCTTTGAAATAGCGCGGGAAATGTCCTTTGATTGTGGCGAGACACAGATGGAGGGGTTTTCTGTACGCTAGTACCAAGCTTAGAGCAGTGCGGTGGACGGGAGGATGTTTATTTGTGAAAAGGTTTGTTGAGACTTCGGTGGGAGAACAATTGGGTACGTTTTTTAGCCGTTTGCAGCACGCTAGTACCAAACTTAGTGCAGTGCGGTGGATGTGAGGACGTTTATTTGTGAAAACGTTTGTAGAGACTCCGGCGGGAGAACAATTGGGTAAGTTTTTTAGCTGTTACAATATGCAGTGAATTTTTGGGTGTTAAGATGATGTTAGAATTGGGTAAGAGGTTATAGTTTTCCAGTATATGGAATGTGGGCTATTCAATTTAACTTATAGAGTATGTGTGTATATTTGATGGAGTAGAGTAAGATGAGTGGTATAATATATGTATTTGTTATAGATGGAGAAGGCTCGCGTAGCCTGAGAAGTTACAAGTCTTCAAGGCAACAATGTATACCAAGAAGTGATTTAAAGCACAAGTTTGTAGCAGTTGGTTAGAAGAAGTGGAGACATTGTAACTAAGGTTTGAATATTGGCAATAAAATTATGCTGGCAGGCATAGCTGACACTATTTTAGGATTTAGTAAAGATTGGGCATAGGGAATGTTTAATATATGTGTATGTTCCATAGGACCCTATTCTATGTGCGGTGTTGCTGTGAATTTGAAAACATCATAAAGAAGAGTGCAATCGATTGTGAATATACGGCATTAGAAGTCAGTTATGTGATGCACATCAACATGATAATAGAGTTGCGTTTGGGTATATTTAGACAGTACCTGAAGAAGCCCGCATGAACGAGCGAAACGAGATCTTCGTCGGTGGTGATAAATTTGTATGCAAAAGCAGTTATTTCCTTAATAGGATAAATACTGTGAGGTAGAATACTATACACTATGAATGTTTACAGGGGTTAAATGAAGTGCAATTAATGATTATGTTGGGTGGTTTTAAGAATGGTGTGTGTGGTTTGGGTATGAATGAGAAGTGTATGAATGGAGGGTAATGCATGGGTTATGGAGTTTTAATATATATACCGCTTAGATAGGTGTTCCTATGTATTAGGTTAGGTTGTAAATTTGTATGAAGATATTTAATAAAACAATATTGTATGGAGATTTGTTTGATATAGGTCCTCTGGTTGTGTTTACATTATATTATAGACATGGGCATTGCACCATTATTGTTTACCTTCTGAAATCCAAATACATTACATCTACCAGCTCATTTTTATGCACACGTTTATTAACCCCTACAAAAAATGTAGCATATTTGTGAGGCAAGATTTCCCTTAGGTAAATCCATGCTGGCTATGTCCCATTAAACCAAGTCTATCTTTTGTGTGATGTGAGGCAATGATAGTGTAAAGGAAAGGTGTGTTTTGCCAGCTAAGGTAGGAATGCTGTGCCTTAAGGGCCAAGATAGAGGAAATTATTTGACGAAAGTGGGGAAAAAAAGCATCAAAGGCAGTGTTTTCTGTTTTGGCACATTCTGACCTTGCATACCTACATTTCATACAACAATGTACTAAGGACCTGATTCATTAAAGTTTTTCTCAGTTTTTTATCTATGGGAAAAGTTCATGATGAATACGATCCTAAATCAAGAACTGAACAACAGCAGGGCATTGAAAGAGCAATTCTCTCAATACGATGCTGCAGGAAATATGGAGGGCAATACAATAAATGATTGCTGACTGCTGATTTATTATTTTTCTTTGTTATGACATGACACAGTTGGTTTTTCTTTTTCTTGAATATGTATTGTTTTGCTATCCCCACCTGATTTATTATGTATTTTTTATTGTACCCTGCCCTGAACCTTTGAAAGGCAGACAAAAAAAATTGTTTAAATAAATAGACCTAGAATATGTTAGCAGTATGTTATAAAGGATTCCCTATCATGAGGAAACCCTTCAATGGCCATCTTTGCATGCTTTATTTAAACTTGCTGAACCCACCATCTATATAAAGAATATATTTGCTGCATTACAGCTAGAAAATGTTAAAGGCATTTTCCTTTCTTTGTTGCTACTGGCACCTATTCAAAGTATATGTTATCATTTGCGACCTTTACTTTTGATCTGCAGGACACTAGTTCACTGGTTTATATTTCTGATAGTAATTACATGAAGCCTAATAAAATTAATGGGAAAAAATGGTGAAAATAAATCTTCCCATCATTTACACAATTAAATTATTGAACAAGGTCAAGAAAGGTGAGGGAACAGAATACTTATAAGGCATGACTGCGTGATTAGGGTTTTGAATTACATCAAATATTTTTAGAATTAAGAAACTGAGAAATTGCTTTGTACTGACAGAAAGTAGAGAAGAGCCTACCCATTCTTGGATAATATGATGAATAGACAGAATTCAGTACAAATTTCCTTGCGTGATATCATAAAGTAGAGATATATTTAATAGAAATCATATTGGATTTGTTGGCGATATTAATTCAAGACCAGATAGCATTCTTAAACATAAGAATTTAGTTCCAGATTCTAAATAAAACATTTGATAGCACCAAAAACAAAAATTCAAACCTAATTTCTGCCTAATCTCATCTCTACCGCTCCTTTCTAAGGTATTTGAAAATATTGTTTTAGGCCAGTTGCAAGAAAACTTGGACAAGAACCATTTCTGGCTAACACCCAATTTGTGTTCTGTGCACTCCACAGTATTATTGTCCAGCTTTGACAGCATTTGCATGGGCTTTGATGCTGGGGTCAAGCATTTCTTGGTCTTGTTAGATATAACCTCGGTTTTCGACACACTCAATTACAAAATTCTGTTGGGATGTTTGGAAGAATTGGATATTTCCTGTACGGTTTTCTCCTGGTATTCACCTTTCCTGTCCAATCGTTCCTCTTGTATTAACAATGGGAAACGCTACATTTTCAGTACATCCTTTAGTTACTGGTGTCCTTCAGGGTTCCTCACTCTCACCTATTCTTTTTAATATGTACTTAGCTCTTCTACGCTCTGTCTTTACTGGACTGGGCATTTCATTTAAATTATTTGCAGATGGCATTCAGTTTTTGTTTTCCCTGTTTCTTCTAGTTTGCCTCAACACTAGGCAAACTGACAGTTTGCTTTTCTGCCATAAAGGATTGGCTGTTGAGCAATATGCTTGCTCTTAATATATATAAAAAAAAAACTGAAGAAGTATTTCTATCAAGAGTAGAAGGTAAAAATGTTCCTGAGTAATTTTTAATCAAGGTGCACATCAGAAGCATATTCCAACATTGTGGAAAATGCTTCCAGATGACTTAAAGCAAATGCAAGATGTTAAGTTGTTCAGAAAGAAACTTAAATGTTTTTTATTTTGTGATGCTTTTAATTGATATTATTTGAATATTGATTTTAATTAGTCTAGTTTATTTTATGTTTTGTATTGTAGTTAATGCTATTTGTATGTAAGTTGCTTGGAATGACATTGTTAAACAAGCAGAATGTAAGTATTTTAATTAAATAAATAAGTAGATAGATAAATAAATACATAATTTCATATTCAGTCTAAAACTAGGGATTATAGTTGATTCCTCCTTTCCTTGCATCCTCACATTGATGCTCTGGTTCAATCATCTTACTTCAAACTGTGAATGTTACATTCTTTAAAGCTTGTATTATCTAACTTGGATTTCCAGACTGTTACCCAATCTTTCATTCTGTCCTCTTTGGATGATTGCAATCTTTTGTTCTTGGGTCTTCCTGAGTCTCATTTGAAAGCCTTCCAACTTATCCCAAACTTCGCTGCTCATCTCATTTCCTGTTCTTCGCTGTGTGACCATATTTCTCCTGTTCTACTGACCTCCATTGGCTTCCTGTCTCATGGAGGAGAAAGTTTAGGACTCCTACTCTGGTTTTCCTGGCTTTACATGGACTAGCACCCCCTTGTATCATCTCTTCCATATGCAAGTACTGTCCTACTTGGTGTCTCCGATCAGCTACTCAAATTTCATCAAAATATCCTCTCTCAAGCAAGCTTATCTATTGGTATCCCATAAACAAATTTTTAGTATAGCTGGGCCTATATTTTGGAATAGTCTCCCAGGTGAGATCAGAGCAGAGAATGACCTGTTTTGGTTCAGAAAGTAGCTAAAAGCATATTTTTTTTCTCTAGATTTTCCTGACAGAACTTAGGTTCACTGGTTAATGAATATTCGTCTTTCTTCTCATTACTCTGTTTTATTATTTTTCACTGTTTTGTAATCAATTGATGTTTCATGATGTATTTTTGCTGTTGTTAAATATTTTTGTGTATGTTACTCGTAATCCACTGAGATTTGTGGATCAGCAGAATATAAATTGTTTAGATAACTAAAGAAATTAGTAAACCTATGCTAGTATTTAGAAATGACGATGAAAAAAGAAATAAAGACTAGAGAGCCCTGGTTTCAAAAGATGTTTCCCATTATATGCCTATTTATCTCTTCTGAAAATAAATGCCTGAAAAGTAAGAAGTAGCTCTTGAATGAAGATGCCATTAGAAAGAGATAGTTAGTTAAATGAATGGAAATGCCTACCCTCTGAGACATGGGTTGAAATGGAATGAAATGTTATTATTCCTAAGCAGGCTCTATTATTGCTCAAAATAGTATAAACAACTCTATTATAGGAAATGTATGACCTGATAAACTGGAACAAGAAAAGAAGGAGAAATGTCACTTGAAGCCATCCACATCTGGTTAGGAGGGCTTTTGCAGCTGGACTCGCTGAGAGGCCCACCTTGGAAGGGTAACTCCCAAATGTCCTGACCAGCTAGTCCAGAGACCTAGGGAACAGAAGTGCTTCCAACTCTTCTGCCTCCTTCCCTAGACTTTAGAGTTACCAAATGGCTTCAGGGTCAGGCAGAGCTAGCTGATCATGGTATAAGGATAGGTATGGGGTAGCCAGGATATTCTTGACAAGAATGCGGGTTGCCAGTGAATTGGAAACTTTTAGGCACGATGGCTGGCCACGTTACTGTAGGAAAAGGGGAAACTTGTAACCAAAGAATGACGAATTGTTTAAGATACTAATCATTACTGCTCTTACTAAACTGCCAGCTCACTGTATGATTGCTACTCTTGCCTCTGGCAGATATTGGACATGACTTCATCCATGAACTAAGTTTAGGTTGGCTCTCTTGTATTTTACTTTTGTAATGGTACTTTCTGTCTTTTGCAACCTACTTTTGGGTCTAAGCCACAGATTTTAGAACCACTGTTATAAAGCAACCTCATAAAGGCAATAGATTACAGATTATAAATAACATTTAAGACCAAATATGACAGATTAAAGTGTTCTATGTTTATAGAAGAAACCAGTTTCACACGTCATTTTGACCTAACCTGATAAATGTTTTTGATTAACTCTTATCAATTGTATTTTTTTACAATAGGAAATGTTAAAAGTTTGGTTGATCCCCATCCAAGTTTTTGAAATGTGTTGCAATTTTGAGGAAATAAGAGATTACTTGAAATACTTTAGAAGACTATGTCATCCTAGTGGCGATAAAAATTAATGGTTAGCATAGTGTTCTGGAGACTAAGTATTTTTAAGAGGTCAAACAGTCACATATAAATAAAAATAGCTTCATCTTTTGAACTGATTTGATAGTTCAGGATCACTGCTGCATTCTGCCAAATGGAAGGTTGGATTTCCAAGCCTGGCTTCTGCTCCTCAGGCTAGACAGACCTGGAGATGCTGCAGAGACAGCACTTACCCTGGGGAAGGAAGTCTTAGCCATGCACAACAGCAACACCTAGTAGTCAGAATGAGCAATCACATTTAGCAGGCTATGGACAGTGACACAGCCTGTGGTCCCTAATTGAGGACTATAGCTACAATAGCTGGACTAGACAGCATGAGAGTTGTATTTCAGCATGACCAGACAATAACAAACAATAGAAATCAAATCCAATAAACCATATGCAACAGGATGAAATATCATATTCCTTACATATTGCACTAGCACACACCCTTCCTGATCTTCAGCTTTACCCTCACATCCCTAAAATTAAGGATCCTTTGTAAAGATCACTTAAAAGAATATAGGAACATAAGATCTTCCACACTGGGTCAGACCAAGGATCCATCAAGTCCAGCATCCTGTGTCCAACAGTGGCCTATCCAAGTCACAAGTACTTGGTAAGTACTCAAAAATTAAATGAATTCCAAGCTACTAGTCCTTATTGATTAATAGCAGTGTATGGACTAACTGACATAACCACATCCTCCTGCAATGAATTCCAGAGCTTAACTATTCATTGAGGGGTAGATTTTATAAATTTACGTGCATGCGTACTTTTGTTTGTGCACCAGGCGTGAACAAAAGTACACTGGATTTTATAAGATACGCACGTAGCCGCACGTATCTTATAAAATCCGGGGTCGGCACGCGGAAGGGGGTGCACATTTGTGCAACCTGCACACGCCAAGCCCGGCGCGCGCTGCCTGTTCCCTCCACCTCCCCTCACCTTCCCCTCCCTTCCCCTACCTAACCCCCCCCCCCCCCCGGCCCTATCTAACCCCCCCCCCACCTTTGTTGGCAGATTTACGCCTGCCGAAAGCAGGCGTAAATCTGCGCGCACCAGCGGGCTGCTGGCACGCCATCACCCGACCCGGGGGCCGGTCCGGAGGCCTCGACCACGCCCCCGGGCCGGTGTCATGCCCCCCGGTCTTGCCCCGAACCGCCCCTGACCCCTGACATGCCCCCCAGAAACGCCCCCTCCCGCCCCTTTTACGAAGCCCCGGGACTTACGCACGTCCCGGGGCTATGCGCGCGCCGGCGGCCTATGCAAAATAGGCGTGCCGGTGCGCGAGTGCCCTGCGCGCATAAATCCGGCCGGATTTACGCCTGCAGGGCTTTTAAAATCTGGCTCTGAATGAAAAACAATTCTCCAATTTGTTTTAAATGAGCTATTTGCTAATTTCATGGAGTGCCCCCTAGTCCTTCTATTATCTGAGAAAGTAAATAACCAATTTGCATTAATCTGTTCAAGTCCTTTCATAATTTTGTAGACCTCTATCATATTCCCCCCCCCCCCCCTCAGTTGTCTCTTCTCCAAGCTGAACCACCCTAACTTCTTTAGCCTTTCATCATAGGGCAGACATTCCATGCCCCTTATCATTTAGGTCACCCTTCTCTGCACTTTCTTCAGTGCAACTATATCTTTTTTTGAGATGTGGCAACCAGAATTGCACAGAGTATTCAAGGTGCAGTCTCACCATGGAGCGATACAGAGGAATTATGACATCCACCATTTATTTGCCAGTCTCTTCCTAATAATTCCTAACATTGTTTGATTTTTTGACCATCACAGCACACTGAGCCAACAATTTCAATGTATTATCCACTATGACGCCTAGATCTCTTTCCTGGGTGGTAACTCCTAAGATGGATCCTAACATCGTATAACTACAGCAAGGGTTATTTTTCCCTATATGCATCACCTTGCACTTGTCCACATTAAATTTCATTGACCATTTGGAAACCTAAACTTCCAGTTCACAAATCCTCCTGCAATGTATGACAATCTGCTTGAGATTTAACTACTCTGCATAATATTGTGTCATCCGCAAATTTGATCAGCTCATTGGTCATACCCCTTTCCAGATCATTTAGAAATATATTAGCAATGGTCCAAGTACAGATACTTGAGGCACTCCAGTGTTTACCTTTTTCCACTGTGAAAACACACCATTTATTCCTACTCTCTGTTTCCTGTCTTTTAACCAGTATGCAATCCACAAAGGGACATCACCTTATATTTATTTATTTTTTATTTATTTGTTTTTATATACCGACATTCACCCAAGGGTATCACGTCAGTTTACATAAAATCTAGTGAGATAGTGTGATAACAGGTCATACTATCTTTACATTGAGACATTGAAAATTATATTTTCTTTAGAAGCCTCTCATGAGGGATTTTGTCGAATTCCTTCAGAAAATCCAAATACACCACATCTACCAGTTAAATGTTGTCCACATGTTTATTCACCCCTTTAAACAATGTAGGAGATTTGTGAGGCAAGTCTTTCCTGGGTAAATCCATGCTGACTGTATCCCATTAAACCATTTCTATCAAAATGTTTTGTGATTTTATTCTTTATAACAGTTTCCCTGATTTTTTATGGCACTGAAGTCAGGCTCACCAGTCTATAGTTTCCTGAATCACCCCTGGAGCATTTTTTAAATATTGGGGTTATATTGGCCACCTTCCAGTCTTCAGATACAACAGATGATTTTAATGATAGTTTACAAATTAATTGCAATGTGTCTGAAATTTCATTTTTTGATATCTTGAACTTTGATACTGGTTTCATCTCCACCTCCATTACCACTATTAGAAAATTGTTGAATGCATCCACTCCTTTCAGTTTTGTGTACTTTTTATACTTTTGAGGTATTTGAATGTCTCGATCAGATGCCCCTATCCCATCCCTCCTCTAGGGTATTTTTCATTTCCATTTATTTTTATATCCTGCCAAATCCAAACCCAAAGGTAGCCCAAGACAGCTTATAATAATTTAAAAAGTAGATAACATCAAACAAAATACAATACAAAATAAAGTCTAAACATACAACAAATATCAATATAATACAATGCAATATCAATTCAGTATCAATGACAATTATATACAATACAAAATAGTTTAAATATACAACAGAAATATCAATACCTAAACCCCCACAACAAAATAGAGCCACACCTAATCCTTATATCTCACGTCATAGAGCTTATGGTGCAGACTGTGCACTATTTTGGAAGCCCATCTCTAGATTGCCTTCACTCTGACCCAATCATTTTGGAGACATGGCCTCCAGAATTAGAAACTGTACTCCAAAAAAGGTCTCAACAATGATTTGTAAGGATATAATTAAATATGTTGAGATGTATGGGGTCTAAGTAATTATATACATTTGATTTCCATGCTCTGTAAGGTTCCATGACCACTGTAATTTATTTATTATATTTTTATTTATCAAATGTATGTACCACCTGTCAATATTTCCAAGCGGCTTACAAAATACAATCATAAATAGGGACGTGCATGCATTTTTTCCAAAAAGAAAAAATGCAACAAATGAATCAACTTTCAGTTCGGCTTGTTGTAACTGAATCAAAACATCAACTCATCCAAAAAAATCTGAAAATTCTTTGGATCATTCAGGGGCTTTGATATGGCCAGGAACTGTGTGCATTCCCAGCCAAGGCAAGGCTCGATGGAAGCTCCCTCATCACAAAGTCTTCATCTTTTAAAGGTGCTGCACAGCCACAGAACCCCCCCCCCACACACACACACACACACACACACACACTCTCCTATGCTAAAACTTCCTGGGGGTTTAATGAGAGTCCCTTTCCCAACCCCCTCCTGCACATCAACCCAATAAAAATAAAATAAAAAATAAAATCCCCTTTGTAAAAAAAAAAAAAAAATCACCCCCAGTCACCCCCAAAGCTTGCCTGGCATCCTGGGTGGTAGAGTGGAGTGGGAGCATCCCGACCGGATCCTTCCTTGCTGGCTCCATTTTTCAAACCTACATTGGCTCACCCCAGGTCCTCCTTTGCATCTTTTATGTTGGGGCAAAGGAGCAGCTTGGATCAGCTAATACCATTTTGAAACCTGGAGCCGGTGGAGCAGGACCCAGTGGGGGACATTCCTGCCTCTACTAGACAACCAGACTGGTTGGCAAGCTTCTGCGGGGCTGAGGGGTGGTGAGGTCATTTCTTTTACAAGTTGAGGGGGCTTTAAATTGGAGGGGGTAAAGGAGGGCTTTATGCTTTATTAGGCTGAAGTATGGAAGGGAGAATCAGGAGAGTGGATGCCACTGGACTCCCAGGGACTTTTAGCACACAGGGCTGGGGGCATGACCCTCATTTTTAGAAATAGTGCACGCTATTTGCTGAAATGAAAACTAAAAACAAAAAGACACTGCAATGAAACTTGGTCCAGAAATGGGCCAACGTATGGATCAGCCCAAACTGAACTGATTGTTTTCCCCTTGTCCTGAAATATATAGAGAGGGAAGGCTCTTTTCCCCAACTGGCATAAAAACAGGTTTGCATTGAGTAATCATTGTAAGGGATAGCAAACCTGCTGATAATAAAACTGAGTGGATTAAATTTATTACGAAGTAGAACAGTGTGAAATGCAGAATGTGCTACAATCCAGTTTGAGCTCTTGTTCGAAATGCTATGCTTTTCATCCTGTGCTATTTATTAGCCTAATTTCTGAAGAAAGAAAAGTAGGCTTACGAGATCACCATGTCTGTGTGTCCGTCTGTGTCCCCCTAATGCCTTTCCTATTTAGTGTCCTATCCAGACCAGATTTTCAGGACATGTTAGGGAGTGCAAGAGGATCCTGATAGCGTATTTTAGGGGGATCCTTGTATATGTGTGGGAAATGCACATGCCCCAGAGAGTAAGCTCCATTGGCTCTGTGTGGAAAACTTGTTTTGCCTATAGCAATGTACCTTCAATTAATGCAGATGCTGCTACATAATAAGTGATATTATTTAAAGTTACACTAATACTGCAGTTTTTCCTGCCCCCCTCCCCGCCCCTACTCTCCACATTCACATGCTATGGAAAATAGGAACGTCTCAATTTACTTCACATTTCTAGGGCACAAACAGTGCCCACTGATGTGGGAAATGCTCACATTTATTAGAATTTATTTTCAAGTAAAGTGAAAGAATTCCCAAGCACAAAGAATGTATTAAAAGAGTGAAAGAGAAATAGCAGCTCATGCCTCTGGTGTGAACTTAGGGGTCTATATATTAAAGGGGTTTTTTTTTATCATTTTGTGTCTATAGGAAAAACACAGGGATGGTAACTTTCAAACCGGCGCATGGGCGCACATGTGCGTGCGCCCAGGGACACGGCTATTTTATAACTTGCACTCATATGCATCTGTGCACCAAATTTTAAGTGGATGAGAACATGGGCACTCAAATCCCACTTCTACCGCATAAATTGAGGGATTTTCAAAGTGGCATGCCCAACGCCATTGCCAGTTTCCCCAGTTCACCCAGTTAAGAGATAGATTCTCCAGACCCCCCAGTTTAATAGCCTTCACTCCCCCCCAGTTAGCCCCGACCCTTAAAACCCAGCAGATCTGCCTATTTATCTTTATTTTTTGACTTACACATCATTCATAGCAGAATTAAAGTTACCTGGCACATGCCAGATCACCGCAGTATTTATGCGCATATCTTAGATTCGTGACATGAAACGCCCGTGCCCCACCCAGACTATGGCCCACGCCCCATCCCTTTTTGATAACTTTCTAGATGTGGGCGCTGCAGGTCATAGGCGCATATCTCACCAACTTTTAAAATCTGCTCAGCACGCAGGAGCACAGCTTATTCGCTCATCCCCTAATTAATGTGCGCGCAGGGCTTTTAAAATTCTCCTTTTAGTAAATAGGGTCCTTAAGATTGTAAGGTCACTGGGGATAGGGAAATACCTGCAGTGCTTGGATGCAATCTGCTTTGAGGAGTCAAGAAAGGCAGAATATAAATTAAGAATAAAAAAAAAATGCATCCCATTTCAGTACAGACAGCAAAAAATGAAATTATATTTTGTGGGATTTGTATATATTAATTTGTGAACTTCATTTCACATCACCAAGGCAGACACAAAACTTACCAATTTGCTTCCAAATGTTGAGCACCTCATTCTCTCACTTTAGCTGAAAACTCTGGCCTACGATACAGCTGACATTAGACATTTCACTGTTATTAGTAGGATTTCTGATGTTTTCTAATTAACAATTCCCAGATCAACATCCATTAGAAGGGCCCTGTTCAAACATCCGCACACACACACATGCACAGCCAAGGCTGCATTAATCTCTATGTTTTCTTAAACAGTGAGTGAGTCTACCGGATAGATGCCCGAATAATTTCAAAAGAATAAAATAATATACCCTTGATCTTGTTAATCGAACGGTTTCAAATCGTCAGTTCATTCTTCACAATCTAATGTCCTTGTTTAAAGTAAACTGGAAAAACACAGGGACGGTAAACAAGGGAATTTCAACTTTTAGTTAGCTTTAACTCAATATCATTTTTCACGTTTTTTATTTTTTTTTAATATAATTTCGTACGTGCTTTAAAACAATATCAGTTTAACCGGAATGTGGAAAGGATAAATCTGAACTTCCTTTTGCCAACATTCCCTTCGACCTAAGGAAGGACGAGCTGACGGTTCTGCAAGGGTGCGATTTCTTAAAAACAACCTGACACCGAGCGAGACGTGGTCCGGGTGCAGAATAAAAAGTAAAAAAGATTTTCTACAAAGGGCAAGACAAGCGATCCCATGAGCACCCGAGCCTAAATGAGCAATCAGTAAGTAATCCATGTGTTTCGAACGAATGGCATAAATAGATTAATAATTCAGCCTCCGTCCCACGATCCCCCCAGTCAAAATCGTTGATGAACTTATTGAACGAATGCTATTAAAAAAAAATCATTTCAAAGCTAATAATTCTAAAATGCTTCATTTCCAATTTGTTACTATGTACGCCAGATGTGATGAGAGATACAAAATGCAATTGTCCATGAGGCACTGTTTTCTCATCTCTGCTACTTCATTTATATATATATATGGGTGTGGGTGGGTGTTATTATATGTCAATATATATTAATTATTATATATACATGATATATTATGTATACATACATATATATATATATAAAACTATAAACATATATATTAATATATACTTATTAATTTAACACACACACATATTTATATAAAATCAAGTAGAAGACATCAGAGAACAGTGTCTCGTGGATAATTGCATTTTGTGTCTCCCATCTCACACACACACACGCACACACCCACACACACACCCACACACACATACACACACAACTTGAGTACACCTGTATGTTAGTAATTAGTTTTTTCTAATTGATGGTCCAATTTTACAAAAATATGTCCCCTAAACTGGGAAGTGGGGGAAGACGTTTGGAAAATAGGGACCTGGGTCATTTAATTACGGTTATTACTGAGATATTCAGACATGAAATCACCCCTTATTGAAAAAACAGACAACAAAAACGGCCGTATTCCAGTATAGTTTTATTTTTCATTCGATGCTGTGGTCACATTTCAACTCCCTGCAAATAAAATGCAATAAATTGATGGGCAGTGATTGGGCTTGAAGATTGGTGCTTAGTGTGTGCGGAATATCATGCCTAGGACTTGGTGCACCGGCGGGAAATTATCCTGCAGGATATCCGTGGAAACTCATTACTTTATCAGGTATTTCCTCTGCTTCGTGGGTTGTTCTTGGATATCTTATGTCTGCAAACTATTCTAGCTAATTCTATTTCTTGCTGATCGTTTCATTAGTTGGCTTTTTTCTTTTCTGAGATAAAAAATTAAATGCAATAAATACGTGCAATCTATTCTAGAAGCACTTACAAGAAGGATAGGGGAGCTCATTAGACTTGCTGTAAATGAAATGAAAGGCAGGATCTTCTTTTTCTACAGAAATCATTAAAAGCAGGTACAGCAGCAGCATGCATGCTTGGATTACGGTTTAATTAGGCTGAGCTCTGTCTGAGATGGGCTAACAGCAATATTATTCCATGCAAAAAAAACCCAAACAAACCAACCCGGAATCCGAGCGAAAGAAACCCGTTTATGAATTGCAGTTTCTCAAGCGTATTTTCGTTTGGGAGTAAGGTAGTGGGGTGACTGCGCGTGGACTGCGCTGGTGGCCATTTCTGCTGCCCTCTCCTCCCCTGCCCGGCTCCTGAAAGTCCGCTTTGGCCTGACCGACGTCCCGGGACAGCTGAAGCGGGACATTGGAGATCGGTTTCGGAGCCCCGCGTCCGCGTAAAATCTGCCTTTCAGAACTTACTACAAAAAAAGGAGTCCGAAACAATTCCCAGGCCACAGAACCGAAAACCCCTCAGGGAAGGGCGATTCTTTTTTCCGTTCTCTGGGTGTAATTCCCTTCTAGTTTCTAACTCGTTTTCGTTTATACGTCCTCACCCAATTCACCTGTTAATCGAGCATCTGAAAACTCTGGAGGTAACTTGATCTGTCTCCAAGAAAGCACAGACCCTCTTTCATTCGCGCGATGTACATTACCGGAGGAGGAAAACCCCTTTGTTTTATTTGGGAAGCGCCCAGAATCATCCCTAATTGCCCGAGCTATTTCCTCATCGGTTAACCAAACATTGCCCCCCTGTTATTGCGGGGCAATCTTGATATCACCCAGAAATGAGGAGCCCCTGTTGTTACAGCAGGAGGTGAACACAAACCGTTCTCTGTCTGCATTTCCAAAGGGGGCTCCCTGGAAAGAAACCACCGAATTCCCTGGTTTAAAAGTTCACCTGCTCTTTTCTTTTATTTCGTATTAATCGAAGCAACATTCGGACTCCCCACCAGATACCTCCTTCCACCCAGTGAGATTGTGCACTTAGGGATAACGCTGCGATGAGATGGATGAGTGAGAAGCGCTTTGTGTTATTAAGAAACTATAAACGAGAAGTCTGGTTTGCAATTTTACTTTTCTTTTTTTCTTTTTTTTTTACGGGGTATGGAGCAGGGAGGAGTTAGAAGGAGGGTGGAGGGAGACGTGGGAAGAGGGGAGGAGAAGGACCCATAAGCGGACTATCTCCCCAGACTGTTAGGCGAATCACCTGAAAGGCACGACGGAATGCACAGGATCGCATTGCATTGTTAACCAAGTGCCTTCATATCGATTTTATTCCTCGAGTTGTTCCTGAATCATTTTTAAAATGTAAATCTGGGCTGTTTTATGTATCATTTTCATTCTGGACTACACCGAAAGTATCCAAAAAGTTTCAAATTATTTCCTCATACATCATTTTTGAATTGCAACTTCTATATTAATGTACTCAAAATTTACAAAATATCTAATCAGCACGACCTTTATTGTTGACCCCTACATTTGCTCTCTAAAAATACTCCAGTTAAATATACTTTTCTATCGTTAAACCCATGATTACTAGATATTAGATAAACAAAAATGTTGAAGGTAGGTAAGTAGGGTGTGTGAGTTTGGTGAGGGGGGTTCTGTGTGGCCTACATGCTGTGTGTTTGCAGAGAGAAGGGTGTTGTATATGTTTATTTGTTTTGCAAAAATAAGGTACTTATATCAGAAATTATATATGCCTTGTCTGTTACATTATAACATTAAACAGATACCAAATTTTGTTTGGTTACAGGGAATAAAATTATAATAAATAAAGCTCAAATTCAGATGTATATTATTATATTATGATCAGTAAAATGGCTTCAATCATCTTTACATAACATTTTTGTTTGTATAACAATGAGATAAAGGTCCAGGAAATATTTAAAGCAACATTTCATAAAGTGCCATTATTAATTTAAACTTGAAGTCTTTGTAAGATGTGGTGCCTTTAAAATGACTAATAAAAGAGATTTGAATACATGAGCTTTCACCACCACTGGGGTCTGTACTTCACTTGGCATTTCCATCAGAAGATGGAAGGGAAGAGCTCAGTTACCCACAATCCAGTGGGAGCATTGAGAGGAGAGGATCTCCTTGCTGATGGCTGAAAGGAATCAGTAAGTTTTGTTTGGGAATTTTTTTTTTTAGGAGAAGTGAACTATTGGGGTATATTATTTAGTGTGTTTGTGTGCTTGTGCTTTTTTTTAACATTTTTTATGTATTGCATTTTCACAAATTAACAAGCATTACAGTTTAAAGAAAAAATACAAGAGAGAATTTACAAGAAAAAAAAGTACACTTGGTGAATATCTTATTTCAGAAACATAGCATGTCTCTCTTGTAATATTAAAGAAACAGAAGGGAGTTCCACAAGGTAAAATAACAGGAGCAGAATTATACAGTGGTAATAATATATGAATGAGAAAGGCTGCCACTATACCATTTACCTATTATTACCGTAGTCAAGCTTATACACTTTAAAGCGTGCCAATCGAAGTACAAGAATCTAAATATATACGTAGATGTTCCGGATCAAAATATATTCGTTTGACATTTTGATGAATTAAGATACATTGGCAAGGGAATCTAAGATTAAATTTAGTCCCCACCGCCAATGCCAGTGCACGCATTTGAAGAAACGTTTTCCTACGTTCCTGAGTGGAATGGGTAATATCTGGAAAAACCCAGACAGGACACCCAAGAAATAAAGATTGCCTATGGCAGAAGAAAGACCTTAATATCAAATTTCTGTCCTGAGAGAAAACACATGAAAGAAAAAGAATCCCTTGTTTGGTTATCGCAATATAAGTTGAAGTTTCTAAAAGCTGTGTTAAATCAGGTTCTGCATCCAAAGCTTGTTCCGACGTATCTGATCTTATGGATTTTGTCATATAAACTTTAGCAAATGTAGGCATGATTTCTTGAGGAATTTCTAGTATCTCAGTAAGATATTTCTTAGTCAAGTCCATAGGAGACATTAGATTAGATTGGGGGAAATCCAAGACATGTAGATTTAGATAGCGAATAGAATTTTCAATATTTTCCAATTTTCGCAAATGTGAAAAATCAGACTTGATTAACTGGTCTTGAGTTTGCAGTAAAGAGGTAACTTTAAGTTCCAGAGCCAAAATTTTCTTTTTCTGAGAATTGGTTTCCAGTTCCAAAACTTGAAATCTTCCAGCAAAAGCAGAGGTTCCCTATAGGTACCCAGATCAGTCCAGACCATGGTTGAGCCTCCTGTCCAGCAGGTGGAGACAGACCAAAACTTGAGGGTATCCTATATCAGGACAGAGCCTACCCTGCAGCCCTTCAGTATTTGTCTGTCTCCAGCAGGTGGAACAGCTCACCCTGTGGTTCCCTGTTTGCTTTATTCTCTGTCCCTTTTGGGACCCTTTCTACTTCTACTTCTAACACTGTTTGGAGCAAGCAAGTATTTATTCTTTAATGATTAAAAAAAAAAAAAAAAAAGTTTGTGTGAACTTTGTGGATCGCTTTCGCAGGAGACAATCCTGTCTCCTTACTCTTGCGGGGGCCTAGGGGGGCTTGGCCCCTTGTTTCTTATAACCTAGGCTCCCTATTCCCGGTGGTCCTTGGCTGCAGGGGTGGATATTGGTGGTGCCAGTCACTCCCCCTGTTCAGCATCTCTCTCTCTCCCTCTCCATAATCTTCTCCCTTCACTGGGATGAATTTTTTCCTAAGGCTGCCTGCAGGGATCTCTCCCCTGCTCTGTTAAAAAAAAAAAAAAACAACCCAGGAACAAGAGAATACAGATAATAAAGAGAGAAAGTTCTCTCCATTACTTTAAAAGTTCTGCAGCATCTGAGAGAGTTAGGAGCATGCAGAATTCAGTCTCTGCCTCTGCTCCTGCAGTCCTGGCAAATCAGCTGATTTTTAAGTGCTGCTCCTCCCCCACATCGGAGCTATGCCACGTTCCCCACTGTGCCTGGTTTGTGAGGGACTTTGTTTCTGATGTTTGCCGGGGGGGGGGGGGGGGGAAGGTTCCTCAGAGCCCCCGATGCCCTCAGGAGCTCAGTCTAGGCCTTCTAAACGTTTGGCCATGCCGTTCCCGGGCTGTCAAACCGTGGGAACGGTGGCCATTTTGGGTTTCTTGGCTGCTTCTATTTCAGAGCAGCCTGAGCCACAGGACCCGATTTTTTTGGAGTTCCCCCCCCCCCCCCCCCCCCCCCCCCCCCCCCCCGATTTGAGCCTCGTGCACTCTCCTCTACCAGGTCCTAACCCACCCCCGGGGGCGTTAGACCCTGTTTTTCAATTGATTTTGTGCTTTTATTACACAAATCTTACTTGGCAAGTTTACAAGAGGAGGCGGACCCCCCCCCCCCTCCCCTGCCCCTCGCCCGGCTAAGGTCCATCGGCTCCCTGTTCCTTCCTCTCCTGCGGCTCCGGGCAGGCAGGGGGGGATCCAGGTCCACATGGTTCCGGGGGCCCCTCCCCCTCCATCTCTCCCGCCGGATCCCCCTGCCCTCCCAGGACCCAGATCAGGATCTGGACTCGGCTGACATCCCTCCCTCCTTGGAGGGGGGATGACCCCCGGGTGAAGGGAGGAATTGGAGCCTCTTCCCCCCTTCATCTCCCAGGAATTGGGGATTGACTGTCCCCCAGTGGACGAGTTTTCGGCAGCAATGCCGGCTTCCTCGGACCCGGTCCTGGCGGTGCTCAGGGCTCTACCATGCTCTTTTCCTTTTCACCCTATGCACAAACTAATGCTCCTCAGGGAATGGCAGGCCCCAGAGTCGGGTCTCTGGATCGGGAGGGCCATGGAAATGCTTTATCCCCCCCGGAGAAGTGTTTAGATTTATTGAAGATGCCTAAGGTAGACTCTTCTGTGACGGCGGTCACTAAACATACCACCAACCCGGTAGTGGGGGCTACAGCCTTGAGAGATGTCCAAGATTGTAAGCTGGAATCCCATCTCAAGCGCATTTTTGAAATCCTGGCTTTGGGTGTTCGGGCGTCGATCACAGCAGTCTCATGCAGCGGGCAAGTCTTAGGTGAGTCCAACAATTATTCAGCACCCAGGACCTCCCGCCTGCAGAGGCAGAGCAGGCTGATAGGCTAGAAGGCGCTATAGCTTTTGGGGTGGATGCCCTATATGATTTGTTCCGGGTACAGGCGAAGGCGATGGCTTTGGTGGACTCGGCCGGATGGCTTCTCTGGCTCCGCCACTGGGCGGCTGATTCGTCGTCCAAGGTTCAACTGGGAACTCTCCTTTTCAAAGGTAAGTTGCTCTTTGGTGAGAACCTGGAGCAGCTTATTAAATCCTTGGGGGAAAACAAGGTTCATAAGTTGCCTGAGGACCACCCGAAACAGTCTAGATCTTTTTTCCCTACTCATACCCGTTTCAGGAGCCAACTTAGATATCACCCAAGAGCAAGGGGCGCCTTCTCTAGGGAAAACTCCTCTAGGTCCCAGTCTTGGCCCCAGTCCTTATGAGGATGTCGGCCCTTCTGAGATGCCGCTCCCCATCGCCCCGCGCCCGCGCCCACCTCCCAATGAGAATCCGCAGGCCCATCCCTCCGTTCCAAACTTAGGTGGTCATTTGTCTCTGTTCATGGAGGAATGGGCCAACATCACGTCGGACCAGTGGATCCTCGAAACCATAGGCAAAGACTACGCTTTGCTATCGCCATCCCAGACTATACATGGTCTCCCCTTGCGGCCACCGGAAGCAGGCTGCAGTGACTCAGACTCTTACACGGCTCCAGAGGCTGGGGGCCATCCTCCCGGTTCCGGTGGCAGAACAGGGCACAGGCCAATATTTTATCTACTTTGTGGTCCCAAAGAAGGACGACTCTTTCCGTCCCATCCCGGATCTCAAGAGGGTCAACCGGGCCCTCAAGGTGCCCCATTTCCGGATGGAAACCCTTCGGGCAGTGGTAGTGGCAGTCCATCCCGGAGAGTTTTTGGCCTCCCTCGATCTGACAGAGGCTTACTTGCACATACCGATCCGTGCCCGACATCAGAGATTTCTCCAGTTCCACATCCTGGGCCAACACTTCCAGTTCGGGGTCCTGCCCTTCAGTCTCGCCACGGCACCACGCATGTTTACCACGGTGATGGTGGTGGTGGCAGCAGCCCTTCGGAAGGCCAGGGTACTGGTTCACCCATTCTTGGACCATTGGTTAATCCAGGCCAAGTCGGAAGCCCAATGCCGGCGGGCAGTGGACCAGGTACTTGTTCTTCTCTCGTCCCTAGGATGGATCATCAGTTTTTCTAAGAGCAATCTCCATCCGACCCAGGTCTTGGAATTTCTGGGGGCTCGCTTCGATACCCGCGTCGGCAAGGTTTTTCTGCCAGACTTCCCTCGCCTATGTCCAGGTCTGGAAGGTTTTTGAGATGGTCTGTGAGGAAGCGGGCGTTACAGCACGTTCAGCGTCAGTCTCGCTAGTCTTCTCTTTTCTCCAGCATGGCCTCTCTAAGGGTCTCTCCTTTGGTTCGCTCCACATACAGGTGTCTACCCTAGGTTATCTCTTGGGAAGCCTCAAAGGCTACGCGATTGCGTCTCATCCGGATGTTGTCCATTTTCTCAAAGGGGTCAAACATTTGAAGCCACCGTTGCATCCCACTTGTCCCTCGTGGAGTTTGAATCTGGTCCTCCTTTTGAGCCCCTTCGCCGTTCTACCCTCAAGGACTTGACGCTAAAGGCAGCGTTTTTGGTCTCTATTTGCTCCGCTAGACGGGTGTCTAAGATCCAAGCATTGTCTTGCCGTGAGCCCTTCTTACATTTCTCGGACTCCAGGGTCTCTCTTAAGACTGTCCCTTCTTTCCTCCCGAAGGTTGTGTCCTCATTTCATGTCAATCAGTCGGTGGAGCTCCCCGTGTTTTCTTCTACGGACATTGCGAGTCCTGGTGGGGATGATCTTCGCCGTCTGGACATAAAGCGCATTCTTATGCATTATCGGGAGGCGACTAATGATTTTCGAGTATCGGATCATCTCTTCGTCTTATGGAGTGGCTCTAACCGGGGAAAATAGGCCTCTAAGACTACGATATCTCGCTGGTTGAAGAAAGCGATCTCGTCGGCTTACATCTGTCAGGGACGTCCAGTCTCGGAGGGCCTTAAAGCCCATTCCTTGCATTCTCAAGCGGCTTCCTGGGTGGAAAGCTAGTCGGTCTCCCCGCAGGAGATATGCAGGGCAGCTACTTGGAAGTCCCTGCATACTTTTGCTCGGCATTATCTCCTTGATGTTCAGGCGCCAGTGTTTGAGTCCTTTGGGCAGCAGGTTCTTCGAGCGGGACTGTCAAGGTACCACCCTCTCTAGGGAAGCTTTGGTACATCCGATGGTCTGGACTGATCCGGGTATGAACAGGGAAAGGAAAATTAGTTCTTACCTGTTAATTTTCATTCCTGAAGTATCATGGATCAGTCCAGACGCCCTTCCCTTCCTTGCATTCCTGTCCACTCGAAGATCCTTATACTATTCCTCCAATGCCGTATCTTACATTGTTCTTTTCTGTCCTATGTGTTCCCTAACAGGAGGCACCGGAAGCATCTATGTGATGATTGTGGACATTTATGCAAGAGTGTCCATCCACAGAGTTCACTCGCTGTTTTTATCTTGTTTCCAATTTTCAGAGTTCTCTTGTTGTTTGCTCGAGTTCTTCTGTTACTTGCTTGTTCCATGGTGTTTATTTCTCTGCTTTGACAATGGTTATACTGAAGGGCTACAGGGTAGGCTCTGTCCTCATATAGGATATCCTTTCAGTTTTGGTCTGTCTCCACCTGCTGGACAGGAGGCTCAACCCATGGTCTGGACTGATCCATGGTATTACAGGAATGAAAATTAACAGATAAGAACTAATTTTCCTTTACTTCAACTAAAGAAGAAATAGACCTTTCTAAAACCATTAAGGCAGACCACAGAGAGTCCACAGTAATAACCGATGGCTTTGGTAAGGCCAGGCATATTAATTTAAATTCCATACCTCGATCTTCTTGTCCAAGCTTCAACTCCCCAGAATCTTTACTTTTACCTTTTAAAGTTTAAATTTTCGCTGATGGGAGGGCTGGCACCCTGGTCCCTGGAGTAGAGCTCTTCAAAATTGCTGAGGCCTCAAAGCCAGCAGGAGGGGATGGCATTAACACAGTCACTCTCTCAGCATTAGCATTTTCCTCCAAAACCACCAATCTAGGATGTGACGGTCCACATGGTGGTGAAGAGAAATCCAAGTTCAGTGGAAATGTAGGTAAAGGAGGGGTCAGTGATGCTCCAGGACTAAGTGTGGTCTGAATGTCCGGTGACTGGTCCATCTGCTCCTCGGTTGCCGCCAAGGATGCCTCTAGAGTACTCATGCTAGCGTCTGGGTAGAGAAACCCCTGTATAGTCAGTTGCAATGGGTCTGGGATAGGGGTAGTAACCCCATGTCCCTGATATTTGCCTTCCTCTTGGTATGTGGCATAGTGGAAAATGTTTTGAAGAAATGAGGAGCTCCTCTATCCCGTGCCTTTCATGGCAGCCATCTTGGAACTCTCTCATTTGTGTTTGTGCTTTTAATAGTCAGTAAGGCAACTAATAATTAGAAGTTAGTGTGTTTATTTTAATAGTCAATAAGGCAGCTAATAAAAGAAGTTAATGTGTTTGTATATAGCTTATAGTTTATTTGGTTTTTTTATACCGTTACATCAGTTGTTAAACCATCACAACGGTGTACATTAAAATGAAAATACAGTTGTATACAGTAATATTATAATCAGATTAATAACAAATTAAAGACAAATTAATATCATAAAATATCAGAAACTTTAAATTATAATAAAAACAATAAAACCATAAAACCTTAAAACATTATTACATCGTAAATATAATCTTCAAATAAGAACAGTGAACTAAAGAATAAAGTTTGGTTTTATTGTCATGCTTCTGTGTATGCACATGTAAAAAGCCACGTCTTTAAGTCTGTTTTAAATTTCTTGATGTCTGTCTGTAATCTTAAGTTAGTTGGCAGTGTGTTCCATAGTTTAGGGCCTGCAATGGAAATTGTTCTGTCCCTAACCTCACTGAGCCTTGCTGATTTGATAGTTGGTACAGATAAGACACCCTTATTACTAGAACGGAGGTCTCTTTGTGGAACATGTAGGTGTATTGAATAATTTAGCCAGTCTATATTATTTCCATATAGTATCTTGTGTAGAATGCATGCCACCTTGTATTGTACATGATGTGTTATTGGCAACCAATGTAAAGATATTAGTACAGGGGTAATGTGCTCACATTTTTTTGTTCCAGTCAAGACGTGTGCTGCTGCATTCTGTAAGACCTGTAATGGCCTAATGGTGCTGTTAGGGAGTCCAAGCAGCAATGCATTACAGTAGTCTATATTTGATAAGATCAAGGATTGTAATACAGTTCTAAATTCTGTTGGTGGCAGCATAGGTTTCAGCTTTCTGAGGATGAGTAGTTTAAATTAAAAAAAGGGGAGGTGGGGGGGGGGGGGGGGTTAGCCAGAAGCTAGAAATAAGCTAGGAGCAGTGCATACCTAAGTAAAAAGGTTGAAAAGTTCAGTTACTCACCTTGGAAAGGGGTTAAGGTAGTGTGATTTGGTTTGATTAGATACCAACATTTCTTAATCAAGACAGCAGTGAGTCACTCAGGCTGACTGTTATGGTTAAGTGGTGTTTGAGTGGATTCTTGAGTCCTGTGGCAGATGACCATGCCCACAGGGAGGAGCCCCGGGAGGCACCACAGTACTGGGCTAAACGCAGATGCACAAATACAGAGTTAGTTTTTATTAAACAGCTTGAAGTGTACCACCAGAGGTGGTAGTAATGAGGTAGTCTGGATGTAGCAGTCTCAGGACCCTCGGCAGAGGGAACCCTTCTCATCCCGTTGGTATAGGGGGATTCCGGAGTAGGTTTCCCAACAAGACAATACTGTGGATGTGATAGACTGAGAGTTAGATTACTCACTAGATAGTTGCTGTAGATACGTGATTCCACCAAGTTGAAGAAGTTGGTAGCGGCACCGAGGCAGGGAGAGCAGGCCTTCGAGAAGCGAGTACCTGTTCCCTGTAAGGCACCTGAAATAAAGGCCCCCGAGGAGCGGGTTCCCGGGTTAGCAATACCCTGAAGGGCAGAGAGAGAGCTTCCAGCGGCAGCACGGAAGCGGCAGAGTAGCTTAGACTGGCCAAAACCAATCCTTTGCTAACTCACGGGCGGATACAGTATGGACGCGTAAGAAAAAGTGTGGCAGTGCCGGGCGCCCGCGCATTTGACACGCGCATATTTTGGTTCACAAGTCGCTCGATTCAGTATTCAAATTAGACGCAAATCCAAGCGGCAGCTAACGAGCGTCAGCTTGGAGAAGAGATGGCTGAGGGGGGATATGATAGAGGTATTTAAAATCATGAGAGGTCTAGAATAGGTAGATGTGAATCGGTTATTTACTCTTTCAGATAATAGAAGGACTAGGGGGCACTCCATGAAGTTAGCACGTGGCACATTTAAAACTAATTGGAGAAAGTTCTTTTTCACTCAACACACAATTAAACTCTGGAATTTGTTGCCAGGGGATGTGGGAGCACTGAGAGGAGAGGATCACCTTGCTGGTGGCTGAAAGGAATCAGTAAGTTTTTGCTTGGGACATTGTCTTTTTTAAAAGTATTGGGGCAAAGTTAACTATTTGGGAATATCATTTAGTGTGTTTGTGTGTTTGTGCTTTTAATAGTCAGTAAGGCAGTGAATAAACAAGTTACACTGTTTGTATTTTTAAATAGTCAGTCAATAAGGCAGCTAGTAAGCAGTAGGTAGTGTGTTTAGTTTTAAAAGTCTGTAAGGCAGCTAGTAACCAGAATTGAGTGTTGTATTAAAAAAAAAAAACCACAAAAAACCCCAAAAAGTAGCCAGAAACTAGAAATAAGATAGGAACAGTGTATACCTAAGTAAAAAGGTTGAAAAGTTCAGCTCAGTTACTCACCTTGGAAAGGTGTTGAGGTAGTGTGATTTGGGTTGAATAGGTACCAACATTTGTTAATCAAGAGAGCAGTGAGTCACTCTGGCTGACTAACTGAAGTTAGACTGTTTGTATTTCCCAACCCTCCCACTCCTCGCCCACCCACCCCTAGCTCATCCTTTAATTTATAGGCAGGTGGGGAGTGCAGGAGAAAGACAAAGAGTCTGTGCGATGGGGTATGCCCAAGGGGAATACCTCTGTGGTGAAGATACGGCAGTGGTCTGCAGAGTGGGGTACACCGATGAGGCTCCCCAGTAGAGATGATATGGTGGTGATCCATGGAGCAGGGCACACCAGTAAGGGGTCCTCAGAAGAGATGACACGGTAGTGGTCTGCAGCACGGGGTACACCGATGAGGGTTCCTCACGTAGAGATGGTGTGGTAGTGGCCCGCAGTGTGGGGTACACCGATGAGGGTTCCACACTAGAGATGACACGGTAGTGGTCCATAGAGCAGAGATACTCACAGTAGCAAAGGTTCCAGGAGAAACCCTAGGAAACGGAGTAAGCAGTAGTCCAAGGCAAAAGGCCCTCTGAGGAGTGGATAGCCAGAGATGAGGAAGGGCCCCCGAGAAGCGGGTACCCAGAGGATCTCACGCCAAAGGAGCAGGAACTGGAACGGGAAGTCCATAGTGAGCAAAGCGGATTCAGCAATGAGGGAACTCGCTGCCAAGTGGTAGGTAGGCAGGGCCAGCTGGCTTAAATGTCCTGGAAGGATGACATCATCCAGAGGGGACACCCCCAAGGTTCCTGCCATGACTTGTTTAAGACTGGCCCTTGCGCGTACACACACGTCTAAGGGATTCCGAGGGCAAGATGGTGGTCAGGGAGGCCCGCGGCGTCCAGGGAGGCCTGGGAACGGTAGGCAGGCCGGCAATAGCTGGTAGAGTCAAAGCTGCATAGAAGGAGGTGAGCAACAGCATAACTTGAATATTTGAATTTGGTCTTTTGCAGATAACTATTGGAGTGTTCAACACAACAAATAGTGGTCAAATAGCCCCTTTTAGAAACAATAGAAAATAAGAAACTTGATATTTGACTGCTATTCACCCCTTGAATGCCAAAATCTCCAGGGGATAAATGAATCCCACAATGCTTTTTCATAATTTAAAAAATAATCAAGGTTGCAGAGTCAAGGCACTCATGGGAACTCATTCACAATGTTAACTCTAAAAATAATACTTTAAATCAATGTGAAGTCAGATAGCTTGAATTCCCTGTACCCTTGTTTCCAGTGCCAGACACAGACATGGGTGAACCAGTTGGTTGCCTAGGGGCCAAGATGGAAAGGGGGCCCAAAAATGAAAACCACTTGTTATTTCTTTAGTGCTATGAGCCATACACAGCACCGTACACATGTGAAACAGCCCCTGCTCCAGGGAATTTACAATCTAATCAAGACACAGGAGCAGGACAAATAAGATGTTTTAGGAAATGTATTTATTATAGAAAAAAATTGATTAAAAAGCAAGAAGTCTGTGATCATGGAGGACCAGGATTTTGGATTGAAATACAGTCGCGAAAGAGCGGGGGTTTAGGCTGGATTTGAGAATGGTCAGGCAAGGGTCGTGATGTCTGTTCCAGGGGGCGCAGGAAGGTGGAAAGGAGGAGGAGAGCTGGGAACTGGCAACTGCGATTAGAAGAAGGAAACAGATAAGAGTGACTTGTCCACTGCTCAGTACTAAAACTAAACATGAGATGTGTATCTTCCCCAGTTATGAAAGATGTTGCTGAAAATATGTCGGAGAGAGAGGAAGAGCTTTAATAAAAACCTTGTAAGGAAAACATTGTCTGCCCTTTCAGCCACAAAAAGCAAATCGGCGAGCTAATGTGCTGGATTGCATATTACATATTTTACATTGGAAACCTGTAGAGATTAAAAAACATTGTTACATCTGTTATCAGCTAATTATCATTTCCATCTGAAGAAATATGTATAAAGGGAAAAGCATGGGGGGGAATGCACTTGAAACCTCATAAGCAATAACTTGTTAGTCAGAAATCAAATTACGTCAGCACAGCCTTCTTTTACACGCGCACTGCCTGCCTGCCTGTCATAAGCCACGGAATGAACGTTTATGCTCTCATGTGTTTTTTTTCTATAACTCAGCAGAATTTTACTGTTGGTGAGGGCAGTTGTCTCCTTCGGTGGCTATTTTAGAAGTCCAGAAAGCCTCCCCCACACTCACAACAACACAACCACTCACCAGTTGGACAGACCCTTATTAATTTCCCTGAATGATAAATCCACCCAGGGCCAAATTCCTGGTGCTGATGAAGTGCTAGGTTCTTTTTTGCAGTGCCCTGGCTTCCTCCACACCAGCATGATGCATCGATTTCATGCCTCGCAAAGCACCCCAGGCATGAAGATATATCTATATGATGTGATGGCACAGCCTGCCATATATTATTCCATGGATATGCTGGATATACATTTTCACTGCGGGCCTTCTTATAAAAGTGTTTGAGAATCAGAGAGAAAGAGAGAGAGAGAGAGGAAAAAAAATCTTTATTCCCAGATGGACTGAGTTAAAGGTAGAGGTATCACTTACAGGATATCTAGTTTTTCCTCAACACAAATTGCTGGCGCTCTCTTTCAATTACAGTTTTAATCTCAACTCATTGCCTGCCAGGCCTCGGGATATGCTCTTCTGCTCATGTATAAAATAGTAATTTAAATTAAAGGTCTCCTACTTAAAATATTTCAGCCGTTTTATGCGAAGGGTAATTGTTACCACACTCTCTCCACCCCCCTCGTCCTCCATATTTTTTTCCAGTCCAGCTCAGAAAAGCACACAATGTAACATAGACCGAGTGACTGATGGATTTAATACCCCCATAACCAAATTCACTTTGTTGTTGTTTTACAGAATTCGGCCTCCAAGCTTGGAAAGGTATATGACCAAATTCATTGTAGATCTTAATGCATATGGACATTTGCCATACTAAATTTGATGACTGTAACTATATTGTTTCCCACACTTTATAAGGACTTTTCATGGGTTTTTTTTTTTTTTTTTTTTACCATGTGGCAAACTGTGCCTGTTGTTTATGTTAAACGAATCTAGATATATTATGCTGGTTCGCTGATTTGTATGTAGAAATAATGGTCAACAAATAAGCCAAGGTGGCACCTTTTCACCGGACTGTTTTAATAACGTGTGACTAATTTCCCAAAGCTGTGCTCCCTTCATCAGGTCAGTGCAGATGTTTATGTCCATTCAAATGGTAAAGACGATACTGCTTTTGCTGTTTGCTTATCACCAAGTCAAGAAAGGGAAGATTTTTTTTTTTGTTTTTAAATCACTGGAATATCAAATGGCTATTACAATGAAAACTGGTTAAATAGTGTGATCTGGATTTCTTGGGTGAAAATCAGTAAAATCAATGGCTTTGCATATAAAGTTTGGGAAGTGCACATGACAAGAGCAGTTATCTATTTATGTATTAAAAACTTAGTGTTGGCTGGGAGGTGATAGATGCAACTCGTACTATTCCCCATCGATGTACCCTCTCCCCAACACCGCACTCAGTACCTTCCCTTCCTGACACCTTCTGCCGCTCCTCCATCAAACCCTGCCCCTCATCCTTTCTTCCACTTGTTTTGTGTCCCTGCCCTCCTAATCTGTTTATTCATTCATTCTCAGGGATGTGATCCCACTCTGGCCGCCTACACGCGTCGCCAATGGAACATAGGATTGTAGGATTCGCTGCTGCTCTGAAATTATGAGACAAATACGCCCAAAGTATTAAAAAAAAAAAAAAAAGAACGCCAAGCAGGTCCCTGGTTTGAAACAAAAGCCTTTAGGATGAAATGACAGACAGCACAAATCCTTCCCTGACTTTGGAACACTTTTTAATAGAATATTTGAGTAAGAAGAAGAAGCCATTCCAAGCAGAGGCTGGACAGAGCGGCCGAGCTGCAGAAAATATCGGAAGCCCTGCTTCCATGTACAAAAGTCCTTTGTGGGACGCACATCGTGCCTCGCTGCTCGCCGAGGGAGTGGGTGGGTCCCCGAGGCAGTTATGTGCAATTCTGAAAGCAATTTCCCGGGCAAGGAACGGGGATGGAGCTGCAGGTGAATGCGGGATTCCCAGCTAGAAATTCCGCTTCGGGAAAGAAGATCCGACCTCAGGGCCACTGCCACGCAGTCTCGTCTGTCCCTCTCCACTTAGCGGCAATCTCATTTCTCCCCGAGTCGCATCCACCAGGAGCACGAAAGTCATTTCATCCCAGCAAGAGCAACAGATACTGCAATAGGCGGGTCTGTGGGATTTTGTCCCTGGAGACTTTTTTTTTCCCTTTCAAATCTTTTTTTCTGCAGCAAAGTACACTGCTGAGTCTTAGAGCAATTACTTCTTTGTGTCGTCCCTGACGATCTGTAAGAAGTGTTATGGGCATTATTTTAACTAATTTATTAATCTCCATTACTTTGAAGTTCTTTGGGTTCTGGTTTTGTACTTCCGTGTTATATTAGTATTGTCAAGATTTATATTGACATTAATGAACGATCAAAGACAGCTAAATCAGATGTCTTCTAAACATTATCCCTACATAATACAGGGATGAGAAGTGTATGTTAAGCTGCAGTCTATTGCCGCCGTGTTGTTAGGAGTCCGGTTAAAAGAAGAGCTGCACAATCATTTGCCTCGTTCCACCCAACACAAACTTATAAATCGGGCCCCGTTGGCGAACTGTGGCGCCGATGGGTGGCCGGCGTGGCCCTGAATACCAGAGCTGCGGTGCCCCCGCCCCCCAGGGGCCAAACGTCTCACTCCGGAGCAGCCAAGTCTGTCTGATGCTGACGCTAAGAGTGCTTTGGAGAGAGGTGGAAGGGGGATCAGCCTTTTTATCCTCCTCCCCCCCCCAAATCGGCTAGACAGGGGCTACACTTTTATTTGGAGAGATTTGCCCTATTTTTGCCATAGAACTATTTGGGAGATTCATTTCAAACCCTTTGAAAGGTGTGCATCTTCGTTTCCATATGGAAATGAAAGTGCAGATCATTCCGACTCTTAAGTAGTTTTTTTCTGTCCTTTAAAAAAAGAACCCAATACTGTTTCCAGGGTACAGGCCATGGCGCTGTTTTATATCGTTGAGGGTTTATTTGCCTGGGTTGGCCTAGGGGGGTTCCCAACCGTACCTTTTATAAGAAGAGCCACATACAGAGCCCTTCACAAACCTCCAAGCCTTCTGGATGTGGAGGGGGACAGGGGACCCTGCTCTGAGAGAGTTTGTGGCTGAGGGCTGTGAGCCTACCCTGCCCTGTCCATGACTTGAACGGCTGGTGAGGGGGGAGGGAGGCAGGGAGCAGGATTCCTGGGGGTGGGAAGAGTGTCAGAGGGTTCGCTGCCCTGAACACCTCCACAGCATCTGTCCCCTGCCTCCTCCCTTTCCCAGAATCTGCCTCCCCCGGCACTTGCTCCCCGCTTCCTTTTCCTCGGCCCCTTTTCTCCAGCATCCTTCCTCTTTGCTTCCCGGCCTCCCGGTGCAAGAAGGCCGACTCTGCTGGAACCATGAAGATGTTCAATCCTGGCAGGCTGGCGCTTCCTTCTCTTTGCTGCTGGCCTCCTGCCAAGCGGGGCCAGCAGGGAGGAAGCGCCAGCCTGCCGGCGTTGAACGATGCTGGTGGTGACAGGACGGTCACTGACAAAGCGGGTGGCAGCAGTGTGCCTTAGTTTTAAGATTAAAATCAACATGTAGGGCCAGCTGGGTGGCTCAGTGGTACTAATGCAAACTACCATGTTGAACACATAGGTTTGATTTCTGGGTCAGGTCTTCTCCTCCCCAGGAGCTAGAGATGCTGCAGAGGCAGCTTTCACAATCCTGGGGGGGGAGGGGAGGAGTAAAGAAAAGGCAGGGCCGGTGCTGGCTTTTTTTGCTGCCCTGTGCGAACAATTACTGTGTGCCCCCCCCCCCCCCCTCCGCCGCCATTCATTCATTCTCTGTCCCGGGACCACAAAAAAAAAAAAAACACCCAGCTCCCTCCAGTGATGCAACCTTTAAAAACTGACACCATCCGCCCCCCCCCCCCACACACACACACAAACTCATGGCTGGTGCAAGGGTATTAGGTGCCCTAGGCAAACCTTATAGGCTTACACAATGCCCCCCGCCCCATTCCACACACACAGTTAAGAGTTATGCATTTATATTTTACATGAAAAATATCAAAGTACAGTATTCTGAGGTACAAATATTTATATTATTAAATCCCTGCAAAAAAGACATTTGGAATGCATATGGTATTAGGTCTATTATGTTGGGGTTTGGGTGTGGGCTTGACCTTCTAAAGCCCGAACACACTAATAGGGATGTGAATCGTTTTTCAACGATTAAAATTATCGTCCGATAATGTTTATATCGTCTTAAATCGTTATAGAACACGATACAATAGAAATTCTAACGATTTATCGTTAAAAATCGTTAAATCGTGTTAGTGCGCACTAACTCGATTTAGTGCGCACTAACTGAAAATGATACAAATAAACACTTTCCAGGTCACTGAAGGTCAGTTAGGAATGAATATGTGTTCCTATTGGCTGGCTGCCCTCTTATCTATTGATGTTACCACTGAGGTGATGGTTGGGGGGATGGGAAATGGAACTGGAAACTAACGAACACCAACAGAAAATGAAACAAAGTGTTCACACTTCCCAGGTCAGTAAAGGTCACTTAGGAATGAATATGTATGTATGTATTCCTATTGGCTGGCTGTGCTCTTATCTATTGATGTTACCAAGGCTAATACTGAGGTAATGGTTGGGGGGATGTGAAATGGAAACAGTTGGAAGCTTGACAAAAAAAGTAATGTAATGATCAGCACTCACGTGACTAGAACTTGTTTGTTTATTATTTTTGTTAGCAGGCACCTGAAATGCTAGTGTATGTTGAATTTGCCAATCACTGTGCATTTTAGAAAGGTGGTCCTGGCTGGAACTGTACACAGTTCAAATATATGTAATTGATTGTTGGTAAGTGTATTTTTTAAGTAGCCACACTGGCACAAGTATGTTTACTTTTCCTCCTACTTAACTCACTAGCTCAGCTTTGTAAGAAGGGCTTCTCTGCTTGTGTGTTGTTTTTGTTTGGTGTGAGGAGAGCAGAAACATCAGATCTTTATTCAATCTACTACAGTCATCTCTTACAGTGCCCTATCCCTATTAATACCAGGAGTGTTGTGATCTTCCTGCACACAGTGCCCTAACCCTGATACCAGTCTGAGACAGCTCCCTCCCTGCATTACTAGTGAGAGGCTGGCTTCACAGACAGGGGGGAGCTGCCTGACCCTCACTCCTGACTTCCCCCATGTCCCAGCTAGTGAATGGTGTGTGGGTGAGGGGGGGGGGGGAGGATGGTGAAGTCTGAGACAGCTCCCTCCCTGCATTACTAGTGAGAGGCTGGCTTCACAGACAGGGGGGAGCTGCCTGACCCTCACTCCTGACTTCCCCCATGTCCCAGCTAGTGAATGGTGTGTGGGTGAGGGGGGGGGGGAGGATGGTGAAGTCTGAGACAGCTCCCTCCCTGCATTACTAGTGAGAGGCTGGCTTCACAGACAGGGGGGAGCTGCCTGACCCTCACTCCTGACTTCCCCCATGTCCCAGCTAGTGAATGGTGTGTGGGTGAGGGGGGGGGGAGGATGGTGAAGTCTGAGACAGCTCCCTCCCTGCATTACTAGTGAGAGGCTGGCTTCACAGACAGGGGGGAGCTGCCTGACCCTCACTCCTGACTTCCCCCATGTCCCAGCTAGTGAATGGTGTGTGGGTGAGGGGGGGGGGGGGGGAGGATGGTGAAGTCTGAGACAGCTCCCTCCCTGCATTACTAGTGAGAGGCTGGCTTCACAGACAGGGGGGAGCTGCCTGACCCTCACTCCTGACTTCCCCCATGTCCCAGCTAGTGAATGGTGTGTGGGTGAGGGGGGGGGGGGGGAGGATGGTGAAGTCTGAGACAGCTCCCTCCCTGCATTACTAGTGAGAGGCTGGCTTCACAGACAGGGGGGAGCTGCCTGACCCTCACTCCTGACTTCCCCCATGTCCCAGCTAGTGAATGGTGTGTGGGTGAGGGGGGGGGGGGGAGGATGGTGAAGTCTGAGACAGCTCCCTCCCTGCATTACTAGTGAGAGGCTGGCTTCACAGACAGGGGGGAGCTGCCTGACCCTCACTCCTGACTTCCCCCATGTCCCAGCTAGTGAATGGTGTGTGGGTGAGGGGGGGGGGAGGATGGTGAAGTCTGAGACAGCTCCCTCCCTGCATTACTAGTGAGAGGCTGGCTTCACAGACAGGGGGGAAGCTGCCTGACCCTCACTCCTGACTTCCCCCATGTCCCAGCTAGTGAATGGTGTGTGGGTGAGGGGGGGGGAGGATGGTGAAGTCTGAGACAGCTCCCTCCCTGCATTACTAGTGAGAGGCTGGCTTCACAGACAGGGGGGAGCTGCCTGACCCTCACTCCTGACTTCCCCCATGTCCCAGCTAGTGAATGGTGTGTGGGTGAGGGGGGGGGGGAGGATGGTGAAGTCTGAGACAGCTCCCTCCCTGCATTACTAGTGAGAGGCTGGCTTCACAGACAGGGGGGAGCTGCCTGACCCTCACTCCTGACTTCCCCCATGTCCCAGCTAGTGAATGGTGTGTGGGTGAGGGGGGGGGGGGAGGATGGTGAAGTCTGAGACAGCTCCCTCCCTGCATTACTAGTGAGAGGCTGGCTTCACAGACAGGGGGGAGCTGCCTGACCCTCACTCCTGACTTCCCCCATGTCCCAGCTAGTGAATGGTGTGTGGGTGAGGGGGGGGGGAGGATGGTGAAGTCTGAGACAGCTCCCTCCCTGCATTACTAGTGAGAGGCTGGCTTCACAGACAGGGGGGAGCTGCCTGACCCTCACTCCTGACTTCCCCCATGTCCCAGCTAGTGAATGGTGTGTGGGTGAGGGGGGGGGGGGAGGATGGTGAAGTCTGAGACAGCTCCCTCCCTGCATTACTAGTGAGAGGCTGGCTTCACAGACAGGGGGGAGCTGCCTGACCCTCACTCCTGACTTCCCCCATGTCCCAGCTAGTGAATGGTGTGTGGGTGAGGGGGGGGGGGGAGGATGGTGAAGTCTGAGACAGCTCCCTCCCTGCATTACTAGTGAGAGGCTGGCTTCACAGACAGGGGGGAGCTGCCTGACCCTCACTCCTGACTTCCCCCATGTCCCAGCTAGTGAATGGTGTGTGGGTGAGGGGGGGGGGGGAGGATGGTGAAGTCTGAGACAGCTCCCTCCCTGCATTACTAGTGAGAGGCTGGCTTCACAGACAGGGGGGAGCTGCCTGACCCTCACTCCTGACTTCCCCCATGTCCCAGCTAGTGAATGGTGTGTGGGTGAGGGGGGGGGGAGGATGGTGAAGTCTGAGACAGCTCCCTCCCTGCATTACTAGTGAGAGGCTGGCTTCACAGACAGGGGGGAAGCTGCCTGACCCTCACTCCTGACTTCCCCCATGTCCCAGCTAGTGAATGGTGTGTGGGTGAGGGGGGGGGAGGATGGTGAAGTCTGAGACAGCTCCCTCCCTGCATTACTAGTGAGAGGCTGGCTTCACAGACAGGGGGGAGCTGCCTGACCCTCACTCCTGACTTCCCCCATGTCCCAGCTAGTGAATGGTGTGTGGGTGAGGGGGGGGGGGAGGATGGTGAAGTCTGAGACAGCTCCCTCCCTGCATTACTAGTGAGAGGCTGGCTTCACAGACAGGGGGGAGCTGCCTGACCCTCACTCCTGACTTCCCCCATGTCCCAGCTAGTGAATGGTGTGTGGGTGAGGGGGGGGGGGGAGGATGGTGAAGTCTGAGACAGCTCCCTCCCTGCATTACTAGTGAGAGGCTGGCTTCACAGACAGGGGGGAGCTGCCTGACCCTCACTCCTCCGGGGTATTGTGATCTTCCTGCACACAGTGCCCTATCCCTGATACCAGGGGTGTTGTGATCTTCCTGCATGCAGTGCCCTATCCCTATTAATACCAGGAGTGTTGTGATCTTCCTGCATGCAGTGCCCTATCCTTAATACCAGGAGTGTTGTGATCTTCCTGCATGCAGTGCCCTATCCCTGATACCGGGATGTGTGCAAGAAGATCACAACACCCCCGGTATCAGGAATAGGGCACTGTGTGCAGGAAGATCACAACACCCCCAGTATCAGGAATAGGGCACTGTGTGCAGGAAGATCACAACACCCCTGGTATTAGGGATAGGGCACTGTGTGCAGGAAGATCACAACACTCCTGGTATTAATAGGGATAGGGCACTGTGTGCAGGAAGATCACAATACCCCTGGTATCAGGGTTAGGGCACAAGTTCTAGTCACATTGACTGATCACATTACTTGTTTTGTCAAGCTACCAACTGTTTCCATTTCCCATCCCCCATATACTGTCAGTAGGAAACTTGGTAACATGAATAAATAAGAGGGCAGCCAATAGGAATACATATTCATTCCTAAACTGACCTTAACTGACCTGAAAAGTGTCAAATTGTATCATTTTCAGTTAGTGCGCACTAACTCCCAGTTAGTGCACACTAACTCCCGTTAGTGCGCACTAACTCGAGTTAGTGCGCACTAATCGGAAAAAACGATTTTTAACGATTTTTTAACTAAAAAATCGTGCCTAAGACGATTTTCTTGCCCTGCCACACGATTTCTATCGTTAAGACGATATGGAAAACGATTCACATCCCTACACACTAATACACTTCCTGTTAGAAAAATGCCTCACCTCAGTCACACTTGCAGAACATAAACAGACCCTCACCAAATACAGAATAGAGCAACCATAAAGTAGAAATACAAATGTGCAGACAAAAACTGAACTGGCAACCACAAAAAGCCAGACTCTCTATGCAGTAAAGCAATAAGAAAAACAGAACCATTACCATTCCTCAAACAACAAACAATAAAATCAAGAAATAAAATAAATACATAACCATAAAACTAAAAACATACTAATAATATTATTTTAAAAAAACTGATGAATAAAAGATCAAATAATTAAAAACTCATATACAAGTTTTTTTTAAATGTCGCATACACCAATAAAATATTTCAAAACAGCAGACGCAGCAACACACCTGAAAAATAAAAAGGATTTTAAAAATTCATGCTCTCCATACCTGGGAACTTTTCATTTCCAGATGCCCTGAAATTGTTATGGATTATCAGGCAGAGATTAACTCTGGTAATTGTGACACACATGCTCCCTCTCATACACACACATGTTTTCTCTCACTCCCCCACATACATACACACATGCTCTCTCACTCTCTCTCACACACGCTTAAGCAGCACACATGCTCTCTCTCACTCTCATTCACTCTTCCATACACATATGCTCTTTGTCAACCTCCCACACACAAGTATACATACTCTCTCTCATTCACCTCCCTTGACTTAGCAGGTGGCAGCAGCAGTAGCAACAGCAGAGTCTCCTTCTTCAACTCCCGTGGCCAAGGGAATGACTTCCGACCACAGGGCATTGCATTACCTCTTGCAGAGCGCACTCATCTTCCTCCTCAGCAGTGTGGCCCCACTGTCCTCCATTGTGACACCTGAAAAATGAAGAAAGAGCAATGCGTGGCTTTCAACAGCCTTTGCGAGCTGACGGATCCTGAGATGTCTCGCCTCTTGCATGGGTTTCTAAGGTAACAGGAAGCCTATGTCGGGGGGGATGGGGGGGACAGGGTGTTGTAGGATCTGTCAGCATGTGAAGGCTGTTCAAGGCCCTGTGCTTCATTTTTCATCATCTTTGGTGCACTAGAGGTGAGAAACGGTGCCATGGCAGCAGCGGTGACACTTTAGCGTCTGTAAGAAATTTGGCACCGGAGGCCTGTGTTACCTTTTCCTAAATCCAGGCCTGGAGCACTGATGTATGACTCCTGGCTGAGGACTATTACTGACTGCAGTGAAATAAATCCCTGGGTAGCTGTGAATGAAGGCTCATAGTGTCATAGCCAAATAAAGGCTGACTTTGACTGAGCTGGGAGTACAAAGCAGCAATAGGAAATTGCCAGGTCAAAAAAAAAAAATCTGTGTTCACCAACAAGAGGGCTGCAAAATGACATTTACCAAAAAAAAGAATTCTGCCTGCCTAGCCTTCTTCGAGCTTTAAATTTACTCCACTGAAAAGCAGGGGCAAATTTGGTTGCACAAGTTTAACAAATTTCCTCCACTTTGAAATTCTTTTTCAAAGTGTGAAGTTTGCCCTACCAAACTGTTCATTCAGGATGGTTTTCTGGGCTTTTTATTTTTCCAGAAATCAATAGGGGGGAAACTATTTTCCCATCAGTGCCTAATCCAGTATTTCCCAAGCAGTGTGCCATGGGCCCCCCCTGGTGGGTTTTAGACCTGATGAGGTTGTGTCACCACTTTCTGATGCTGAGCTCCAGGACAGCACTGGGTCAACTCTTCTCAGCAACGAGAGGCACCAGCAATGGCTCTTAGATATGTAAGAGCTCCTTTCTGAGAACATGGGTAATCTCGCATGTCTTTTCTTCCTAGCTACAGCATGAGCCCTGGCTGTGGGATTCATGTGTAGCACACTCAGTACATGAATAGTTGGACCCTGCTTTGTGCAGCACACATAATAACATAAGAAATTGCCATGCTGGGTCAGACCAAGGGTCCATCAAGCCCAGCATCCTGTTTCCAACAGAGGCCAAACCAGGCCACAAGAACCTGGCAATTACCCAAACACTAAGAAGATCCCAAGCTACTGATGCAATTAATAGCAGTGGCTATTCCCTGAGTAAACTTGATTAATAGCAGTTAATGGACTTCTCCTCCATGAACTTATCCAAACCTTTTTTGAATCCAGCTACACTAACTGCACTAACCACATCCTCTGGCAACAAATTCCAAAGCTTTATTGTGCATTGAGTGAAAAAGAATTTTCTCCGATTGGTCTTAAATGTGCTACTTGCAAACTTCATGGAATGCCCCCTAGTCCTTCTATTATTCGAAAGTGTAAATAACCGAGTCAAATCTACTCGTTCAAGACCTCTCATGATCTTAAAGACCTCTATCATATCCCCCCTCAGCCGTCTCTTCTCCAAGCTGAACAGCCCTAATCTCTTCAGCCTTTCCTCATAGGGGAGCTGTTCCATCCCCTTTATCATTTTGGTTGCCCTTCTCTGTACCTTCTCCATCGCAACTATATCTTTTTTGAGATGCGACGACCAGAATTGTACACAGTAGTCAAGGTGTGGTCTCACCATGGAGTGATATAGAGGCATTATGACATTTTCCGTTTTATTCACCATTCCCTTTCTAATAATTCCTAACATTCTGTTTCCTTTTTTGACTGCTGCAGCACACTGAGCTGGCGATTTTAAAGTATTATCCACTATGATGCCTAGATCTCTTTCCTGGGTGGTAGTTCCTAATATGGAACCTAACATCGTGTAACTACAGCAAGGGTTATTTTTCCCTAAATGCAAGACCTTGCACTTGTCCACATTAAATTTCATCTGCCATTTGGATGCCCAATCTTCCATTACACTCAGCACCCTCCTCGTCTTCCCCTTCCTGAGTTTCCTCCTTTGAGTCTTTCCAGCTTCTGTCTTATCCTTGGGCTGAGTGAGATGAGGAGAGCATGCACTAAGCATGGGTTGTGACTCACTCTGAGTGTTGGGGGCAGCAGCAGCAGCAGCAGTGGAGGAGGCTTGGCAGTCACAGGTGGCAGCCAGCATAACTAACCAAGCCAGCTGCACCACCATGCCAACGTCTCCTTTCTCCTGCACTTTTATATAGAGGAAGGTGGTCTACTGTGATGAGTTCATGTGGGTCTCTGCTGCCCCCTCTCTCCCTTTGTTTTAAAATTTGGAAGAGAGACTGGTAGGGCTTTCACTGCTTCCCTAGTTCTTGTTTTGATTGCATGAGACCTCTTGATGATTGCATTGTCTGCTCCATAGAAGTTAGTGTGCCATACATTATTTTTGTTAATATAAGTGTGCCCTGAGCTTGAAAAGGTTTGGAAGCACTGGCCTAATCTGCAAGACTGAGGCCAGTGCTATTGCTATAAATTAACATGTAAATGAATCTCAAACTCTAAATTTATATTTGAAGTAAGAAAATGAAAGCAATATTTAAAGTGATCTATACAAGATCCTGGTGGATCCATGTCCTCATATGGACTCCAATAATTTTCTTTTCTTTTATATCCCTTCAGAGAGCAATTTTCAAAGGGACTTTCCTTGGATCAAAAACATTTTACCTGCATATATTGGCTGTCTAAAACAAAAAAAGCCCACTCTGTATATTGTAAAAATGTGTACCCAGTTCCACAACCCACATTCTTTTACCTGCATTGTAGTGGAGGCATTCGAGGGACAGGATTAGGTCAGAGATAAAACTAAGCGTGGATTTTTGGATTTTCAAAACTATGGGCCAGATTTTCAAAGGGGTACGCACGTAAGATATGCGCGTTGTGTCCCGCGGCCGTGGGAGGCCACAACCATGGTCCCCTACCTCGTCTGCGGTGGCGACCTGCTGCGGCAGCGTCGGGGGAAACCCCTGACCGCGTGCTCGGTGCCCCAGCGCAGGTCCCTGGCCTGACCGTCAGGGGGAGAGCCGTCCCTGCTCTGCCCCCGTGCTGTTCCTGCAGCCGTTCCTCCATGGAGGAAATCCAAGATGGCCGCCACCATCTTTAGGTGCGAGGCCGCGCCCCCTTCACAAATTTAAAGGGACCTGATCCCTTTAACAAGCCTCACCTGTCCTTGATCAGCCTGAGCAGGGGAAGTATATAAGGAAGCTTCTTCTGCTCATTCTCTGACTTGGTAACATCCTCCAGCGCTGTCTAGTCTGCTTGCTTCAGTGAGTTCCGGATCCTTGTTCCTGTTACGTCTTGGTCTTCTCGGTTCCTGACTTCGGATTGTCAAGCGGTGATTCTCTGGTGTGACTTTGGACTTGCAAGTGGTGATCCCTCGGTGTGTGACCTCGGACTGGTAAGCGACGACTCTCTGGCACTTGATCTTGGACCCCTCCTGGACTCCATCTCCAAGGGCCCGCCTAAGTCCCAGCGGTCCGGGTCCCTACTGGCTCCTCCTGGGGTGACCGCGGACTTCCAGGGCGAAGCTCCAGTCAGCCCTTGCACCGATACCGTGACTCCTCTGGATCCACCTAAGTCCAAGCAGTCTGGGTCCCTACGGGCTCCTCCTGGGGGGACCACAGACTTCCAGGGGTGAAGACACAGCTCCTCTTCTAGCCTCTCATCTGCCTGTAGTCGCCTCCATCTCCAGTGCCGAGGGTCAACGGTGCTCCTCTTCTGTTCTGCCTCGCCACCCAACGAGAGAACCTACGGATCCTCCGCAAGGTATACCATCCTCTCGTCGGCCCAAGGGTCCACAAGCCTGAGCATAACACGCGTACCCCCCAAAAACCTGGCCCAAACACCCCCTGCGCACACCGAGCCTATGTTGCATAGGCTTCCGGCGCGCGCAAAGCCCCGGGACGTGGGGCGTCTCGTGATCCACGCGTTATCAGGGGGCATGTCGAGGGGGCGTGAAGCATTCAGCGCATCATCCGGGGGTGGCGCCTTGGGCGTGGTTTCAGCCCGGGGGTGTTCTAGGGGTGTGGCCGCGGCCTCCGGACCAGCCCCCGGACTGGAACATGGAGCGCGGCAGCCGGCCTGGTGCGCAGAAAGTTACGCCTGCTTCGAGCAGGCGTAACTTTCATGATAGAGGTAGGGGGGTTTTAGATAGGGCCGGGGGGTTGGGTTAGGTAGGGGAAGGGAGGGGAAGGGAGGGGAAAGTGGGGGGAGGGTGAAGGAAAGTTCCCTCAGAGGCTGCTCCAATTTTGGAGCGGTCTCGGAGGGAATGGAGGCAGGCTGCGCGGCTCGGCGCGCACAGGCTGCCGATTTTTGGCAGCCTTGCGCGCGCCGACCCGCGCGAACAAAAGTATGTGTGTGCGCATATTTATAAAATCTGCCCCTATGAGTGTAGCTTTATTCAGAAAAAATATCTGCAGTAAAAGCAGATGAAAACATCTGCAGGTGTATTTTTCATTCAGCAATTTTCAGAGTAAGTAAGTATGCACAAACACTTTACTTTGAAAAATGGTGAAAAGGCTATAGGTAGCAGTTTGTAGGTAGTATGAAAATTGCATTACATTTCTTTCTGAATGTCCTATCTTTGCTCACTGCATAAATAGTGCTAAACCAAACAAAAGAAAAGAAAATCTTAAATGTGATTTGTCTTCTAGATACATATTAGAGTCTTTAATTTTTACAAAACTTTGTAATGTATATTGTACCTTTCATGACTCTTCAAAGCAGATTATTTTCCTATCCCCAGGGGATTTACAATCAATACTTTCAGGTCTCTATCAGTTGCATAACTACAGTGACTTGCCTTAAAGTGATGCAGGCATGATAACTGCTTTCCTCAGATTGTGGAGAGAAAAACAGTAATGGGATTCAAGAAATCTTGGGGTAAGCATATATGATCCTTCAATGCAAAGAAGTGAGAAGAAATCCAGAGATCAACTGAGGTCCATGGCAATGCACCAAGAATGAAACGGAGCAGACAAGCAGAGCCTGAAGGTCCTCATCTGCTGTCCTATTTTATGTTTCTATGATTAAAACAACAGCTCTCTTAGTTGAAAAAAATGATATTAAGTTTTGCATATCTCCATGTGAAAAGAAATGAAGCTGCTAGGCCTACCATACTCTTCAGCAACATAGGAAAATATTGAGTTTAGACTCTATAGCATTCTGAATTTCCCTTTTTTTTTCTGTGTGTTCTGCCTGTGTTATCAGGGAAAATGTTGAGAGAAAGAGAGCCTCTGTGACATGCTATATATACCAACTCGGAGCAGGTTTGGGGGTGGTTTTTATATACACAGTCAGAGGAATTAACTGCAAATTGGATATGACTGATGAATTTCTATCATTTGAATCAATGAATGGTACCAACAAGAAGAGTTGATTTGTACAATGCAGTCTCAAGCTAGCTGAACTGTGCGCTAGGACCTGCAATATTATACTGCGTGTGTTAAAAACAAATAATGTGCAACAAGATAATGTACCATGTGTTGCGATATTTATCTATGCGATGAAACTCTGCAGTTTGCCTAACCATGCCCATTTTTTTTTATTGTGGGTGCAATTTCCGCTACATTTATTTTATAGCAATTTGATGAATCTAGGGGCAAGTTTGTAGCATCCCTAACTGTGAATGAGTCCTGGGCTGTAGAGTTGGAGATCATTAAAATGATGGAAGCGGAGGTTAATTCCACCACCTCTATCCTGGACCCTTGCTCTTTGGGTTTGATTAAGGAGAGTGCAACTGAGGAAGTAGGGGATTGGCATAGATCAATAATAAATTCATTTTTGGATGAGGATATTTTGTCATCATTCTTGAAGGAATCAATGGTCTGACCAGCTCTGAAGAAACCATCATTAATTCCACTAGATTTAAATAACTTTTATCCAGTTTCTGTCCCCTTTCTTTCTATTATTGAAAAGGTTGTCAAACATCAAATAGTTCAGTTTACTGATTCAGTGGGCTATTTGGATCAGTGACAGTCTAGTTTCAGACAGAACCATTGCATAGAAACAATTATAGGAGCCCTTATGGATAACATTCTGAGATCACTGGATGGGAATGAGTCTGTATTAATGGTATTTTTAGACTTGAATGCCACTTTTGATACTATTGATCACTTGATTTGGGGGCAGAGATTGAGAAAATTAGGGCTGGGAGGTACTGTACTTCTGCTTAACTTTTTTGACAGACCACACAGGGTTGTAGGTTGGATTCACATGTTTTAGAATCTGGAATTACACAAAGATCAATTTTAGCACATCTGTTTGTTAATTTAAATTTGAAGCCATTAGTGGACTTATTAGATCAGGGGTGGCTAACTCCAGTCCTTGAGAGCCACAAACAGGCCAGGTTTTCAGGATATCTAGATTAAATTCTTCATGTATTTTTTACTAAAATACTTATTCAGCTAAGTTTTAATGTATTGTAATGTGTTAATATTAATATTATTTTTGATTGATTTTTATTGTTATTAATTATTATAGTTGTGTGTTTCACATTTTTATTTTATTTATTTATTGTAAGTTGCTTTGAGCGTTGATATGGAAAGGCATCCAAGAAACAAGTTGATGATGATCAATGCACAGAGCCCATGAGCTTAGTCTTGAAAATATATTTATGAAGTTTTAGCCTTCAGAATGTATTAAATAATTGGGAAAAACAGTATCCCCTTGGGTTTCTTGTAATATTGCCTTCATTCTTTCTGAATGTTTGCATTTTTCTAAGGGAGGGGGTGCTCAAACTGGGCCTTAGGGCCCTCCCAGCCAGTCAGGTTTTCAGGATATTTCTGCTGAATATGCATGAGATTTATTTGCATTCACTACCTCCTATGCATGCAAACATTTCTCATGCATATTCATTAGGGTTATCCTGAAAAACTGACTGTCAGGAAGGGGGCTGAGAACTGGTTTGAGCACCCCTATTCTAAGGACATAGGTACTAACCAGTGTTAATATCAGAATGGTGACTCTTGTCACCTTCTGGTTTTAATGCCAGCGATGCTGTATATTCGGCTTTACACACCTGATGTATAAAATTAACAAGGTGCAGAACATGGTAGTGTCACAGTGGCCATTTCTAAAACAGCCATTCCAGCACTGCCGTTTCAGGCAACTCAGGTTTCCCCAAGTGTTACCCCGATGGTCAGAGCAGTCCCAGTTAGAACTAATACGAGTAGGTATATCAAGTCCACATGCAATAGACCTGACCCAAGAAAGATGGAAATGAAGCAACAAGAATGCAGGGGATTAAGCAGTGCTACCAATTTTCACTTAATAATGCAGCACTGTTCAGTGCTAGAAGCATCATGAGATCTCTGTGCTAATGCTGGCACTAATATGTTGAAAATCAACCTATTTTTTTCTAATGTATGTCAAAACAGTCAAAACATATTAAAGAAGATGAATCTTCCCCTATATTAAGAACAATCATTTGGCAACTCAGGTTTTGCTAATAGACCTATCACATGAAACTAAAACCATCTGTGCTGTCCTCTCAGTAGAAATGAAAACAGAACATGAGCCACAGTTGCATCATAAAAATGATTTAAATGCATATATATTTTCCTCATGTATTGAAAGTGCATATCTTTTCTACTTTTCTTGTGTTTAGCCACAAATAAGATGGTGAAATCTCCCCATGGCATGATATACTCTCCGTACGATATCTATCACAACCAATTCACCCAAAACCACTGTATTCCAGTGTACTGAATTGTCTAACAACAATATCAGGAATCAAATAGTACCACCAGTATTTTTTAACACAACTCACAAATGTGCAAAACCAAATCTATGTAGGCCCCTTACTTTAAGGGTCTGTATTGTGCAACAGACTCTATTATTGTATAGGGTCACCTTGCTTTAATTAGAATTTTTATCAATTGTCCATTTTTGTTAAAGTTTTTTTCTATTATAGTAAAATCACACAACTCCAGGAGACAACTCCAGGAGACGCAGTCCAACGGGGCTGCCGTGGATTATAAGAATAGAAGCAATACCAATGAATGCACGAAAGGCTTCCCTACGACGCTCTCAAAATTGAACTTTGAAGGACACCCCCTGAAGCAGGACGGCATCGTCCGAAACACAGCTGTGTCGGGTGAACTACCATGGAGTAGATGAGTATTTGTGTCCCTCTCCCTGGAGTTGTGTGATTTTACTATAATAGAAAAAAACTTTAACAAAAATGGACAATTGATAAAAATTCTAATTAAAGCAAGGTGACCCTATACAATAATAGAGTCTGTTGCACAATACAGACCCTTAAAGTAAGGGGCCTACATAGATTTGGTTTTGCACATTTGTGAGTTGTGTTAAAAAATACTGGTGGTACTATTTGATTCCTGATAATGATATACTCTCCAACATACTGAAATATTTTCAAAGTAATTCAATTAAAACAAAAAAATGTCCGAGGAATTGACTATGGACCAAGTTCATACTTGGCAGGCCAACAAATAAACAGGAAATATATGCACTAGAAAAGGTCAAACTGGTCATTCAGATGGATTGATTCATGGTTTTCCAATGGATAAATCCTCTTTATGTGGGAAATGTGTGCTAATAAGTGACTACAGATCAGGCCCTTTATGGATAAAGAGAGAGAGCGTCAAAAGAAAATGTGGTTAGTGTTTCCAACTAGCGCCAGATTTTCAGGACAGGCCAATCCGGTCATGACTTTACTCCACTGCATGCATGGACTTGTAGTCTTTGTGTTTCTTCAGGGAAATCAGTAGGGACACCAGCTCTGCAAGCTCATGCAGGTAGTGGGGTAAAGTCTGGTCCGAATCAACCTGTCCTGAAAATCTGGAGCCTATTGGTAACCGTAAATAAGGTACATTCTTGTCACAGGAAGGGTCATTTTCAAAGTCATTTCCATAGGTTAAACTGTGCTTTACCCATGCACACAAGCAGGGCCGGCGCGTCCGTTAGGCGAACTTCGGGGGTCGCCTAGGGTGCCGAGCCATTGGGGGCGCCAAAGAGCAGCCACGTGGTGCCGCAGCCCTGAGAAGCACACAGTCTCTATTTCTCTTTGACACAAGTGGGATAGGCCCCGCTTGCGGCACCACGTGGCTGCTTTTTGGCGCCCCCTACGGCTCGGCGCCCTGAGAAGCACACAGTCTCTATTTCTCTTTGCAGCGAGCGGGATAGGCCCCACTTGCGGCACCACGTGGCTGCTCTTTGGCGCCCCCTACGGCTCGGCACCCTGAGAAGCACACAGTCGGTACCGAAACAGGTAGGGGGGGCGGCAGCGCAAGGATTGCCTAGGGCACCCAATACCCTTGCACCAGCCCTGCACATAAGCTTTCTAAAAGGTGCCTGCCTAATACACGGGTACAAGTACATGCACAGGGCCTCTATGCATGCACTTTTACCCACTGTGTGCTGAGGCATTCTTGTGGACAGGGATGGGGCAGGGTTTGGAAATCCATGCATGCTTTTGCATTTTCAAAAATATGTGTGCGATTTCTCATGAACAGCTATGCACACACATTATCGGGTGCAAATGCGCATGGGTAATTATGGTGGGATCCTTTTCAAAAGGAAAGTCTGCAGGTAGAAAGTACAAAATTACCTCCATAGTCAAAAGAACAGTCAGGACGAGAATGATTTATAATGGGGTTAGGTTTGACTGCTGAACAAGCAATAGTTTTAAAATTCATATTGCAAATCAGTCCAGATTTTGCTATGTGCTAAGTTTGTCACACCAGGATTTTATAACTGCACAGTCAAAACCGAGGGCTTCTTTCCAGGATGGAACGGCTGAGTAACAGGAGCCTTATAAATGCTCCTGCTGTCTAGGAAAGCCTGGTCATGCAAATGTTATAAGTTGTAGTGTGGTTTTGTATAGTAGAATTATTTTACTTGAGCAATATAAGAACACACCACTAGGGCTGGATAGAAATGTTTTTATAAGAAGAATGTTCTAGAACATTGCAACCATTAAAAAAATGGATTTCTTTCTTTTTTTTTGCAGGTTTGACACATTGGATCAACAGTAGAATTATCCTGAAGTTGTTATGCATGAGCTTTTGAGCCCACAGAGGCGCAGCACCTCTTGTATGGAAGCACTTAAATAAGACTAATTTTAAACAAAAAATTAAAGTGAATGGCTAAATTAAAAAGCACTAAAAATATTTCTACTCACACAGTCCTGATTCATATATGAGATGTATTTCAAAATAATCTAGTTTGATTTACTTTACTCTGCATTATCATGTGTTTGTAAGATACCTGCGTTTGTATATTTAGATATTATAGTAAAGAACAGCTACCAAACAAATGTATGTGATTGCTTGACAGGTAGGCAGAGCTTAAAATGCTTAAGGTAGAGTCTCCAAGAATTTCTGCCCATAACTAATGGAGCCTTCTTTTCAGGATGCATTGTGTGTGTGTGTGTCTGTGTGTGTGTGTGTGTGTGTGTGTGTGTCTGTGTGAATACCTACACACACACCCAGACCATGCACAAACACATACAGCAACCTCATAAACTCTCTCTTTTGAAAGTAGGACAAAATAGGAAAAGAAAACTTAAATGTACAGTAGAAGCCAATCATGCCAAAGTTTTGCTGTAGATACAGAAATGGGGAAAAAATCTTTTGAAAGCAACGTCATTCTCTGCTACACGTAATTGTGCTCTGGGCATGTATCATTTTCTAGCACAATAAGCAAAGACAAGAAAATGATCAACATCACAGATCACAAGCATGAGATTTAAATAACTGAAAATATTTTTTCAGAGACTTGCTCCGTGCTCTGGAAGAAAGCACTCACAGCGAGATAACATGGACTATCTCAGATTATTGTGCAGACCAAGGGTTTCACCCCTCCTTAAAGGCCTCCTCCTCTCATGAATCTGAACATTAGTAGTGTCTACCTGGTACATACCATGACCTCTTTTGCCTTAATACCGTCTTGATAAAAATGGAAGGCCATTGCATGCTAAAATGCCCTCCAGCAAATGTTGTTTGTGTTCAGTATTGGGTCTACCACTTCTGTGGCAGATGTAGTGAACTGAGCATTAAAACAGTGAGCTAAATTTCAGAGCAGTTTCCCAACCCACATGCTAAAAAATGTTTAGTGCCTGATGTAGCAATCCAAAGGTTTGCTCATGCACCAGGAGTTTAAAAATGCCCACAAATCCAACTGTGTAAAGAAAATGCTTAGCATGCATAAAAACATAATCTATGCACATAAATCATGTTTTCTTTGTATACAATGATTTATGTGCACAAATCATATTGTCTGCACATAAAATATGATTTATGTTCCTAAAAATGTATTCAGCTCAGAAAGCAATTTTTTTGTGCACATAAATCATATTTTATGCACAGAAAATAATCTCTGTGTGCACAAATAATGCTTTATGTGCATAAAATTCGGACTATAGGTTCCTGCACCAGAACTCCAGCTTCCATCCATATACTAACCATGGCCCTGGAAACTTTACCCCACTTTGAACCAGAAGTTAAGCATCCAGCACAAGAAAACATGTTAGTGCACGTCTCTGCACTGGGGGGGGGGTGACAGCTAACGCCATCATTAGCATGAGGTTTACAGGAGTGAGTGTTAATCTGAATGCAACCTTGTTGTGCCCGCAGCTGCTTCTCTGCACAAATCTTTCTTCATGAGCTGTAACGTTTGCCCACAAGCACAACTGGCAGCTATTGTGGCTCTCCCCAGCGCACCATATTACATCGGCCTTGCAGATAAGGATACAAGTACGTATTTGTCTCGTGCTACACATTTTACAATGACTGGAATACTGTTCAAGGAATCATTCATAATATTTCACAAAAAAAATACGCATAAAAGGGCATCAAGTCCTGTATTTTCAAATGGTTTTTTTTCCCCCTTAATACAAAAGAGTGGTCAGGTTGACTGCAGGTTGTTCAAGGGCCTAATTCATGAAAACAAAATTAAAAAAAAACTTTTCTCCTAAAGGTCACATTTTTCACTAATTTTGCTGTGATACAAAAAAAAAAAACAAAATCCCAAAACACCGAGGACCAAGTTTTCTGTCAGTGCTTGCCTGGCTGAAAATAATGTGAAATTTTCCTAAACAAACCTAGTGCAACTTTGCAACCCAGCAAAACGGACACAATCCTTAATAAATCAGCCCCCCGAGAGTGACAATCCGTCGTGTGTCTGCTAGGAATTCCTATCGCCCTGCTCAATTGTTAATAACACGATCCTTTCATTTCCACAGACTTATCTCGTTCGGTTACTGTACAACAAACAGATAACTAATTATCTGTGCGCTTTAATAAGTAATTTGAAACCAATCCTTCGCTGTCTTTCTAACTTCCTGCAGGTGGATCCTTACGGGTGGGCCCTATTGTACCTTTCCATTCTTCAGTGGAAGTTACATTGGGTCAACGTTTAGCTCAGGACTTCAGGCGCTGGTTTCATTCCTGCAAAACTTCTCAAAGACAGACGTCCTTTATCTGCTAGCTCGACCGCCTTCGGTCGTTTTCTGTTATTAGTCATTTGCAAAAAAATAAGGCTGGGCCTTTGATTTAAAAGTAGGAGCAGATTATTGCGACCCAGTCAGCTACCGTTTAAATTCATCTACAATTTCGAGCTCGTAGTTCCTTGCAGCTTTCCTCTTCAATAAGTAACACTTTCTCCCCCCTTTAAGGGCAAAATGACAAGTTTATGTCGTATTTTTGCGGATCCAGTTAGACGTTATTTGCGTTGGGGAAAGTGCCCCCCAAGTGCGCGACTGTATCCGATTTCTTTCAATTAGGAGATTTAATACCAAGCAGTACTGATTTTCTCCAGTCCACTCTCGCACTCTTCTCTCTCTCCCCCTCCTGCACTCCCTCCCTCCCCACTTTCTACCCCTGTGAAGTGTCAGTCAATGCTTTTTTCATGCGTCCAACAGTTTCCAAAGCAAACACTGGAGACTGCAGCCTTGTATTGACTCAGTTGGATGCAGCAGTATCACTCTGACACGCCAGCGCCCGATTGGAGGTCCGCAGCTTGACATCGAGGGCAGGACTTTTTCCCTAAAAAATAATCCTCCCCTTGCCAATCTTGCAGAACCAGTAGGGGAAATGCATCCAGGGGGATTTAACTGATTATATACATTGACAAACGACTCTCCAGTCTCCAATGAAAGCAGTGCCTGTGATGAGGAGCTGCATCTTTTGCTGCTGATTTTTTCTTTCTTTCTTTTTTTTAAGGAGTTTTTGGGAGCTATTTTCTTACGCATTGTAGGACTTGGTTTGAAGTCTTGGCTGGCCAGGGTTCCGCGATGGCCTTGAGCTCCAGAGCCCATGCTTTTTCTGTCGAGGCGTTGGTGGGGAAATCGGCGAAGAGGAAGCTGCCGGAGCCTGCGGGCGAGCACGGGCAGGAGAAGCGCGACACAGGAGGGCAAGAGGAAAGGGCGTGCAGGTCGTCCCAGAGCACCGAGGAAGCCGGTTAGTATGAAAGGGGCTCTCTTCTAACACATCCTGACAACCCTTGGGTTGCAAAGAGTCCTCGCTAGCTAGAACTTTACGAACTTTTGAAGAAGACATGTGGTTTTTGTTTTGCGCAATATGTTCAGCTATTTTTTTTTGTTTTGTTTGACTCATTTTATGTTCCCACCATAGAGAAGGAGGTAGCGTTCAAATGAAAATAAAAATAAAACGTAAGGTCTGGGCTGTATATTGTTGAAACTCATGAGTGGCAGATAGGCGGGTTCTTTCTCCGACACCAGGCAGAGGTGGCCGCGCACCCTGAACGGTGCCTTCGCGCTCCGTGACGATTCCAAATGTCTGTTTCTCTTGCCAGAAAAACGACCCCGGCCCGAGAATCCCTCCTCGTCTTTCTCTGGGGCTGAAAGCACCGAGGGCCCTGAAGCCAAAGGCGCTCTTCAGGTGGAGCTGCAGGGATCCGAGCTCTGGAAGAGATTTCACGAGATTGGAACGGAAATGATCATCACCAAGGCCGGGAGGTAGAATACACAACCGCGTCCTCTGATCGCACAGTTCTAGCTTTAAAAAAGAAAAAAATATCTAACAAGTAATGCCTGAAAGATTAAACAAATATATTTCAGATAACTTACCCGATTTGTATTTGGAGCAGGATAGATAGACAGACAGACACACACGCGCGCGCACACACAAGCACATGTAATAGCAAAGTAAGGGCCTCATTTACTAAACATGTTCCCATAAACACAGAATGGGAGAAGCGTCTTAGTAAATCAGGCCCTAAGGCAGAAACATGTATCTCCCTACTGGTAAGAGCACAGAATTTATACTGTCAAGTTTTTGAATCCCGAGTAAGGTTTGGCCCTTAGGGGCCAAGTATTTCTCCAAAAGAGGAAACATGGAAAACCCCGTTAGTATCTCTGCCCCTTAGTTTGAAATCTATCTAGCTATCTACCTGTTTATCTCTGTATTTCAGAACGAACCCTGTTAAAATTAATATTTGAGATTTGTAAAATTCTTGTAGATTTCCCAGCAAACCTGATTTTAGGTGAGTGCATTGTCTTATTGAATACCATCATATGAATCATAAGATCGACATTTACAGTCATCAATTGTAGGTGCTGGTTCAATATCAGATAGATAGACAGATAGATAGATAGACAGATAGATAGATAGATAGATAGATAGACAGATAGATGAAACATTATCTATTATGCAGCAGAAAATGTATCTCCATTTAGGTAAAATAATTAATATTCTCTAGTTTTAAAATCTCAGCAAGGTCTTGTTTAGGGCTGGATTTACTAAGGCTTCTATTTTGCCTCTACAAGGGAGAGAAAAAAAGCACACACACAAGTGGAATAGGGAAAGCCCACCGATATTCAGCGAGAATATGATTTTATCACTCCCAAATTCCAAACCAACAGGAAAATGTTTAGCCAAACCCTTTTTGGTCTAACAGTGATTTTATTTTATTTTAAATCTTTCAAATAGCTCCCACTGTATATCACAGCCTGTTGTTTATACAAACACCACTAAAGTCTGTTTGTAGCATTAATGATTGAAATATTGTGTTTTGTGTGGTGTACATTTTAAATGTTACTTATTATAAACCGCCTAGAGCGGGTCAGAAATGTCACAAATAAATAAGAGGTTGGCAGGGCAGGGTGTGGAAGTTCGCCCTGTTTTGTCCCCACATACTAATTTATAAAGAAACACTTTTTTTTTCCGTACAGGAGAATGTTTCCTTCTGTACGAGTGAAAGTGAAAGGTCTGGATTCGATGAAGCAGTATTATGTTGCAATGGACGTGATCCCGGTGGATTCCAAAAGATACAGGTACAACAACAAAAAAAAAGAAAGGAGAGAAATATTTTAAGAAGTTTTCTCTCCCGGACTTGGGAAAGAATTCTGGAAGGAAAAAAAAAAACAACAGAAAACCCAGCATCATGAACATCCAGAGCAGTAACTCGAGTAATATTTAAACGGACATTATTTCAAAAATACAACCCAAAACGAAAACAGATCGGGAGAATATCATACTAACTAGGACGCCAATTATAGTACAAGTGACAAATAGCTGCATAGCAAAACCAAGCGCATCTTTTCTGACTGTCCCTATAAGAAGCAGATGTTTCTCTTATCAACAAATACATTTCGTGGACGATTGGGCATAAAGCTATTTCTAGAAAGACAGGATAATTTGTTTTAAATAAAGCAGAACGTTGAAACTGTTCTTTAATACAAACATTTCCATTTACCTTTTTCTTTACTTCAAACCCGCATATGGTCAGTGGGAATATGTTTACCGTCTAGCCACGTTCGTTGTAAAAATAAAATAAAAATACCGGAACAGCTATAAACATATGAATACATATGGTTTTATTCAGAAAGAACATTTTACTGCATAGATTTTGATTTGTACATATCTCAGATACAGGATGGGAGGGATCTAAATCATGGTGTTAGCGGTTTAGACGAGCTACTGACACAGGGGGAAAAAAATACATATATCGGAGGAATCGCTATTTAATTTTGCAGGTTGCGGTGCTCGGAAACTGCACTGTATTGACAATAGATCTGTGAAATGTTTTCATATTCCTCCGCTAGCGAATACTAATTTATTTTCACCAGAAATTAGATGAAAAGACCTAATATTTGGTATCGTTCCGCAAAACAGGTCTCTCAAAGCAGATTTTTCTAACTAGCTCAGCTTCCTCTCTGTGGTTGTGTTAGGAAATCCAAAACAGATTCGTTGACTCCCCAGACGTTTCATTTTCGCTGGCATTTCATCGCTTTCTGAAGACATTTGATTATTTCAATTTAAGCCTTTTTTTTTCTCTAGTTCTCAAAGGACGGTGAATTAATGTTGCTTTTTCTATGTAACGCTCTGCTTCAAGGAGAGTAATGCCCTTAGCGCGACCATCAGGTTCATTTTGAATCATGTGAGTTTGCTCGTTTTTCTTGAAGGTACGTCTATCACAGTTCTCAGTGGATGGTTGCTGGAAACACGGACCACTCCTGCATAACGCCCAGGCTCTACATCCACCCGGACTCGCCCTGCTCTGGGGAAACCTGGATGAGGCAGATCATCAGCTTTGACAGGGTGAAACTCACCAATAATGAAATGGACGACAAAGGGCATGTAGGTGTGCATTCTGCCAACTACCTAATCACAATTATGGGCATATGAATATGCATGCAATCTGCCTACTAGCGTTCACAAAAACGGGCACGAGGACGGGCACTGATATTGGGCTACAGCCCAGGGATGACGGGGGTGCACCTTCTGCCATAACAGAGCAGAGCATGCAATGCACCCAGAGGTGTGCTCTCTTAGATTAATTACTAATATACCCTAATATTCAGGCGCGAGTTCTAGGTAACCCTGAAATGGAATAGTCTCGGGTTATCAGATCGTAAGGGCAATTGTTCCACCCTCCGACCACGGAAAAGACATTTCCGAAAAGTGAGAGTGGTAACTGGAGGAGCCTACTGCGTGTTGAAATTGGTAGTAAGGGGCTCCGAGATTGATAAACACCTCTGCTTCCTAGTTTTCTTAGCTCAAGCTACAGTGATACAGCCTAGACTGGAATCACTCAGCTTCTCACAGACGGCGAACAGGGAGAAGACAATCATTAAAAAAAAAAAAAATGGAAAATTCAATGCATGGAACAATTTGCTGCCGTGCTTTCTTTCCATGTGTGCAATGCATACAAGCGTTGTGGCCTGGAGTATCAGTTGGGGAGAAGGGGACAGCGGGCCCCTCTGTGAAGGCTGGACTGACATTACAGGGGATCTGTTTCGTGAGATAATCCTTCAGAAGTTGTAGCTGGTGGACCAGGCAGAGGATGTGATGTATTTTTATTGCCTTTTTAAATATGATCATTTAACATTTTAAAATAAATTGTAGCAGCTAATTAAGTAAACGTTGTCTTAATCTTTTTTTAAAGTATAAAACCCAAGGAGGTATTTGGGGGAGAATAACACGAAGGATGAAAAAAAATCGTGCAAAGAAAATAAAAGGGCAGAGATCCTTTCCCCGACTCTGTTCCTAGCCGAGCCTCGGCTTATTTATAGACGAGCAGTGGCGAAGCAGTTTACGTTTGGAAATCGCAAATACCATCCTTGTTGTTTTGACTTCGAATCCTAAGGCCAGGAGACGTCTTGCTTTTTCGCCTTCCTCTCCCCTCTCCCCTCTTTCCAGATTATCCTGCAGTCCATGCACAAGTACAAGCCCAGGGTGCACGTCATCCTGCACGACGCCCGATTTGATCTCTCTCAGATTCAGTCTCTGCCGGCGGAAGGAGTTAAAACCTTCGTCTTTAAAGAAACGGAATTCACGACGGTCACAGCTTATCAAAACCAGCAGGTGAGCTGCGCCGGGCCCAGCTGCGCGCCTAATGCGCCCCTCGGGTTAGCAAGGCAGAGGACAATTCCAAAACGTTTTACCCCGTTAATAAGTTCCTGTAAAAAAAAAAAAATCAAAATCACTGATTAGCCTGTTCTGACCTTGCTGTTGTTCCTGCTTTCTTTATAGATCACTAAATTGAAAATTGACAGGAATCCGTTTGCGAAAGGATTTAGAGATCCCGGAAGAAACAGGTATTGTAAATTATAAGCTTGAGTATTTATAAATTTGCTTTGGACCGAGGTTTGTTTGTTTTTTTTTTAATTATTGTGGGCATTAAACAAATTACTACATTAGTTCTTGGAAAGCTCATTAAAATATTTAACGAAAAGGTCTTTCACAGTGGAAATATAGGGGCTCTATTTACTAAGCGTTAAAGCTAATACAATAATTAAGTGGCGTTAAGGTTGTTTGCATTAACAGAAACACTTTTTTTCGATTAATATGGATATTTGCCTTAACATTTAAATGAGTTGGTTAAAATGCAAAATCGTACTAATTAGCTCATTTAAATATAAGGTAGATTGCACTAACTCCAAAATCCATGTTAAAAGTGCCCTTCCGACTTTCAGAATAGCAAAATAACCGCCTCCTGCTCTTGGTTTATTTACGGCTGAGGCACTTCGGGCCCACCCAGTTCACCAAGAAAGACAGAGAATGGGAGAAAAGCCTTAGTAAATCAGGGCCTTACACTGAAACAGGCTTCGCACCAGAATGTCCTCTAAGCTCTCCTTACCAAAGCTGCCCGTAAACTTCCCGTATGGAGCTTGTATGGTGGGTCCCTCCCGACGGAGCCCGGCCCTGTTGGAGGACTGCACTGTCTCTGAAGACTGCAGAATAAACCTGCCTGTTTGAATACTCAAAAATACCTTTCCTAGGAGTGATTCTCTGCCAACACAGAACAGTTTCACTTATTATCACACATCCTAGACTTGATAGTGATTTTCCTGGGTGAGTGCTTTACTCCACCTTCCTTTTTCTGAAAACACCAAACTTTTCACTTCGAGAAACTAAAGTTGTTGCATTGAAATCACGCCTTATTGCGCATCATTTAGCACTCTAATGTAGGGCATGAAGCCCTTAGAGCCTGGGACATTAAATAAAGTGAAATAGGCTAAAAACATATCTTACTGCCCACGTTTAATGCATTTCAGTAAATAAGTCCCTAAATGTGTGGAATATGTTACAGACACTTTATAGTAGCAACACTCTGTAATTGTATATGTTTAGACTTAAAAGAATTTTTTTCCGGAAATCCTATGAGCTGAGATCTGCATTTTACTTTTCAGAGGTGTATTAGATGGGCTTTTGGAAACATATCCTTGGAGGCCACCTCTCACTCTAGATTTTAAGACTTTTGGGACAGAAACATCTGGTAAGTGAAACTATTATGTCTGTAAGGCATTGAGGAAATTTAACCTTAGACTTTAAATATAAATTAGCCAGGCCATACTAATAACAAACTAAGGGGCTCATTTACTAAACGTTTTCTCCCATTTTGTGTCTATGGGGAAAAATGCTTAGTAAATGACCCTTTAAATTTGCAAAGCTGAACCCATTCAGGGCACTTTCTTGTTTCAAAGTCTCTGATCTGCAGCACTGTGCTTGCATTTATTTATTTTTTTTTAAAGCGTGCGATCTCCGTTTAGAACTGACCATTCTTAGCTCAGACTGGCAGTGACCGGAAGTTGTTGCCTTTTGAAACCGTGTTCATTGGTCTATTATTGAAATGAGTTGGACAGGCATCCATGTCCCTGAAACCCACTGGCACTGGTTGGTATCCAGGCTAATGGAGGACTACATGGGGCGTGGTAAGGAATCAGCTTCTCACTTTAGAGGTGAGCTCTGCAGAGCAGAACCGCAGGACACTGGCACAGGGCAACCTGAGGATGTCCCCGTGTGTGTGGAAAAGACGGGAATAGCGATCGCAATTAATACTTTGATTATTTAGCCAAATGGCCAGGCCTCGCACATATTTTGTGAATTTCGTCTGCTGATTGCATTTGTTGGAAAATGAAGATTTTAAGTTTCCAGTACCGTTAACCTGACACTTTTCATATTAAATGCAATTCACCAGAATTAAAGAAGAACAAAAAAAAAAAAAAGAGTACCTTTTAAAGTAGAATCATGGGAGGTTCCGCAAATAAAAGATGAGCTATGGAGATTACACAGGTCTGACTATGAAGAGACGACCTGTCAAGTCTGGAATGCTCATCTCTCACTATGTTTTTTTGTCATTATTTGCATCCCACAACATCTTTCCTTATTGTCAGAGCTTATTCTCCAGCTGGGCTAGTAGAACTGAGCTACGTTTTAAAATCAAAATGAAATGACCCAGGGACTCAGTTACAAACTCCGGCACTGTCGATAGCCAGCACCAAGTTGCACAGCTCACAGCCGTGCAAGTATTTACGAGCTGACCGTGCAATGCAATGACAGCGCAAGTCTGGTTTTCCGTAAGAAGAACGGGGGCCGGCGGCTGCTGGTGATCGCCCAGGCATCCCCCTCCCCAGCCTTGCTGGTTAGAAATCAGTGGGATACCTTTCCAAACTTCTGTGCATTCATGCGGATTAACACGGCAGCCAAACTACGTCTCCCAACAGCGACAGTTCTGTAAGGCAACCCTCCAAAGTGGAAGCATTTCCTTCACAGCTGGGCAACTTGTTAAAACCCGTAGGAACTAAATCTGCCTCGGCTTTTCAGCAATAGTTGATGATATGCAGCACCAAAACACCGGAGACACATAGGGACCCATCTTTCTTTCTTTCTTTCTTTCTTTCTTTATTGATTGGCAAATCACACATCTGTCCACCTTTTGCAACTGTCTTTCATCTCAGTAGAACTGCATGCAGCTTCCTTTCCCTGTGGGAGATGCAGGACATTCAGAATTAGGTGCCTTGGCTTTATCAAGAGCGCCTAAACCCATCTGTTGACAACCTTAGCACCAGTGCTAAGCCCTTAATGCTGCCATTAACACTCTGTAAATGAGCCCTTACATGTTAAGCTTTTTAAGTGATACAAAGACAGCGTGTGTGTGTGTGTGTGTGTGTTTTAGTCTGCAGCCTGGTGCGACCAAATTTAATTAACTATAATTTAGGGTGGCCACGTGATCTAGCCACTTGCAAAATATGCCATTTTTGTGTGTGCTTTTCACTTTCTAGTGCATCTTAAATACAGCAACACCAAAATTAATTACTGTAAATGTTTAAATGTTTGGCCTTCCAGGCACATTTTAAATTTTAGCACTTGCAAATATTCATAAACGCAAACATCATGTTTTACATGTGGGAAAAAGCTGCTCTACAGGCACACTTTTTCCTTCATTATAAACCTCCCTCCTAGGAGTAGGTCTCTTTGCATGACACTACCGCTGCTGTTACAGAAGCATTAAAGACACTGTTTACTTTTGTTGAGGGGGGTCAGATACTACAAGCCTGAGGAGAGGAGGGCAGAGAATTTATAGAACCAAGGCAACATTGTCTGGGATGCCAAAGGAGGAAATTGTTACATTCCTACAAGTCAAATTATCACAGATCTGCTCTCTGAGCAGCAGATCTGGAATTGCTATATTTAATGTTCACCCTTCCCTCCCAGCATGTGTTATACTGCAGTGTGCACTGCATTTTCTGGCCTCCCCGGCAACTTTGGGAGCTCTTTTTATCTCTACCTGCTGGTCTTTCTGAGCTCATCTTTCAGGAGTCCTAGCCAAGATTTATTTTTTTAAAGGACTGAGAATTGTAAACCTGTGAAATCAGGAGCCTAACATTTAACAAACAAAGGAAGATTTTTTTTTTTTTTAACCAAATAGCAGGCTTTAGCCAATGTACTGGGTGTTTTGAACTTTGCCAATAGGGCTCATTCCCCAGCTGCTGCTCAGGAGATATGAATGCAGGCATGCAGTGCCCACATTAATTGCAATTGGAATGTGCCCTGATAAATTAAGAATGCACCACCTGAACGTGGTGATCTTTACAGCCATGCAGGTTATAATATGACCTACCTATGCATGATGAATCCTCCAATCAGCTCCAGCCCAACGCACAAACTGCTAAATAAGTAGAAAATTGTATGGCTATTATCATCATTCATTATCTCCAAGCTGGTGGAAAACTAGAGTGTAACACACCTTTTAGCTGACTGCGCTCTGGGATTCAGACTCCCCTACCTGCTCTTCAAAAATATTGCTTAAAAAGACTCAGATCTGAAAATGTTGTTACTTTCAACTTATAACTCAAAATAAAGGGCAGACAATTTAAATATTTTGGGGATTTCAGTAGTTACAAACACTAAAACTGCATTCTGTGCAGAAAATACAATCTACATCCACAGACTGTTTGCTACTTGAAACATAGAAATAAAGAATATGATGGTACATAAGGACCTTAAGGTCCATCTAGCCTGCCCAATTTCATTGTTGATGCAGTGACATAGACCCCAGTAGATTTTTAGTTTTCTGCTCACTTTTTAATCTGGAATCTTGTGTTTATCCCAGGCTTTCTGTCATTGTTTCTGTCTTGACCACCTCTCTTGGAAGGTTGTTCCATGCATCCACCACCTTTTCCCTTTTGGAGTATCATACCACAACCTCTTATTTTAGAACATTCTTTCCTTAAAAAAGGGTTTGCTTCTTGTGCATTATTTATTAGGGATGTGAATCGTGTCCTCGATCATCTTAACGATCGATTTCGGCTGGGAGGGGGAGGGAATCATATTGTTGCCGTTTGGGGGGGTAAAATATCGTGAAAAATCGTGAAAAATCGAAAAATCGAAAAATCGCAAAACCGGCACATTAAACCCCCTAAAACCCACCCCCGACCCTTTAAATTAAATCCCCCACCCTCCCGAACCCCCCCCCAAATGACTTAAATAACCTGCGGGTCCAGCGGCGGTCCGGAACGGCAGCGGTCCGGAACGGGCTCCTGCTCCTGAATCTTGTTGTCTTCAGCCGGCGCCATTTTCCAAAATGGCGCCGAAAAATGGCGGCGGCCATAGACGAACACGATTGGACGGCAGGAGGTCCTTCTGGACCCCCGCTGGACTTTTGGCAAGTCTCGTGGGGGTCAGGAGGCCCCCCACAAGCTGGCCAAAAGTTCCTGGAGGTCCAGCGGGGGTCAGGGAGCGATTTCCCGCCGCGAATCGTTTTCGTACGGAAAATGGCGCCGGCAGGAGATCGACTGCAGGAGGTCGTTCAGCGAGGGTTCCGGCGCCTCGCTGAACAACCTCCTGCAGTCGATCTCCTGCCGGCGCCATTTTCCGTATGAAAACGATTCGCGGCGGGAAATCGCTCCCTGACCCCCGCTGGACCTCCAGGAACTTTTGGCCAGCTTGTGGGGGGCCTCCTGACCCCCACGAGACTTGCCAAAAGTCCAGCGGGGGTCCGGAAGGACCTCCTGCCGTCCAATCGTGTTCGTCTATGGCCGCCGCCATTTTTCGGCGCCATTTTGGAAAATGGCGCCGGCTGAAGACAACAAGATTCAGGAGCAGGAGCCCGTTCCGGACCGCTGCCGTTCCGGACCGCCGCTGGACCCACAGGTTATTTAAGTCATTTGGGGGGGTTCGGGAGGGTGGGGGATTTAATTTAAAGGGTCGGGGGTGGGTTTTACGGGGTTTTAGTGTGCCGGCTCACGATTCTAACGATTTATAACGATAAATCGTTAGAATCTCTATTGTATTGTGTTCCATAACGGTTTAAGACGATATTAAAATTATCGGACGATAATTTTAATCGTCCTAAAACGATTCACATCCCTATTATTTATACCTTTGAGGTATCCAAATGTTTCTAGCATCTGTAAGGGTTTAGAGCCCCACTATTGCATTCTTATGTATTGCTCTCCTTGTTTGTGGACTAGTATTGAAAGCCACAAACACGTTAATCTAACTACACACTGGGCCACTTCTTTGAATCTTACTAATTGTTGGACATGGCATACAAGAGGACAAAAGACAGTTGGCTATTTCCAGCCCCTTCTCCTTTGAGATATTACCTTGAATTCAGAACTACAAATGATTTTCTGTATTGCAACTCCCTGCTATCATCTGTTCCTGATGGGCCAAGGGGGATAATATAAATGACTCCCTTATTTGGACCACCTGAAGTAAAACTATCACTTTGTATTCCAATGGCACCAAGACTTGGAACTGCTTTGACTGTCTTGAGTTCCAATGGACCTTTTTATATTTGCCATTTGAATCAAAGTTATTATGTCTATTTTCCAAATATTTTCACTCTTTCAACAAACTGCAGCCTATCCATTAAAATAGGACTGGGACTTCTTAGGGATTGGAGCCCAAACTGGGTTGGAGGTTTAGGAAAGAAACTGATGTATATAATTATTATTGCATTAATTTTCTTTATTGTCTATGCCATAGCTGCAAATGTGTAATAAGTCTCTGCTGTAAGTCCGCTACCAGTATGATAGAAATATAGAAACATAGAAAATGGCAGAAAATGACAGTATGGCTCATCTAGTCTGCCCATCCACCCAATTCATTTAGCTTTATAATTGTCATCACTTCCTTAGAGAACCCCTGTATTCATCCCATGCTTTCTTGAATTCAGATACTGTTTTTGTCTCTACCACCTCCACTGAGAGGCCAATCCATGCATCCACTACCCTCTCTGTAAAGAAATATTTCCTAAGATTACTCCTGAGTCTACCCTGTTTTACCCTCATCACATGACCCCTTGTTCCAGAGCCTCCTTTCCATTGAAAAAGGTTCATGTCCTGTCATGGAAACTTTTGAGATATTTGAATGACTCTATCATATTGCCCCTATCTCACATTTCCTGTAGGGTGTACATGTTTAGATCTTTAAGTCTACCCCAATATGCTTTAGAATGATGACCACTGACCATTTTATTAGCCCCTCTGGAATGACTCCAACCTATTTATCTCCTTTTAAGGGTGCAGTCTCCAGAATTGTGCACAGTAATTCAAATGAGGTCTCATCAGAGACCTATACAGGGGCAATATCACCTCCCTTTCTCTGCTGATCATTTCTCTCCCTATGCAGCCAAGTATCTTTCTGGCTTTTGCTATTGCTTTATCTATTTGTTTGGCCATCTTAAGATCATCAGAAACAACTGTCCCCAGATCCTGCTCTTCTTTTGTGCCTAGAAGAATTTCACCTCCTATACTGGTCCTCTCCCTTGGGTTTCTGTATGCTAAATGCATATGTTCTTATGTAATTTACATTTTTTAGCATAAAATATTAGCTGCAAGACCCTATAGCTTTCCTCAAGCTTCACTAGATCCCTTATGTTTTCACACCTTCCTGGCTGTCCACCCTATTACATTAAGTTTTGCTTCTGCCTTCTGGGCTCAACGTAAAAGAAATCATATGACTTACAACAATGTAGTATTATTAGCATATAAGAGATAAGATAAGAGTATTAACTAGATAGAAAAATGTTATACTTACAAAGAAACTAACCCATTCATGTGCAGATTTGTGGGAGGTGATGTATATAGCCTCTTGCAACCAAGTTCTTCTTGAATTTTGCATTTGTCTTATACTGTTATGGCAAATTTGAATTGCTCCTAAGATATCTTACTAATAAACATTTTTCTCTTTGCTAGCCAGGGGTGGTTCTGTAATGAGGCAGGGTGAGGCAGCAGCTTCAGGTGGCAAAAGTTTGAGGTGGCAGTGACTATCCCCCCAAAAATACCCCTACAGCAGATGCCTCACTTTGAATATTGTATTTTACCGCCATCAGGGTTCCCACACCCTGCCAGCAGGAAGATCCTTGGGCGGCATTGCCAGATGATGTGCTGGAGGAATTCCCACTCCCTGCCAGCAGTAGGCTGGTCCCGCGGGGGCAGTGGTGCTGCAGTTGATATGCTGGCGAGATTCCCAATTGGCTTCCAGTATCCTGGCATATTAAGTTTAGAACTTTACTTTTGGTTTTTAAATTTACATTTTAACAATTCTCCATGGGTAACTTCTATCTTGAAACTTTCTGTTCCTCCATGAACACTACGGTCTGCAAACTGCTGTTTGTTGTAGGTTCAGTCCTTACGATCAATCAATTTAATTGAAGCACGCAATCCTTCATTTTCCGTAATAGCCCATAACTCTGGAATAATCTACCTGAAACCCTAAGGTCTTTAACTTGTATTTCTACTTTTAAAAAAAGCCCTAAAAACCTATTTAAAAAAAACATTTAAATTAATCATTTTTTGAAAAGTTTTCTATTAGTTTTTATTTTATTTGATGTTGCTGATTCTTATCTCACTTTAATTTTTTATTCTCTCATCTCCCTTTTTTTATATATATTTTTTTACTTATCATTTTCAATGGTCTCATGGAGCATATGGTTATTTAAGGAAGAGTTTTAAAACAGTACTTTTAATGTACTTAATGGTCTCACGGTGGCGTCCAGTTATTCTTTGAAGAGTTTTTAAACAGCACTTTTAAAAATAGTACGGTTATTTATATTTTGTTATCTTTAGTGACCCATGATATTGCCACGCAGACCACTGCACTCACCTAAGCCTCCAGGGGTGGCCCAGGCCCTCCGCTTCTCGCCGCAGCCACTTGCCACGCTCCTCTGTGCCTCCAGCGCCAGGCCCATCCCTCTAGCATATGGTGTGGCTTGGCCAGGCTCCCATCCGGGCCGCACCACTTGATGGTGGTGCCTCCCCTCCTTGGCGGCGCTGGGCAACCATGCTCCTTCCTCTGATGCCACTTGTCCTGGACCTCCCTAGGGTGCGAGCGCACTGACCGTCAGAATATTAAAGAGCCAGTGGTTGGAAATCCCCAAAGGTGCCCTCTGCTGACATCACGGCCTGGATCAGATATAAGGAAGCCCCAGCTGACTATCCAGTGCCTCAGCAATAGGTCGTCTCCTTGGAGAAGTGCATTGCATGGTGTTCCTGCTTGTTTCTGTGGTTCCTGCCCATGTCTTCATTCTTTCAGTCTTCATTGTGTGGTCTTCATGGTCATTTGTCTTCCATCCCTCCTGCCTTGCCCTGCCTTCCTGCCTCCATTCTGTACCTTGGATTTGACCTCTGACTTGACCCTGGAATGAACTTAAATTGCTTGACTACTGCCTGCCCTGACCACTGCTTGTTTCTAGATACGCTGTCTCCCACCTGCCCAGCCACTGCTTGCTTTTGGATACGCTGCCTGCTGCCTGCCCTGACCAACAGCCTACCTCTGTTGCTGCCAGCCCTGGTGCCTCCTCTATATCCAGATCCTTGTCATCACCAGAGACCCCACCTAAGTCCAGCCGGCCCTGGCACCCGAGGTTTAATCTAAGGGGAATGAGGGCTGGTATTTTTGAAGTTCCTGACGGGCCTCCGCAGCAGCTGGTACCACCTGCCGACAGTTGGGGTCTGCAGGGCTCTTCCCCGCAGATAGCCCAAGGGTCCACTGTTTGCCACATATTTATTATTGTAGTCTTTTTTAGAATCTATAATTTGAAGTTGACTTATGGTCCCACAGCACCATGTTAATGTTTTTTTTGGTTTTTGAATTTTTATGTTTTATTTAACTGTTTGTTTTATATCGACTTTGGTTGTATTTCGGAAATTGTTTTTGTTTTCATTGTTTTAATTATGAATGTTTACGTTTGTAATCCACCAACAACAATTGGATACGTATGGAATATACATTTTTGAAATAAATAAATAAAAATAATATCCTTGCACTAATCTGAAGAGAGTCTACCATCAGACCCTCACCATTCAACCAGCTACCACTTCTCCAGGGGGTAAATGCTAGGAAAACGTGGGAGACAGGTTGTAGGGTTCCTGGGAGTGTGGCAGGATTGCCAGCTTCATAGATATATTATCACTGACACTCTATCCGCCATTCTTCCTGCATTCCCCCTTCTGCCGATTTCCAAATCACTAAAGGGGCAGACTCCAAGGGGCACCTCCCCTTAGCCCTTACTGATTACAGCTGTGCCATGCCTTGGTGGTGGTGGGGAGGGAGTGCCATCTCCAGGGGTGGATTGGCCTATCGGGGGATCGGGCATCCCCCGGTGGGCAGGTCGCGCTAGTCACGTGGTCTGCCGAGCGCGGCCGTGACAGAGCCATGCTCGGCAGACCACATGGTATCTCCTGGGCCGGCCTGGGAGGCGAATCCCCAGGTCGGTCTTCATCGGGAATCCGCCGCTGGCCATCTCATTCCCTGCCACAGGCAGCAGATTACCTTGAGCTGCCCCTGTTACTGGCTGTTGGGATTTCGTGTTTATTCTTGCCCACAATACCTCTCCTGTCCTCTAGAAGGAAGTTTTCAAAAGCATTTCATGGGTAAAGCAATGCTTTACCTGCAGAAATGGAGTCTTTGAAAATTGCCCAGCCTATCTGTGGGTAAAAGTGTGCATGTACTACCATTGCATGCATACTTTTCTCTGCAGATAGAGGAGGTGGGATTAGCATGTGCACACATGCCTTAGCAGTTTCAAAAGTACATGCATATATTTACATGGAAGAAGTACTCCTACTAATATCAGGTGCAGGTCAGTGCTTGTACTTTTTCTGACTCAGTTTTGAAAGGAAAAGTTTCCCCTTTAAAAATTGACATAACGTCTGTGGGTCAAAAGTACCCGCAGACTTTACATTTCTAAGTACAGTTTGAAAATTGTCCTCCTAAGGAATATGGGCCGGATTTTAAAAAGGTTACGCACACCAGGCCTATTTTAAAAAGGCCCGGCAACGCGCGTAAGTCCCGGGGCTTTACTAAAGGGAAGGTCCGTGGGCAGGGAGGGGCCACCTGAACATGCTGTCACCTGTTTGTTAAAAAGGATTTAAACCACTTTGGAACTGGGGATGGACATTCAGGAGAAATGAAAAAGGAAATGAGACAAAATTTCCTATTTCATTTCGGATCTTTTTCAAATCGGACTGTGTTAAATTCAGACAAAATTTTGTTTTGTTTTGAAAACCTATTTTAAAAAATAACTCAACGGTCAGGCCTAGGTCCAAAGCCAGGGCCATGCCTAGAGAGAACCAAAGGAGGGTTCCCAGCTGTGTCCAAGCACGACTCCAGGTTCGGGCCTGGGTCCAGGCCGAGGCCCTGGCATTGGGACCTGGCCTCCAGGCCAGGCCATAGTATTGGGTCCTGGCCTCCAAGCCTAATCCTTGCATAGGTTCTAGGCTGAAGCCGCTGTGACCTACTGGGGCTTAGGCTTATGCAAGGCCGTGGCTTCATGAAAAGCTGGCTCTGATGCCTAGGCCCAGGACAAAGCCTTGGCCTTGCATAAGCTTAGACCATGGTTGGTTGCTGTGAGCTCAGCCTAGGCCCCACGCAAGGCGCCAGCTTGTTCCAGGGCCTAGGCCTCGTCTGCGGATCCTCCCTGGACTGGGTAAGTGGGGGCAGGGAGGATCCTGGCCCCAACATTTTCTGGGTGGGAAGTAAAGGTGGGAAACACCTGAGGCCCTGGGAGGCCTCGTTTCTCTTTTCCCCATTTTTTTGGGGGGCTGGCTCAATGTTTATTTTGTTTTATTTTTAACTAAAATTCATGAGGTAACTCCCCCCCCCCAAAAAAAACCCAAAGCAAATTTCCCCCCCCCCCTTTCAACCCCTATTCAGAACTATGCCTCTCAATCCTAAAGGCCCTAGCTGATCCGATAATACATTTTGATCCACAGTGTCAAAGGCTGCTGTCAAGTCCAATTAGACCAAAAAGCCACATTTCCCTTGATCTATCTCTTTATAGAACACATCCATTAACGAGAGTAGTAACGTTTCAGTCTATGACTTTCTTGGAATCCATATTGTTGTGAGTCCAGAATAGAATTATCATCCAGGCAATATACCATTTGGAGCAAAACCCACTTCTCAACAATTTTTGTAAGTGCAGGTATATTTGAAATAGGATGATCTGAAAGCATTTCATGAGACAGTTTCAGATTTTTCAACAGTGGTTGAATAGTAATTAATTTCATCTGACTTGGCAAGACGACTTCTATTAATATTTGATTAATAATATGCTGCATAGCCTTATATGAATCCCTTTTTAAGCCTTTTATAATAGCAAAAGGACTGGGATCCAAAACTGCAATGGCTGATTTAAGACTATTAATTACTGACACCATGGCTTGAAGTCCATTTATTTTGCCTTACTAAATCTCCCTGATATTCCTACACATCATCAATTTTTTTCTAAAAAAAACTCTGCCAATTCATCACAGTTTGGCAGATATAAGTCCCCTGATCTTTTCTACACACAAGAGCCATTATAACATTAAAGAGCTCTCATGGCTGTTCAGTGAAGTTTTGATTTTAGTCAGTATCGATGATCTCTTATGCTCCTGACACTGCTTCCTATATTCTCTCATCCTGATGCTTTACCTCCTCATCTTTCATAGCTTTTCTTCTCATTTTGGAGGCTTTTCTCTGGACTAGCTCCTCCCTCTTTATATTAATTTGGAGGTACAGTCTCCAGACTTGGACACAATATTCTAGGTGAGGTCTCACCAACAACCTTACAAGGGCATTATCATCTAGGGATGTGCAATCGTTTTTCACGAATTAGGCAATTTCAATGAAATTTCCTAATTTGGAATGGTTTATGAGAGCCGAAAAACGATTGAATTTTTTCCGGAATTTTGGAAAAAATTCATTTTCGGGTTAGTGCGCGCTAACTCCCGATAATGCGCACTAACGTGGCAGAGTTAGCGCGCACTAACCCGAAAATTGGGACCCCTGAAAAAAAAAACCCCGAACCGCGGGAAAAATGAAATTCCTGCGGGGAGGGCCCCAAAACGAAGCCTGACACAATATACCAACCCGAAGCACATCTCTATTATCATCTCCTTTTTTCCACTGGTTATGCTTCTCCCCATAAACCCTAGCATCCCTTTGTTTCTGACCACCACCTTAACACACTCTTTTTCTACTTTGAGCTCGTCAGACATGATCACCCTGAGAACTCTCTCCCGGTTAGTGCACATCATTATTTTATCCCCAATCACGTACTGCTCTCTCAGATTTCTGCACCCTACATGCATGATTCTGTACTTTTGTTTTCATGGAAACTTTTAACTATCAAGCACTCACCCATTTCTCAAGCTTTCAGGATCACATTTCTGTTGTGTCTGTGGACCCTTGGACCGAGACGGATTGATGCTACCTGAAGAGGAGCCCTGCAGGTTCCCGTCATTGGCAGGCAGATTCTGCCAGGCAAGGCAGAGACCCATCAGGACTTTCACCTATAGCAGCCCTCATTTCCCTCGGGTTGAACCTTTAGGTGCTGGGGTCTCTGCTAGTGACAGAAGAGAAGGTCCATGGTTAGCTAGGGTTGTAAGCAGGCAGTAGTCATATGAATCTGAGGTCCAGGCAATAGTCAGAGGCAGGAAGTGGTCAAGCATATCTGCAGTCCAAGCAATGGTCAGATGCAAGCAGTGGTCAAGTGTAACCTTGATTCAAGCTGAGGTCAAACCAGTAGGGATGTGAATCGTGTCCTCGATCGTCTTAACGATCGATTTCGGCTGGGAGGGGGAGGGAATCGTATTGTTGCCGTTTGGGGGGGTAAAATATCGTGAAAAATCGTTAAAAATCGTTAAAAATCGAAAAATCGAAAAATCGAAAAACCGGCACATTAAAACCCCCTAAAACCCACCCCCGACCCTTTAAATTAAATCCCCCACCCTCCCGAACCCCCCCCCAATAACTTAAATAACCTGCGGGTCCAGCGGCGGTCCGGAACGGCAGCGGTCCGGAACGGGCTCCTGCTCCTGAATCTTGTCGTCTTCAGCCGGCGCCATTTTCCAAAATGGCGCCGAAAAATGGCGGCGGCCATAGACGAAAAAGATTGGACGGCAGGAGGTCCTTCCGGACCCCCGCTGGACTTTTGGCAAGTCTCGTGGGGGTCAGGAGGCCCCCCACAAGCTGGCCAAAAGTTCCTGGAGGTCCAGCGGGGGTCAGGGAGCGATTTCCTGCCGCGAATCGTTTTCGTACGGAAAATGGCGCCGGCAGGAGATCGACTGCAGGAGGTCGTTCAGCGAGGGTTCTGGCGCCTCGCTGAACGACCTCCTGCAGTCGATCTCCTGCCGGCGCCATTTTCCGTACGAAAACGATTCGCGGCGGGAAATCGCTCCCTGACCCCCGCTGGACCTCCAGGAACTTTTGGCCAGCTTGTGGGGGGCCTCCTGACCCCCACGAGACTTGCCAAAAGTCCAGCGGGGGTCCGGAAGGACCTCCTGCCGTCCAATCTTTTTCGTCTATGGCCGCCGCCATTTTTCGGCGCCATTTTGGAAAATGGCGCCGGCTGAAGACGACAAGATTCAGGAGCAGGAGCCCGTTCCGGACCGCTGCCGTTCCGGACCGCCGCTGGACCCGCAGGTTATTTAAGTTATTTGGGGGGGGGGGTTCGGGAGGGTGGGGGATTTAATTTAAAGGGTCGGGGGTGGGTTTTAGGGGGTTTTAGTGTGCCGGCTCACGATTCTAACGATTTATAACGATAAATCATTAGAATCTGTATTGTATTGTGTTCCATAACGGTTTAAGACGATATTAAAATTATCGGACGATAATTTTAATCGTCCTAAAACGATTCACATCCCTACAAACCAGGTATCCTTCCAAGGGAAGAGAAGGGGGACGGATAGGCAGGGCAGGCAGGTGAGGACAGGAACAAGGAGACAATGAAGGTGAAGACAAACTGGGGTAGAACTGAAGACAAGCTGGACAAGAACTGAAGACAAGATGCTGGGAAGCACATGCACTACGAAGCATACCTGGATCTGTTGCTGAGGCAAGTTGCTTATTACATATGTGTGTATATGCGCAAATGGTATTAAATAGGCTGTACACGAGTACAGGTGCACACAATTTTATATGGACGTGAGCATGTGCACACACATGCCACCTTCATCACGTAAGTGGGAGGATTTTAGTAGACGTGTGTGGCGATGCAAATACCAGTTTCCCCAGTTCATTCCCAGTTCACCCAGGTAAAGGACAGGACTTCCAAACCCCCCCCCCCCCCCCCCAGTTAATTAGCCTCCCTTTTGCCCTGTTAGCCCTGATCCTTATATCCTACTGACTAGCCTAGTTTTTTTTTTTTGTTTTAGGACTTACACGCTATCCATAGCAGAAGTAAAGTTACGCAGTAGGGGACCCCAGCATGCGCTTATGCACATAAGTATGTGCTGGTTTCATTCATAAATCTTGGAAAGCCCATGCCCCACCCAGACTAAACTTATGCCCTGCCCCTTTTTCATAAAAAAAGGTTTGGGCACAATTTGCACCGGCCCGACTTCTGTGCATAGGTCCTGGCTTTAGCACTCACTGGGCTTTAAAAATTAATCCCTAAGATCTGCAACATAGTGGACAACTCTGAGGGAGAGAATGAAATTGTTACATTTGGCGGTCCGTGGGCTATTCCCGTGAACCGCCGCACTCACCTCCTCCGGGCCGGACTGGCATTGTCTGCCTGCAGCGTGCCGAATGCTGCTGGTCAACCATGCTGGTCCTGCTCTTGATTGTGGCAGGACACGGCTCTTCATCGCGGCAGGACACTGCTATCAGGATGCCACCAACAGCACCTTCCCCTAGGCATGTTCATGCACCACTCTCAGGTATTTAAAGGGGCCATGGTGGGAAAGTCCCTGCAGCCCCTAATGATGACATCACCCAAACAGCCCTAAATACGTATGTAATAAAATGGCCGTGTCCTTTGACGTGAGCTGGCATACGTGCATACATGTACGCCCGTGCGCAGGTATCAAAGTTAGTGTCATTCGCAAAGAGGCAAATGTTTCCTTCTAATTCGTCTGTGATATCACTGAGGCACTCTGCTAACCACCCCTTTTTCTCTGTTACCCTTGTAAATAATTAGTGACAGCAGGTAGGATTTGTTATGCTGTTGTTTAACTCATGTGACAATCAGATTCCAAGATAGGTACAAGGAGCCCAGTTCACACCTCTCTGGCACTTCTTTGTGAGATTGTCCTCCTGGTACATGAAAGGGGAACTGTTCCCCGCCCAAAATACACAATGGGGTGCATTTTTTAAAAAAGCGCGAGCGCGTACTTTTGTTCGTGCACCAGGCGCAAACAAAAGTACGCCGGATTTCAATAGATAGAAATCAGAGCGGCCTCGGAGGGAACTTTCCTTCCACCTCCCCCCACCTTACCCACCCCCCCAGCCCTATCTAAACCCCCCCTACCTTTATCGCAAAAGTTATGCCTGCTCTAGGCAGGCGTAACTCGCGTGCGCCGGTGGCCCACTGGCGTGCCATCACCCAACCCGGGGGCTGGTCCGGAGGCCTCGGCCACGCCCCCCGGAACGCCCCTGGGCCGGCACCATGCTCTCCGGAACACTCCCCGGAACGCCCCGAACATCGCACCACCCCCGATACGCCCCCTAGCAAAGCCCCGGGACTTATGCGCGTCCCGAGGTTTGCGTGCGCCGCCGAGCCTATGCAAAATAGGCTCGGCGCACGCAGGGGTTTTTTTTAAGGGTTACAGCTTATGCGCATAACCATTTTAAAATCCGTCCCAATGGATTTATTTATTTTAAAATAACAAAATGTAAAGAGTCTAGCACTGTTTGTATTTGAAATTGCTGTGTTCTCCATGACATTATCAGTCGGTACTCTCGTTCCTGTGGCTACTTTCCAGTATTAACAGATGTTACAACTGTGTAAACTGCTTGCACTGTATGTTATTACTACGTTAACTTATTGGTTATATTGCACCCATATACTTCCTGTAAAATTGTAGTTTAAAACATGTTATGTTTTAATGAAGTTAATTTTAAATATTTTAATTTAAAAAAAGATTTCTAGACCACATATTCCAGGGTTCTAAGTGGCTTACAGAAAATCATTCATAAGTACAAGAAAACAAAATAAACAAGAGGGCTGCATGCAATTCAGGAAAGTTAGGAAAATGTGTCTCATGCTGCTATTATTTTATGCAGAGAAGTCTTGGTTTCTCTACAGCATGAAATATGGCTTACAGGAGCAGCATAAGTTTTATGCTACTATGCACTTATTGTTCTTCTCCTCTTTCAGGTGGAAGTTCAGGTTCCTCTCCTGTGGCCTCCAGTGGTGGAACTCCTTCTCCAATGAATTCCTTGCTTTCACCATCTTGCTCGCCTCCAGCATTTCACTTGTCTGCAAGCAATATTGGAATTCCATGCCCAGAAGCTTATTTGCATAGTCTCAGTGTGCCCTTCTGCTACAAGATATGCCCCGCAAGCATTTTGCGACAACAATCTCTCGTTCTTCCAAGTCATGAAAAACTGGGAAGTGCCCGTCCTCACATTTTGCCGCCCATCATGGTAGACGTACCTGTGATCTCTTCCCTTGGCATAACAAATTTCAAACATGGCAAAGCTGAAGACTTGGGTGGCCACTGTGTACAAGGACCAAGCTCTGCCAGTCAAGTGTTGCATGGACTGCACACATCTGGAAACATTTTTCCTGCAAGTCCTGTTACTAGGGAAGCACTTAATTGTTCTTTACATCCTCCTTACAGCTTTTATGCTTATAACTTTACAGTGCCATCAAGACTGATGAATGCCGCAAGCCACTTTAAGGTGACTGACAGTACTGCATCTTTTTTAAGAGACAGCAGATGTAATCATTCCCATTGGCATTCAACAATTAATCATTGCCTTTAATGAAATCCTATCTTTTCTAACACTATCAAATGTAAGCAACTATCTTATATATATATATATATATATATATATATATATATATATATATATATCAGTACAATTGAGGAGTTTATCATAAAGAGCATGGTGACACATTATTGATTCTTGTGTCCTGCTTTTAAATATTAATTGTCTAGGTATAATATGTGCAGAAGTAAATTATAGTGAGCAGTCAGTTTAACAGAGACCAGTGAAAAAAGAAAACACCAGGAATTACTCTATTGATAATATGTTTATGCAATAATTTTGTAATTGGGTTAAGCTCTAAATTGATCTTTCAGACAGTGTACTTTGTTAGCCGAAAGACATTTTTATTTCTAAATATAAATTAAAAAGGGATATTAATCTAATTCCTGGGCCCTGCTTTTTATCCTCAGGCCGGCTAGGGCTAGGTGTTCTGTGGACGTAGCACTCATGTCTCCCGATGGAGGAGGGGCCCAGTGATTGCATAATGGTGACACCATCTCATGTGTTCTGGAGAGAAGCTCCTGGTTGGGGATAGAATCTGCGATGGTTGGGCTAGATGGGGGTGGAAGAGGGTTAAGAAAGAACTTTGGGTAGCTGCCAATAAAGGCTTATGGTGCCAAACTCCAGTGAGGTCCAGTTCCTGTTGAGCTGAAAGCCTGAAAGGAGCCAGAGGAAACTGCAGGACTAAAAAAAAAAAAAGGGATATTGTTCAAAATGTTAAGATCCTGAAATTACTGTAGTGATTTAGCCAACCTATAGAGGAGTGAAAGAAAATGAAGGAAAGAATGAAAAACTTTGGGAAAATTAGATATATTTTATTTTTCTACATGTGAATATGAAGACTGTTTAAATATTCATTTAACTGGCTGTAGATACTAATGAAGATACTAATGAAGAGGTAAATGATCAAGAATAGCATTAAAAAAGGTTACATTGATAAAAAGAAGCAATCCTGGGCTTCACAACTAGGAAAATAATATACACCATCAGCTGTAAGGACATTTAGATCTCAAAATTATTTTGAATATTATCAGTTTTATTCCTAGCAAAACAAGTGTCTAAACTGGTGCTAATAGCACATTCATTTGCATAGTTTTCCCTTTCTTTGTTAATTCTAAAAAGGCATTGTTCAAATGTATTCTTCTTGAGTGCTTCTACTAGGTGGTGGCATTGTTAAAAGACCTTTTTCTTTACGTTATTTATTTATTTATGTCTTGCAACAGATGAACACCTTGCTATCAAGGCAGTTCTTAGAATCTTTCCATTATGCTTGTGGGTACAAGGAGTCCAAGATTTGAAAGAGAAATTGAGAGAGAGAGGTCAAAGAGCATGTCCCCTATTTTCAGTAATCAGTGCAAGAGCTTACAAATAAGTCATGAAATTAAAGTAGCTTTTATATTGGGGTCTTTCTTCTATTCCAATATTACCTGTTGATATGATTAATAGACATTAAGGGACTTACTTGAATGTTAGGTTTTTTGGGGGCCTGGTGACTTATAAGGGTAGAATATGTCTCTTTATAGACAACTAAATGGGATTGTTGGTTCTAAGACATGCAGGATCTGAAGGGGAGAAAAACTGATTCACTCTTCCACAACTGCCTTCTCTTCTTAGACGCATTTAAAATACAAGCCGGGAGTTTCGCAGGAATTATTTTTTAGGAAGCGAAATATGAATGCATAGCACAGACTTAACACATGAGATCTTATTAGAACGTTCAATAGAATCATAGTTTGACAAGCAGAAACCATATCAACACTTTCTTTTAGGTCTCAAACGAAATCCAAATGTTTCTAGTCACTTGTAACAGCACTAACCATACGGAGCAAGACTGACCAGTTGGTGAGAAAGTGTTAACCAGGAAGCTATTAAAACACTACTCCCTCCAAAAAATTATATAAACATTTTCCAACACATGTCAAGAAGTCTGTTCTAACTGTTAAGCACAAGATCTTCATTCATAGGAAGTTAAAACAAAATAAATGCTGCTATTTAAGCAATTTTCAAATGGTTGTAATTCTTAGGGATGGGAGACGAGAGCAGATGTTAGTTGCTATTATTGAGGTCCCTTGTTACGATTATGGACGTTTTTCTTGATATAACGCAACAGTTTTCCTGAAATGTATTCCCTTTTGGAATGGTCCATAAAACTGAAAAATCAAAATAAACTATTGTTAGTAATTGCATTATCTAGAAATATTTAAAAATTTCAAAGAGGATTGTAAGCCTTTTATTGAATTGAAAAGCAGATTTAGGAAGCTCCAGAATACCTACTGCTGCAGTTTCACAAAGACCCCAGTTTAGGGAGTACTTTTTCAAAGTGACATGAGAAAACTCTTTGGATCACACGCTAAAAAAAAAAGTTCCTGGCTGCACAGGCAGACTTAAGGGCACATAGGTCCAAGATCATCCAACTCTTAGCAATTTGATTTTCAGATTTAGGAATTCCATTCCCTTATATCTTCTTATATAGTCAAATAGTCTTTCCTGAATAGGATTTGAAGGAAGTAGCATTCTGATGAGCCAGGTTGTCAGTGATACTAATGGCAATAGTCTAAAAATTGTTAGGACATGATTTCTAATTAGGTTATCAGAATCATGTTTGGATAATTCCTGATGAAGGACCATATTTAGCATGAAACAGGGCTGTAAGGTAGATACACAAAACAAATCCAACAATCCGATTGGATCATTCGGTGCTTATGCATATGTGAAGCTCCCAACGCAAAACAGTATTTACTGTTGGGTAGCCATTGAGATTAGTACAATTTGCTGGCAATTAAAAATGTAATCCCTGGTGCACTCTTCTTACCCTGCATAACAAAGCAAACAACTGACACAAACATTGGTTTCCACACATATGGAACATAATCATTGGCAACAGCATTAAAATGTACTGTATTGACGAACATTTTGGCAGCAAAAATAGTTGCTAAGCCTTTTCAAAGAACGTTGGTGTGAATGTGCCAACTGCAAAAAGTGGAAGAGAAAAGGATAAACTCCCAGAGCTCTCCCATAGCAGTGCACACTAGCAAACAAGGAAGAAGTCCATCTGGTGCCAGGGAAACCTGGAGTGGGGATGAGGACTTGTGCACCTGCTCTTTCTGCCTTTGATTAAAAAGTGCCGATTATTTTTGGAAATATATTATCCCAAGTAAAGTGCATTTTAAAAGATGAAATTGGTTATTTTATACTCGGAACAACGGCAGAAATTTTAACCTTTCAGCCATATGTTTGTCGCAATGTGGCATAGCCGCCACTGTGCCAATTAATGGCAAATTACTGCTTGTACTATTATTATCAAACATAGAAGAAAAGCTTTGTCCATCATCGGCCATGATGAGCTGAGGCAGTGTTAGCTTTTTATTTAAACAAATTTTCCAAATGCGGCCACCGGTCCTCCTCGCAAATACTGATTTCTTTTTTGCATTGGTAAGTGCAGAAGTGCTCTTTTCTATTTTTGGAAGTAAGTAATAATCATATTCATTTTAGCAATGGCAGCCAGCAATGGCCCTGCAACATTTAGCAAAAACATTGCTTTAAGGCCAGATTTTAGCTTCAGGCAAACAGTAGGACATAAAGAAAGATATAAGAAGTCTGCAAGTCAGTTTTCTTGAATACTTTTAAATTCTGCAAACTCAGGAATGGAAGAAAATATGAAGAGAAAATGTGCACGTACAAATACTTGTACATAAAGTGCCCTGGGACCTCTACCTCAAAGTCCATGCTGCCCTTGCACCAAATTTCACTTGCACAATGTTTTTGAGTACTTTTTGCCTTTTTGGAAGTTGATTTAAATTAAAGCTTCATAAAAAAAAACCAAAAAACTGGGCTGTTTCAAACTTCTGAATGCAAATGATTTGCAGACTTTTTGGTCTTATACTTAAATCTCTGCCCATGCCTCCAATCATGAAGGTGGTCAGTTTTGCTGATTGGATTTTTTGCTTGTATTTTGTATAATGATGTGCAAAGTACTGATCGAATGTGGGTATACTCCACATATTTAAGGATCTTGGTTTTCAGGTTTCATTTTTTTCCTGGGAATTTCAATGTTATAATGCAAAAAATACCCATTACAAATGACATTTCCACTGAATTTTCTCCCTTATGTTATAACAGAGTTGTTTTTCCACTGATTTATTTATTATAAGATTGAAATTCCTAGGAAAAATAAAATAAAAACTGAAAGCAAAGCTTTCATTATTCTACCACTGAAGTTATAACTTGGATTATTTTGCTAAGTAATAGCTGGATGGGGTGGGGAGATGTTGCTGATTTGTGATAGATAACATTAATTAAATGATCAGATTCTCTTTTCAAGACCTGGAATTCTAGAATGCTAAGGTTTACTAGAAGTCCATTTTCCTGACTGATTCAGATTTCTGCTGCAAATAAAGACAGAATGACACAAGTATACGGTGCATGAAATAAAGCAAAGTTGTAGTGCATGCAGAATCAAAGACATGGGGTTTTACATGGGCCTTTCCTTTGAGCGATGAGAATGTGCTGATTCCTACGTCGTACATCACCAGAAGTTCCTGTGCTGCATTCAAGAGATTCCAAATGTTGCATACGTAGTTTCCAATGCTTTAGAAGGACAGTTCTCAGCAAATACTGTGGGGAAATGAAAGTGCAGTTTAAGCCACATAGGTGGGATGTTGCTTAGAGAGATATAATGGAAATGTATAGCAAATTTTGGGAAATATATTTCATTCTGCTACATGCATGCGGATTAGATAAAATAGAATGGTTGTCCCACTGAAATCAAAGAATACTGGTTAACAAACAAAAATCACACATAATATAATAGAGAAGCATTATTAGGGGTGTGGGGATACTTTCAGTGTCACCAAGGTGGTCCACTAAATAGGCTTCAGATCTATAGCACCGTGAAATAACCTACAACAAAATCCAGGCAGTACAGATGAACAGGTATGAGGTGCTAATTGTATTCCTTGCAATGGTTTACAGTCATACAGATCTAATCCAGTCATGTGTTCTGTTCTTCTCTGTTAGCTTTGCAAACTTGTTTTCCAGATGACAGCTAAAAGTTACCTTTGTTAGAAAAAAAAAACCCCCTGCAGGTTAAATGATCACTTAACACATGCACAAAATCTAAAGTGCATTCGTTTGCTCTTAAAAATAGTTTTGTTTTGTTTTTTTTATAGAGAATTCTAAAGTTCTCCACTCAAACTATTATTTTTATGTTGGTCATACATGCATTGGAAAACAAATTTGAAAATGTTGCGATGTCTATGATTACATGCACTTGGAAAATGAATCGGATGGGAGAGAAGCACTGTTTTTTTCACTTGAATTTTAAAATGTGGCATCGCTTTGTTTAGAAAACTCTTAGCCTATGGGCCAAAGGAAAAAAAACACAAAACTAGGGCTTTTGTATGAAGCTGTAGTATACCAATCAGTTTCATCTGAATTTAAACGATTTTATTAGACCAGTTTAAAACAAACCAAAATACCTTTACTTAAGCATTGCCGCTAGTTACTTTGATATATGTACCTTAGCATATATTTAATCTTCTGAGGGTTGGCCTGCAATTAAATGATCATTTGTATCAAAATTACAGATTGGATGAAGATGTGAAACAGAACAAATAGGTACACAGAGCTTTGAAACTTCTCCAGCAGTAAAACTATTTACATCTGCGGCGCTTGCCAATTTTGACATGCTGTTCCAATACACTTAGGAAAGGTGGGGTGGAGTGGGGGAATAGGCTGGGATCTAGTCCTCTGCAGTTGTTTCCAATGTTCATGTTTACCAATTTGTCCTGAACATTAATATGTAAACACACATCATTGTAAACAGATGTATGTGGAGCATTTATATGCCTTTTCTTGGTATTTTTTTTTTAAATATTTTGGTTCTGTCTCTTAAAGCACCTGAAAGATGTATTCATGTTTTTCAAAAACATAAATGGAAATATATCCAAACCATATCATTAAATGTTATATTTGAAAACAGAATTGTTGGCTCTGGGGGGGGGGGGGGGGGGGGGGGGGGGAGAAGGGGACTTAATGTCATTTATCTGTTAATGATTGTGACTTTATTAAAGATGTTAACTTTCCCAGTGGAGTCAGTAGGTTCTGGGTGCACTGTGGAGAAAGATAAAAGGATGCAGCTGCAGTAGAGATGGAAGTGGTGGCAGCTGCCTGCCAGGGGTGTGCATTCATCATTTAGTGCGCACTATTTTGAGTTAGTGTGTGCTATTTTTCTTTCAGTGGGCATTATAAGGTGAATTTTAAAAATCCAGTTCATGCATTAATTAGGGGATGCACGAGAAAGCTGGGCTCACGCGCGCCGAGCAGATTTAAAAAGCCGCTGAGATACATGCGCATCTCCCGCAGCTTGCACGTCTCAAAGCTTTCAAAAACAGGCGGGGTGTGGGTGTGATAGGGGCTGGGGCATGGGCGTTTCAGGGCTGTGAACCTGAAACGTGCAAGTAAACATTTATGCAACGTGGAACGTGCAAGGTCCCTTGCCGCATAACTTTACTTCTGCTATGAATGACATGTACGTTTAAAAATAAACTAGGCAGATCTGCAGGGTTTTAAGATCGGGGCTAACTGGGATGAGTCAGGGCTATTAAGCTAGGGGGGTTTGGAGGACCTCTCTCTTAAATGGGTGAACTGGGCATAAATTAAATAAACTGGGAATAGCAACGGCATGCACTCCTTTTAAAATTCCCCAACTTACGTGGTAGAAGCAGGATTTGGGCACCCATGCGCACATCCACTTAAAATTTAGCACACGTGTGCACGCAGCCCAGCTATTTTATAACACGCATGCATGTTATACAATAGCTGTGACTGTGGGTGCGGGCCGATGCATGCGCACAAGTGTGTGTCTGCGCACCAGTTTAAAAATTACCATCCCTGGGAGTTGTAATGGTGCATACTAACTGAAATAGCGCATACTCAATCAAACATAGCATGAACTCACTCAAAATAGTGTGCCCTAAACAAAATATTTAAAAAAAGCACAAAATTTTGTGAATGTTTTTATTGCTTTTGTTTAGAAATATGAAATGAAGTAGGCAATACCACTGACATTTCCTAAGTCATTACAAATGAAAGCACATCTCTACTGCCTACCAATGGGCAACAGTTTCCCACCCTGGCTAAGGCTCCATCAGTCACAAAAAGCATGTCCTCTGGGTGGGGAGGCAGAAATCACTAAGGAAAGGAAAGACAAAAAAAGATATACTCATTTGATTTTTGGCACTACAAGATAATGCAAAGTGTTAGGATAAGAAATAGCAGTTTCTTTTGTGCATTCAGTATATGAATTTGCATGATAGTAGAAATCAGATTTCTTGGCACATAGGGCTTTGTTTTTGAGTGTGAGCAAAAGAAAATCTCAGGCAATTGGCCAAGCTGCAAGCTCATCTTGGCCATTTGTGCACTTATTTTTTTGTTGTGATCAGAGACGTCAAAGTAGAGTATTTGTATTCAAAATGAATTAACTACTCCATATGTCTCTAACGTTGGGGGTTATTTTCCAAGCTGTGTTAAGCTGTTTTTTGCATATAAAAAGCACCATAACGCATGGTGCAATGCTAATTTAGAAAAGGGGTGGGATTTCTGGCCAAGTGAGCTGATTTTACAAGTTGTGAAGCCATATTGCACAGTTTTAAAGTGGCCAATAACTACACTTCTTTCATTTGTGTTAAGCTGTGCAATATGGCTTTTTTCACACTTTGTGATGTTTTCACTTGTAGCACTATTAGAAGAGAGAAAGAGAGAGGGAGAGAGAGACTGAGACTAGCCATAATAACCACATATTGGGTAGGTATTTATACCTCTATATGAGGCCCACCTAGTTACTTGAGGTGAGGTTTAGGTATTCGTGTAGGGGGTTAGGGGCCACTTTGACATTCAATGTGAGACGAATGAACAGAACAGTGCTCTCTTGTGAACATTTGATGACCCTTCGGAGTGAGGAAACTCACTCAAAGATGAGATTTGTGCAATGTTCTCTCCACCTAGCTTGATGTTACCCAGGTAGAGAGACCATCAACCGACTCTGACTAAGCAGCATAACTCATCAATGCTCACGTTTAAGCTAAGCTACAAAGTATGGGGTTGAATCACACTTTTTAAAAATGTTCTTTCAGATTTTTATAGTGATTCTGCATTCACTTAATGCCTGTGTTTATGGGACTGTGTGACACCCGTCAACCATATTATAAGTGCATGCAAAATACACAGCAGCCAAGTAAGCTTATTTGTCAGTGCCATTCAGAGGTTCCTGGCAAAGCATACCAATATCAGGAATTCAAATGGTGCCTTCAGGTGCTGAGATTGGTTTATTAATTTTAATGACATGTTGAACATGATGTTTATATATGTCAGAGAAAACAAATTGTTGAACATTATTCTCAAAGCATTTTTTTCCTAGTTTAATTAAATGTATGTGTGGTGGCCCCCATATTGATATGTTATCCAGCTGCCTATTAGCCATATAAACTTAGCTATCTTTATATGGATAACTTCAGAGCACATGAAGAGCAGTCCTTCACTTATCTGGCTAAGCTGGCTAATGCTGAATATCCTGCTATTTTAGCAGGACATGTGGCACTCCTAACATTTCAGTAGGCTAAAAAATTAGACAACTAAGTAGCAGTTGCTGACCACAGACAGATATTCAAACAGCGCCATTTAGCCTGGTAAGTCCAACTATAGGCCTAGATTAATCAAGCTATGTTTTTTATTCACAGGAGGGGGTCCCACTATCATGGAAGAGTGTCGCCGCAATAATAAGAACATAAGAAAATGCCATACTGGGTCAGACCAAGGGTCCATCAAGCCCAGCATCCTGTTTCCAACAGTGGCCAATCCAGGCCATAAGAACCAATCCAGGCCATAAGAACCTGGCAAGTACCCAAAAACTAAATAATGGGGCCCCTCTCCCGAAAATACATTGCAGCTCGATGGTGCGTTCTTTTGTGTCGCGGCCAAACACCATGACAAAAAGGAACGTGGCGAGCAGCCCTTTTATGTGATGCTGGCCCCCAACCTTAAAGGGCCGCTGGTCCCCCTCTCCAAAAAAAAAAAACATGGCCAAATGGAGAGGCTGAGCAGGGGTCAGTCCAGGTGGCCCCAAGTCCCCCAAAATTAAAAAAAAAAAAGTGTAAATAATGCACACTGTGGTGGTGGTAGCGACAGCGGCCCCCTCCCATGAGTCAAAGCCCTGCCTCCTTCCTTCCAGGCCCGTTGATGAGTCAAAGGCCTACCCCCATCACCCGGCCCCCTCGATGAGTCAAATCCCCCACTTCCCCCCTCCGGCAGTTTGGAGTGAGGTAGAAGACTCACCCACGGTCTGAAAGCAGCACACTAGAATGAGCATCTTAATGAACAGAGTCCTCCCGATTAACTGCTTTCAGGCTGTGAGTCTCCAGTAGTATTGAGCAAATGCAGCGTATGGTTTCAGATTGTTTTATAATTATATGCATTTTCTTTAATATGTATGAGTTATTTTACATTTATTTGTTTCTACATGTAATGATATAGCTAATCCTGCAAAAAGCACTTATGTTTCAGAACTTAAAGGTCCCAGCACAGGCCACGTTTTGGAGGTCATCCAGCATCAGGGGAGACGTTTTCCACTCACAGAAACTCTGAGAACAGGAAGCCTCCCATGTGAATACTGTAAGCAAAAAACGTCTCTCTTATTCAGGATAATCTCTAAAACGCAGCCCTTACTGGGAGGACTATTGAGTTAGGGAACTGGGACCTTATATACTTTGAAAGATAAGTGCTTTTTGCAGGATTAACTATATCATTATAGTGAAGTGATTTTAAATGCATAAAAAACTTGTTATAAATGGACACTAAAGGACCGATGATGAGAGTCTTAGTGGCATAGTGAGAAGGAGGTGCAAAACGAGTTACATACTCGAGGTACATCTGCCACTTTTTTTAGGGTCCACAAAATTATTATTTTGTATTTAAGTATTATTAAATAAATAAATTATAAAAAGTGTTCCAATCTGGTACAGCGTGTGTGAATGCAATGTGTAATTTATGAAGAATTGAAGAAGATACGGCAGTCTATTCAGTGAGCATGAAGATATTTTCATGATAAACCATAATATAATTAGGTATTTGTTTATTTCATCATTTGCATTATCCACCTTTCCAAAACAACTTGATCGACGTGGAGAACATCATATACAATGAACAACACATAAAATAAATATATCTAAAATTAACAATGAATACAATAAATGTCTAAAATTATCAGGGAAAGATCAGTGTAATATAATATACATTCAAATAAATCCATTATAAAATTCAAGGCTTCTGAATTAAATTATAATAAGCTAGGGGTGTGCTGTTGAAAAATGTTTGTGCCATTTTGTTCTCTTTCGGGGGAGGCTTCTTTTTCATTTCATTGTTTGTCATTTCATTTTAGTGCTTGATTGCTTGCTTGTCAATCATTTTACCATGCTTTGCAATATATAGCATGCGCTAAAAACACTAGCGTGCATTAAATGAAATGAAACAGAACACCACATCCCTGTAAGAAACTATGTCTAAAATGATGGGACCTGAGAGCAGTACAACCAAAGACACGATATGAAGGGTTGACGAAAACCCTAAGCACTTAAGAACCAAAGAAGATAATGTAGAATACCGGTGTGCACATGCGAAAGTTTCACTTCCTTCATTTTGTTTCATTTGGGGAAGGACTTTCATGTCATTTTTGTTTTTTTGTACAATTTTTCATTTTGCTTTGTTTTAGTAAGCGTTACTTTATAATTGCAAGCACAAAATCAAACCTATGCCACCAAAGATAAAAAATAATAATAAAGAGACCTCCTCCTCCCCACCCTCCAAGCTTGGTGTCACTCCAAGCCCTCAGGCCTCCCCTACCTCTCCGGTTCCCGCGCCCTGCATCTTACCCCATCTTACGCCATCTGTGGATCTTCGTGGAGCTCCTGCACTGCCAATGCTGATTTTCAAAATGGTGCTAGCCTCGAGTCTTTTTACAATATTTGATGAGGTGGATTTTGGGGTTGGAGGGAGAAAGACCAGGCCTGGCTGCTGCCCTGCTGGTGCAATTTTATGTAATCGGGAAAAAACAGAAAAAGGAATGAAATTTTGTTTGTTTTTATTTTGTTTCTTTATGAAAACAAAACAAAACTAGACAGGAAATTTCATTGAGCTTTCCTATTTGATTTGAAATAACAGCACATCCCTGAACGGTCAGGTCTATGTTCAGGCAAGCTTTTCCGGGAAGTAAGTTCCACAAAGGTGGCGCCGTGTAAGAGCAAGCTCGGTTTCACGTCACCGGCGGGACTCCTGACTTTCACTGCGAGCTTCCGGTGCAGATCTCAGAACGTGCCTGGGTACATACTGCAGCGATGAAGCCATGTGGCTGAACATCCTGGGCCCTTCCCATCTGGGGCCTTCAAATTCAAGATTACAATGCTACTCTTCACCTACCAAACCATACAGAGCCTGCCGCACTCCTTTAAGACAGGAATCACATGCAGCCTAAAATTACAACCCAGAATTGTAGCAAGCATATTAAAAAGGGATTTGGATTTCATAGAAGCGAAAATCCCAGTTCACAAGCTAACTCTGTGTGGTGCAGATGGAGCAGCGGAATCTCTTCTGCTTCACGTGTGCGATTTGTTTTCGGTTTCTCTTTAAGAATTCATTAAAAGGAATCCTCAGAACAATTGTGGGTTTTTCCTCCTCGGTTGTTTGATCCAAATCTCTGGTTAGTGGGCTTGAAAGCTAACAATTTCCTCGGTGACTAACTTAGCAGCTGTTTACGCTTAACAACTACTCAGTTCAGCTCCACTCACCTGTGAGGGCGATGCCTGACACATCCATCTGCTTTGAGTCAGAATGTGAATCAAATGTACAGCTCACAAGGGAAAAAAAGAGCACAGAATCCATTATGATTACTCATTCTCTTATCCACAACTTGGATTTTATTTTTGCTTTGTTCTATGATCCCAGAGAGTAATGCTACCATAGAACATTGGTCACAGCAAAGACTGCAGCAGAAAGTACAGTGAGCCTTGAACACATCCTTCCAGATAACAGTACGGGAACTGTGTGCATAAAACAGCCTTCTGGAAAGGCAAAAACAGCTTCTTTTTCAGTAGACCAGTGAAGAAGATGCACAGCCTATCACTCACTTTTGACCAGGCTCTCAGTCTAGTATAATGGCACATGATAATATAGGGACCGATGTAAAAAGTTGCACTGGGCAGTGTGCACCGTTTAACCTACAGATGTGTGGACAGTTTGAGGTAAATTTTAAAAGAGATGCACGCGCATCTAGCACACGCGCGTACCAATCCGATTTTACAAAGTGGAGGGGGATGCATGCACATCTTGCACCAGAGAAAAAGGGGCATGGTGTGGGTGGGGCATGGGTGTTCCAGGGCATAGCCAAGAGATGCGGGCACAAGTACCCATGCACCTGCACACATGCCCAGGTCCAGTGCCATGGAAGTTGACTTCTGCTATTGAGGAGGTGTATGTTTAAGAAAAACAAACTATAGGCATCCCTGAGGGTAACTGGAGGGAGTGCAGGCTGAAGAAGCAGGGGGATTTGGAGGGTTATGTGTGCTTATGTTATCAAATTGCCACATCTCTGAGCATGCGCCAATGCACACAAGTACTTGTGCACCCATGCACCCATTTGAAAGTCACTGTCCCTTTCTCAACAATCTTTGCCGCCAATGCAGCAATGATTTTTGCACCCGCAAAAATGTGTGCACAACAAAATGTGTACAGGTTAGTGTCATCTCATCCAAATCTCATCCTGTTAATGGCATTAACTATTACCCCCATGCACAGAGGGGCACTGGTTTAATTCATGTTTTATTTGTGTTGGAAATTTAGCACCTAGTCAGAAGAGAAAGGTTTCCAGTGTTAATGTTGATGTGGTGGGTCCACATCTTGGAGTGCAGCCTGGTAGTGACTTTGGTTGAGGGAGCAAGAAGTATTCTCTTTGGGTAATTGAAGAAAAATGTGTGTAGTTCCAAATAACTGCCACTAGATGGCAGGGTAGTAGACCCTCTGTAGATTGGATGTAGTTATCATTGGTTGTTAAGGATGCTGGTTCCTTTAAGAAAGTTGGAAAGATTATCCATTTTGGGGAGTGGTCTTAGGACAATAACTTCTGGTTCAGTGGGTGGGAAGAGCTTTGGAGGATGCTCCCAGTAAGGCTAGTGTGCCCAGGGTCCCCTCTTTTTAGTAGAGGCTTTCCCGAAAGGCTGGAGGCATAAGTGGGTGCTTCCTTTCACAAGGAAACAGCCTGGGGACCTGATGTGGGTCTAATGAGGAGGAGAGGAATTTTGCCCCACAATTGGTGGAGGACCATGGGAAGGAGCGGTACGTAGGAAATGGAGTGTGCTGAGGATGCCATGAATGTCCTGCAACACTGCTGGGAGATCTCAACCTAGCTTGATGGACTCTCAACCTAGCTTGATGGACTCTCTACCTGGGTAACATCAAGCTAGGTGGAGAAAACATTGCACAAATCTCATCTTTGGGTGAGTTTCCTCTCTCCGAAGGTCATCAAATCTTCACAAGAGACCACTGTTCTGTTCGTACATCTCACGTTGAATGTCAAAGTGGCCCCTAACCCCCCTATACTAATACGTAAACTTCACCTCGAGTTACTAGGTGGGCCTCCCATAGGGATACAAATACCTATCTAGAGAGAGGATATTATGGCTAGTCTATTTCTCTCTCTCTCTTTCTTCCTCCCCTCCCTGCAACCATTAAAAATGGTCCCCCAGTGGTTGCATGCAGGAAATACAACAGGTCTGGCATGTATCTCAAAGTGTGAAAATGTTATCACAATTTGCACTAACTTAGCTCTTCACATAGGGGTAGATTTTAAAAAAGCACGCCTTTGCATACTTTTGTTGGCGCATCAGGCGCAAACAAAAGTACGCTGGATTTTAGTAGATACGCGCGTAGCCACGCGTATCCACTAAAATCCTGGATCGGCGCGCGCAAGGCTGCCGGCGCCGATCCAGGCGCCGGCAGCCTTGTGTAGCCGGCGCACGCCGAGCCGCGCAGCCGGCTTTCGCTTTCGCCCTCCCCTCACCTTCCCCTCCCTTCCTCTATCTAACCCACCCCCCCGGCCCTATCTAGACCCCCCCCTACCTTTGTCGGGGGATTTACGCCTCCCGGAGGGAGAAGTAAATCCCTGCACGCCAGCGGGCCGCTAGCGCGCCGAGACGCGACCTGGGGGCGGTTCCGGAGGGGGTAGCCATGCCCCCGGACCGCCCCGGGCTGAAACCACGCCCCCATGCCCGCCCCCAAAATGCCACGTCCCGCCCCAAAACGCCGCGCAGATCCGACACGCCCCCGACACGCCCCCCTCGAAAAACCCCAGGACTTACACGAGTCCTGGGGCTCTGCGCGCGCCGGTAGGCCTATGGAACATAGGCGCACCGGCGCGCAAGGCCCTGCTCGCGTAAATCCGGGCGGATTTACGCGAGCAGGGCTTTTAAAATCCGCCCCATAGGTATTAGAGCAAATTGTGATAAACTGTCTATTTGCATAAAACACACCCCTTTTGCTATCGAATGCGATATGTATCACATTTTGATAAATCCAGGCCAAAGTCAGTTGCCTTGCTTTCTTTTTGACTTTGTATTCCCCCATTTAATTTCAGTTCCCCTTTCTCTGATTCCTTATGGAGATGCTTTAGAATATGTTAAATTACCCTTTTTGCTTAATTTAAATTTTTCTTTTGTAAGGATCAGTTTTCTGTATGCAATGGTTTTGCTTTTATAAAATTGAAATTTAATAAATATAAAGTTAAAAAAAAAGACTTTTGCAAACACAAAAGTTCTTGTTTTTGTGTGCGCAGAAGTCACGAATCTGAGAGACTATGATTCCCCTCAGGTGTTGAAATGCAGGCTCAGTTGATGCAAAAGGCTGAATGTAGGTTTGAACTTGAGTTTGCGTGCTTTTGAACTCCCGATGCATTCGTGTACTTGGAGTTACAATTTATTTACTTTTTTTTTTTTACCATGTGGGTTAAAAAACTATGTCCTGAATTTCATTGCACAGTTTAACTGCTTTCCTTCATACCTCAGGCCAATAACGACTTGTGTGGGTAGGTGCCAGGATAGAGTAACGAGGTCCATACATGAAACAGAGTAAAATTAGGAGTGGATTAGCAGGTTCCTTATGACATGGAGACAGTTGGCAACCATAGGCCACAAGCTTTCTCCACCTGACGTGTACTTTTATGGTGTCCTCCATGCCCTCCTAGGCTGGACTATTGACCCTTTCGGCCTCCTTTTAAAGTGCACTTTCTTCTGATTTTCCTTCCCAACAGTATATGCCAGCTGGTATGGTACAGGTGCCCTAGTGTCTATAAGAAATGAAAGCATGGAGAGTTTTCAGGAATATTTGCAGAAAAAGCAAAATTGAGTCTATGAATGAAAGAAGAAAAAGTACAGATAAACAGAGGTATTTCTCATACGTATTTGACCGTATTTCTGGCCCTTTTTGGTTTTGCACATCCTATAACCTCAGGAACAGGAAATACCGAGTCCGGCCACGATACGGCGTAAGTATTGGAAAGGGTGAAAATGAAGTCCATTTGGTTCTGGGTGTATGAGGAAAACAGATTCCACAATCAGGGAACATTTTAGTCCTTTTACCCTAACGAATTTGCACTGAATCTCCGATTGCTAGGAAAAGGGCATCCCTTTCATTGTTACTGCTTTTTTTTTTTCTTTCATTAGTATGGTAAGATAAACATATAAATATGAAGCAAGTTTGGATAAAAGTTGGCGATTTTGTACATGCATTTAGTACATGGTGCTTTTTGATCACCAAAGACAAGGGTCCCCAGACTTTTTAAGCAAATGGCCACATACAACACTTCAGATCCCTGAGACAGCTGGGGAGGAGGGACCCCTTGGAGCTATGAGGAAAGAGTTTCTCCCTTGGAGAACTGGCCTTTTCCATGATGTGAAATGTATTGGAAAGGGCGAGGCAGGGGGCAAGGTTCCCACAGAGGTATGGCAGATGGGGTTTCAGTACACATTTTTCTAGGAAGTTAACAACACTGCTACCCCCCTCAGGACCCCTACCGTCTTCCTCAGCATCTGCAGCTGCCCCCTGGGTGAGTGAATGGCACGGCTGTATGTTAGTGGGCACAGTTTCCCACTCACTCACATACCCATACAATCTTGTTCTGCTTCCTTCCCCTTTCTCACTTCTTTCCTCCTTCCTTCTCGTTGTTTCTCTCTCCTCACTCACCACCATCCCTCCTCTCACTCACACTTCTTTTTCCTCCTCTCATCTCCCCTCTTTAGGAATTATTAGGAAGTGAATGGTGAATAAAATGGTGGATGTCATAATGTCTCTGTATTGCTCCATGGTGAGACCGCACCTTGAATACTGTGTGCAATTCTGGTCGCCACATCTCAAAAAAGATATAATTGCGATGGAGAAGGTACAGAGAAGTGTGACCAAAATGATAAATGGCATGGAATGGCTGCCCTATGAGGAAAGGCTAAAGAGGTTAGGGCTATTCAACTTAGAGGATTGACGGCTGAGGGGGGATATGATAGAGGTCTACAAAATTATGAAAGGACTTAAACAGATAAATGTTAATTGGTTACTTACTCTCTCAGAAAATAAAAGGACTAGGGGAGCACTCCATGAAGTTAGCAAGTAGCTCATTTAAAACAAATTGGAGAAAATTATTTTTCATTCAACACATAATTAAGCTCTGGAATTCATTGCCAGTGGATGTGGTTATGGCAGTTAGTATAACTGGGTTTAAAAAAGGTTTGGATAAGTTCCTAGAGGAGAAGTCCATAAACTGCTATTAATCAATAAGGAATTTTAGCTTGGGATCTATTTACTGTTTGGAAACAGGATGCTGGGCTTGATGGACCCTTGGTCTGACCCAGTATGGCAATTTCTTATGTTCTTTGTTCTTTCCCCCTCCCCTTCTCACACTCCATACCTGTTACCTTCCCCTCCCTCACACTCCCTTCCTTTCCAGTCATCCTCCTTACTCCTCTCTTCACCCACACTTTCCTCACATTCCCTCTCACCTCTCCTTCCATTCTGTCTCCTCTCATCCCTCTTTTCTCCCCTTCTTAATCTCCTCCCCACAACCTCACATAGGGCTCCATTTTCTGCTGGTAGGGTTTTAGGATCCTCACCGCGCCATTGTATAGGACTTCTTCTTCTTCTGTTGATGGGGATGGGGACGCTCCAGCATTTTGGCCCTCATCATGCTGCAGCATGGGGCTTCTGGCCTTTCCCACACCAGCACTTGGTGAGCAGCATTGGAACCTTTACTGACACTGTGTGTGAGGAAAACAAACAAACAAGTAAAACCTTGCTCCTCAGGCTGATTCAGCCTCAGGCAGGGAACATTTGGCAGGCAAGAAAAAGTTGTTCAGTGGGCTGAATGTGGCTCATGAGCTGTGATTTGGGGACTCTTGTTCTAAGGCATAATATTTCATCAGGGACTTGCCACACTGGGTCAGACCAAAGGTTCATCAAGCCCAGTATCCTGTTTCTAACAGTGGCCAACCCAGGTCACTTGTACCTGGCAGGATCCCAAGGGATAGATAGATTCCAAGCTGCTTTACCCAAGGATAAGCAATGGATTTCTGCAACTCTACCTTAATAATGGTTAACTGACTTTTCCACCAGGAGCTTGTGCAAACCTTTTATAAACATAGCTACATTAATAGCTTTCACGACATCCTCTGGCAACACATTCCAGAGCTTAATTATGCGTTGAGTAAAGAAATACTTTCTCTTACTAGTTTTAAATGTATTACCCAGTAACTTCATTATGAGTACCCTGGTCTTTGTACTTTTTGAAAGAGTAAACAACTGATTAACGTTTACTCATTCCATTCCACTCATTATTTTATCATAACCCCCTCAGCCATCTCTTCTCCATGCTAAAGAATCCTAATCTCTTTAGCCTTTCTTCATAGGGGAATTGTTTCTTCCCCCTTTGTCATTTTGGACACCCTTCTCTATATCTTTTCTAATTCTGCTATATCCTTTTTGAGATTTTATGACCAGAACTGCACACAATACTCAAGATGATGTTGCACAATGGAGCGATACAGAGGCATTATTATATTCTCTGTTTTATTCTCCATTCCTATCATAATAATTCCTAGCATTCTGTTTTGCTTTCTTGCCTGCTGCTGCACACTGAGAAGAAGATTTCAATGTATTTTCAATAAAGATGCCATTGCCTAGATCCTTTTTCTGAGTGATGACGCCTAATATGGAACCTTGCATTGTGAAGCCATAATTTGGGTTACTCTTCCCTGAGTGCATCACTTTGCACTTGTCCATATTAAATTTCATTTTATATTTGCATGCCCAGTCTCCCAGTTTTGCAAGGTCCTCTTACAATTTCTCATAATCTTCTTGTGATTTTAACAACTTTGAATAATTTTGTGTCATCATCAAATTAGATCACGTCACTTATTGTTGCCAATTCCAGGTCATTTATTAATATATTAAAAAGCATCGGTCCCAGAACAGATCCTTGGGGCACTCCACTATTCACCTTTTTCAAGTGAGAACATTTACCATTTAGTCCTACTCTCTGTTTTCTATCTTTTAACCATTTGGCAATCCACAATAGCACACTGCCTCCTGTTTCTTGACTTTTTAATTTCCTAAAAGTCTCTCATGAGGGAGTTTGTCAAATGCTTTCTGGAAATTCAGATACACTATATCAACTGACTCAATGGTGTAATTATGCCCTCAAAAAATGTAGCAAATTTATGAAGCAAGACTTCCATTGGCTAAATATATGTTGGCTTTATCCCATTAAACTATGCCTAGGTGTTTGTTCAGCAATTGAGTTCTTTATGATAATTTCTACCATTTTGCCTGGAAAAGATGACAGACTCACTTGCCTGTAGTTTCTTCAATCATACCTTGATCCCTTTTTAAAATTTGGTGTTACATTGATGACCCTCCAGTCTTCAGGTCCCATAGACAATGTTAATGATAGTTTACAAATTTCCAATAGCAAGCCTGCAATCTCATTTCTCAGTTCTTTCAGCACTCTGGGATGTATACCATCTGGTCCAGGTGTTTTGCTACTTTTAGTTTGTCAATTTGCCCTAGTACATCTTTGAGGTTAACTGAGATCTGTTTCAGTTTCTCTGCATCATCACCTTTGAATATCATTTCTTCTATGGTTATCTCTCTTACATCTTCCTCAGTGAATACTGAAGCAAATAATTAATTTAGTCTCTCTGCAATAGCTTTGTCATCCCTAAGTGCCTCTTTTACCCCTAGATCATCTAATGGTGCAACTGAATCCCTTGCAGGGACCTTAACAAATTTTTATTATGAGTTTTTGCTTCCATGGCAAGTTTCTTTTCAAATTCTTTCTTTGCCTTCCTTATCATTGCTTTCCATCTAAGTTGCCAGTGTTATAATGTTTCCTGTTTTCTTCATTCAGATTCCTTTTCCATTTCTTGGAAGATGTTCTTTTAGCTATTATAGCCTCCCTCACTTCACCTTTTAACCATGCTGTTAGTTGTTTAGCCTTCCTTACACCTTTTCTAATGCATGGAATACATCTGGTCTGGGCTTCCAAGATTATATTTTTAAACAACGACCGTGCATGACCTAAACTCTTAACCTTTGTAGTCACTCTTTTCAGTTTTTCCTAACCATTTTCCTCATTTTCTCATTGTCACCTTTTTGAAAGTTAAATGCTGTTGCAGTAGATTTCTTTAGTGCCCTCCCTCCAGTTATTAAGTCAAATCTGATCATGTTGTGATCACTATTGTCAAGTGGCTCCAATACTGTTATCTCTTGCACCAAATCCTGTGTTCCACTAAGGTCTAGATCTAAAATAGTTTCCCCTCTTGTTGATTCTTGTAACAGCTACTTTATGAAGCAATCATTTATTTAATCTAGGAACTTTACCCCTTAGCAAGTCCTGATTCACCCAGTCAATACTAGGGTAATTGAAATCACTCTGTGCTGCTGATTTTGTTAGCTTACCTAATTTAAGAACATAAGATCATAAGAAATTGCCATGCTGGGTCAGACCAAGAATCCATCAAGCCCAGCATCCTGTTTCCAACAGAGGCCAAAACCAGGCCACAAGAACCTGGCAATTACCCAAACACTAAGAAGAATCAATGCTACTGATGCAATTAATAGCAATGGCTATTCCCTAAGTATAATTGATTAATAGCCATTAATGGACTTCTCCTCCAAGAACTTATCCAAACCTTTTTTGAACCCAGCTACACTAACTGCACTAACCACATCCTCTGGCAACAAATTCCAGAGCTTTATTGTGCGTTGAGTGAAAAAGAATTTTCTCCGATTAGTCTTAAATGTGCTACTTGCTAACTTCATGGAATGCCCCCTAGTCCTTCTATTATTCGAAAGTGTAAATAACCGAGTCACATCTACTCGTTCAAGATCTCTCATGATCTTAAAGACCTCTATCAAATCCCCCCTCAGCCGTCTCTTCTACAAGCTGAACAGCCCTAACCTCTTCAGCCTTTCCTCATAGGGGAGCTGTTCCATCCCCTTTATCATTTTGGTTGCCCTTCTCTATACCTTCTCCATTGCAACTATATCTTTTTTGAGATGCGGCGACCAGAATTGTACACAGTATTCAAGGTGCAGTCTCACCATGGAGCGATACAGAGGCATTATGACATTTTCCGTTCTATTAACCATTCCCTTCCTAATAATTCCTAACATTCTATTTGCTTTTTTGACTGCTGCAGCACACTGAGCCGACGATTTTAAAGTATTATCTACTATGATGCCTAGATCTTTTTCCTGGGTGGTAGCTCCTAATATGGAACCTAACATCGTGTAACTACAGCAAGGGTTATTTTTCCCTATATGCAACACCTTGCACTTGTCCACATTAAATTTCATCTGCCATTTGGATGCCCATTCTTCCAGTCTTGCAAGGTCCTCCTGTAATGTATCACAGTCTGCTTGTGATTTAACTACTCTGAATAATTTTGTATCATCTGCAAATTTGATATCCTCACTCGTCGTATTCCTTTCCAGATCATTTATATATATATTGAAAAGCACCGGTCCAAGTACAGATCCCTGAAGCACTCCACTGTTTACCCTTTTCCACTGAGAAAATTGACCATTTAATCCTTATCTCTGTTTCCTGTCTTTTAACCAGTTTGTAATCCACGAAAGGACACCGCCTCCTATCCCATGACTTTTTAGTTTTCATAGAAACTTCTCATGAGGGACTTTGTCAAACGCCTTCTGGAAATCCAAATACACTACATCTACCAGTTCACCTTTTATCCACATGTTTATTAACCCCTTCAAAAAAATGAAGCAGATTTGTTAGGCAAGACTTCCCTTGGGTAAATCCATGTTGACTGTGTCCCATTAAATCATGTCTTTCTATATGCTCTATGATTTTGATCTTGAGAATAGTTTCCACTATTTTTCCCAGCACTGAAGTCAGGCTCACTGGTCTATAGTTACCCAGATCGCCCCTGGAGCCTTTTTTAAATATTGGGGTTACATTGGCCACCCTCCAGTCTTCAGGTACAATGGATGATTTTAATGATAGGTTACAAATTTTAACTAATAGATCAGAAATCTCATTTTTTAGTTCCTTCAGAACCCTAGGATGCTAACCATCCGGTCCAGGTGATTTGCTACTCTTTAGTTTGTCAATATGGCCTACTACATCTTTCAGGTTCACAGTGATTTTGTTCAGTTTGTCTGACTCATCACCCCTGAAAACCATCTCCGGAACTGGTATCTCCCCAACATCCTCATTAGTAAATACGGAGGCAAAGAATTCATTTAGTCTTTCTGCAATGGCCTTATCTTCCCTAAGAGCCCCTTTAACCTCTCTGTCATCTAATGGTCCAACCGACTCCCTTGCTTTGGATATATTTCTTGCTTTGGATATATTTAAAAAAGGTTTATTATGAGTTTTATTATGAGTTTTTGCCTCTATGGCCAACTTCATTTCAAATTCTCTCTTCACCTGTCTTATCAATGTTTTACACTTACCTTTTTTACACTTATGTTTTATCCTATTTTCTTCAGATGGATCTTTCTTCCAATTTTTGAAGGATGTTTTTTTGGCTAAAATAGCCTCTTTCACTTCACCTTTTAACCATGATGGTAATCATTTTGCCTTCCTTCCACCTTTCTTATGCGCGGAATACATATGGACTGTGCCTCTAGGATTGTATTTTTAAACAATGTCCAAGCCTGTTGAACACTTTTAACCTTTGCAGCTGCACCTTTCAGTTTTTTTCTAACTATTTTCCTCATTTTATCAAAGTTTCCCTTTTTAAAATTTAGTGTTAGAGCTGCAGATTAACTTATTGTCCCCCTTCCAGCTATTAGTTTAAATTTGATCATGTTATGATCACTGTTGCCAAGTGGCTCCACCACCGTTACTTCTCTCACCAAATCTTGTGTTCCACTAAGAATTTCTTTTAGCATTTCATTGTCTGTTTGTTAATTCTGGTCAGGTGGACAATAATACAACCCAACTGCTATTTTATTCTCCTTTTCCCCTGGAATTTCTATCCATAACGTTTCAACATTGCATTTTGTTTCCTGCAGAACTTTTATCCTGTTTGACTCAATGCCTTCTTTAACGTATAGTGCCACCCCTCCACCAATTTGATCCATTATTTCAATATAATTTGTACCCTGGCATCACAGTGTCCCTTTGGTTATCCTCCTTTCACCAGGTCTCTGAGATGTCAATTATATCTATCACTTTATCCACTGCTATCCACTCTAGCTCTACCATTTTATTATTTCAACTTCTAGCATTTGTATACAGACATTTCAAAATATGTTTTTTGTTTATATTAATAACCTGCTCAACAGTTGACTGGAGTAATCCAGAAACTTTCTGCTCTTTACTTAAAGACACCTGGTGCACTTTGGCATTTATAGCAGCTCTCTACTGGGTTGTCCTAATTTCTCTTAATATCCTTCAAAGATACATCATTCTGAACCATGTGCTTCTGAATGACTGTTGGCTTTCCCCCATCATCTAGTTTAAAGGTTACTGCCAGCTGCCTGGTTCCACTCCGGTTAAGGTGGAGCCCATCCTTTTGGAAAAAAAAACCCTTCCCCAAAATGATGTCTAGCTCCTAACCTAAAACCCTCTTCCCTGCACCATTATCTCATCTACGCTTTGCAACCAACCAGTTAGATTAAAGTAAATGGTAATCCCCAACATCAAAGGGGTCTGAACTCCTTCAAAAATCATAGGAGCATACAGGAAGGGTCAAAGACCACAGAAGGGGGTCATGACTGACCGGGGTCTTGCTTTTCAAGGCCCTTAAAGTTTTGTCTCTCCCTGGGGCTCTTCTGCACACTAGTCCAGGCACACCAAAATCACTCCAAAACTGCCTTTATTGCAAATTGGTGGCAGGAAAAATAAAGTTCAAAACAGTATACCAAATGGTAGTGCACCCCAGCAGCAGACAGTTCTAAAGATAGGGCAAAAGACAATGCCAGTCTCTTTTCCACACACTCCTTCCCACAAAGATAAACTCTTTTGGATGGGTACCCTTCCACCCTGGGCCCTCTTTTTGGTATTGCAGATCTTCTCATTTCCTTTCAATGTCCTCTTTGGTGAGCTTTTGGCTAAATTGCTTGATCAGCCAACTGAGGACTTTCCCAGTAGACCATTCTCCCTTAGAATTCCCTAGTACCCTCATGCAACAGAGTCTGTTGAATCCTTTTCTTTCAGGGGCTCCCCAGACTCTGAAACTTTATCAGGAACATTTCCTCCATACACCCTGCAGACTCAGCATCACACTCTTCCTGAGTTCTGGAACCTCTTTCCCTTTTCAGGCACCCCCTGCCCGAAAGGATATTACTCCTTCAGGCCCTGTCCCCATGGAGGCAAACCCACCAAGTGTCCTTAGCAAGGAGAGACATCTGCTCTCTCTCAGCCCTGTGCTAAGGCTAATTCTCGACTCCGCCCTGTGTCACATGAGCGCAGGAGTTTTGTTAATGCACAGACCTCTCCCATTGGGGACCCAGGGATTGGGGCACCACACTCACACACCTACAGTGCACCTACCTCATACATAGCGGGCAAGGTCCGGATGGCGACCTCTGACACACATTGCTGGCAGAATGACCTCCCAAGTCCACAGATGCCATTCCAATCAAAGGCAAAAACTGTTAGTAAAGGGCAAATTTTGGGGTCCTCTTACATATGCTTCCAAATCAAAGATGGGAAAACTGAGAGATAGTTCAAATTCTATGAAACCTTTTGCACTTCCTCAGAAAGATCCAGATGTTTGTTAAACATTCTAGGGCTTCTGGAACAATGCTCAACTCTGAAAACTTATCCAAAATGCTGTTTTTAATGGAATAATATATAGAAAAAAACTATGAAAACTGCTGCATGATACTGTAAATAAAGGTTTGACTGTGAACAAAATAATCAAGGTTCTTCCCTACCTATCATTTCTCCGCCTGTATCCTCACAGTATCAACTATCATCCCTAGATTTTTAGAGGGTAATTTTATAACAACCCCCATAACTTATGTCCTGTCAAATACATAAATCAAACCAGTTTTCAGTTATCCAAAATAATGTGCAGAGACTCACCTGCACAAAGTTACACCTACTCTCGGCAACAGGGAATTTGTGCAAGTTAAATTACTTGCATGCCTTTGTGCCTCATGGCCACCCACGACCGCAACCCCCTACCTAAGTCGCAGCATTGGGACCCCCGTGGCAGCACCTGGGAGCCCAGGTAGTTCATTCCCGCACCTCACCGCGGGTCCCCGCGGTGATTCCCGGTGGGGGAGGTGCCCCAGGCTTCCCCTAGTGGCATCAGGCTTCTCTGCATCGCTTTCAGGATCCAAGATGGCCGCCCTGTCCTTAGGCGCGAGGCTGCACCTCCTCTGCAGATTTAAAGGGACCTCATCCTCCAAATTGCCTGCACCTGCTCCTAATGAGCTAGGCACAGGGGAAGTATAAAAGGAGAATTCCTCCGCTCACTCCTCGACTTGGCAACGAGTCTGCTCGCTTCGGAGGGTCTTCTGGTGCCTCGGGTTCCTGATTCCTGGTTCCTGCTTCTTCTCGGTGATTCCTCTGTGTGTGACTTCAGACTGGCAAGTGGTGATCCCTCGGTGTGTGACCTTGGACTGGTAAGCAGCGATCCTCTGGTACTCGACCTCGGACTTCTTCCGGACCACCCATCTTCAAGGGCCCACCTAAGTACCAGCAGTCTGGGCTCCTACGGGCTCCTCCTGGGGAGGCCGCGGACTTCCAGTGGTGAAGATCCAGTTGGCCCTTGCACCGACCTCACGCCTCCTCGATCTCTCAAAGGTCCACTTAAGTCCCAGCGGCCCAGCTCCCTACGGGCTTCTCCCGGGGGGGCTGCGGGCTTCCATTGGTGAAGATCCAGTTGGCCCTGCTCTGACATCACGCCTCTTCGCCCTCTCAATGGCCCTCTCAGTCTTCAGCGCTGAAGGACCAGCCAGTCTCATCTTCTGTTCCGCCTTGCCACCCGACAGGGGAATCTAAGGAGCCATCTCCTAAGGTGAATTCAACCTCCTGTCGGTCCAAGGGTTCACGATCCCTCCTGGTCATAACAATGCCTTTTATAACCAAAAGAATCAGAGTATATCCCAACTCCATTTGTCAAAACACATTTATTTATGTATTTTAATTCTTTATTTTCAAAATTACAATTCAAAAAAACTGACATCATATTACATTGGATATCAAAGAAAAAAAATTTAAATCAACAATTTATAAAGGAAAAACAATAATCATCCACATGAGACCTCAACAAGGGGACCAAGTCAAATTAAAGAGATTAAAAGGAAATATAACACGAAATTACAATATAGTATCTCACAATAATGCTAAGCTAGGAAGAAACAGCCAAGGGTCTCTCACAATTTTGAAGAAACCCCTCTAACTGATCGAATTGAAGAAAAGATATTTATTTGCACCTAATTTTATAATGAATTTGCAAGGAAATGGAAGAAGAAATGAGGCTCCAAGGTCAATTACTCGTTGCCTTTTAATTAAGAAAGCTTTCCATCTTAATTGTGTCATCTTAGCAACATCAGGAAATAATGCTAATTAATGACCAAGAAAGCACTTGTCAAAAGCATGAAAAAACATTTTCAAAGTCCATATATGATTAAGTTCCATAGCAAAAGCAACAAGTAATATAGCAGTACCCTGAAGTTCAATCTGAGATTCTTGCACCATAGCAGTTAGATTATTTAAAGCATTTGATTGCAAAGGAGGAGTAGTGGCGAGTACTTCATCTTGTCTAGAAGGCAAATAAAAAGCCTTAGTAATGGGTGGAACAGAACTCTTAGAAACATTAAATACATCTACATAAAAATTCCTAAGAAGTTCTATCATAGAAATTGTAGAAGATTTAGGAAAATTAAGTATCCTCAAATTTAATTTCCTATAGTTATTTTCTAATTTCTCTAATCTACGGTGAATAATGTCTTGCCCTTTAATTAAAACCACATCATATTTCCCCAGGGAATCACACTGCTTTTCTAAGGAGGAAATGCTCGCAATATTACCTGATTTTGAACTCCCCCCCCACAACTGATAACATTACCAAACCTAGATACCAAAGACTGTTCAAAACAGGTAATGGGGATGGGAGAATGAACAGAAAGAGGCCGAGAGGGGCCGGAGACAGAGCAAAAAGGAATATAGTGCAAATAATAAATTATGTACTACAAGTAACAAATTGAAACAATAAAAAGTTTATACAGGCTCAGTTCATATGGAGGATAGCAAGAGGGTGATGGAGTGAGGGTCTAATCAGGGTATGCCTGCTTAAAGAGCCATGTCTTTAATTTCTTTTTTAATTTGGAGGTACAGGGCTCAAGTCGTAGAAAGGTGGGAAGTGAGTTCCATCGTGAGGGACCAGCAATGGAGATGGCACGATCTCTTGTGGAGGAGAGGTGTGCCTTTTTTAGAGAGGGTACCTGGAGGGTTCCTTTATTGTTTGCTCTGGTGGGTCGGTTAGAGAGTGTGAGGCAGAGGGGTTCATTGAGCCAGTTGGAATTGTGACAATAGATAGATTTATGAATGATGGAGAGAGATTTATAGAGGATACATGATGGAATGGGGAGCCATTGTAGGTCTTTAAGGATAGGAGTAATGTGGGCAGATTTCTAGGCATTTGTGATGGCCCTTGCAAATGCATTCTGGAGCATTTGAAGAGGTTTTATTGTGAGTAGGGAAGCCCTAGCAAGAGGGAGTTGCAATAATCCAATTTGGAGGACAGGGTGGCCTGAATGACAGTGCGGAAGTCATGAGAGTGGAGTAGGGGTTTTAGTTTTTTTAGGACATTAAGCTTGTAGAAGCCCTCCTTGAGGATAGAATTGATATGTTTCTTTAGATTCAGTTGCTGGTCAAGGAGGACCCTAAGGTCTCTCACAAAAGGCTGAGAGGATATGGCATGATAGGCAGGATCAATAGTGAGCGCAGGTTTAGGGGTTTGGTGTTGAGAGATAAGGAGCAGTTCAGTTTTGTTTGGGTTTAAAGCCAGGTGGAGGTTTGTAAGCAAGTAGTTGATGGACGCAAGGCAAAAGTCCCAGAGCTTCAGTGCCTCAGATAGTGAATCTTGGATGGGGATGATGATTTGGATGTCGTCAGCGTAGAGGTAGAATTTGAGTCCAAGGTCCGATAGGAGATGACAGAGGGGTGTGAGATAGATGTTAAATAGGGTGGAGGAGAGGGATGAGCCCTGCGGGACACCTTGAGACAGTGAGTAAGGTGTAGATTCTGCATTACCAATTTTAACAGAGAACTTTCTGTTGGATAAATAGGATTTGAACCACAGCAGAGCTAGGCCAGAGTTGTCTATTTCCGACAGACGGATGAGGAGGAGGTTGTGATTGATAGTATCAAATGCTGCGGAAATATCCAATAGGGCCAGAAAGTAGCAGTGACCTTGATCCATATCTCTGATGAGGTGGTCAGATAGGGAGAGTAAGAGAGTTTCTGTATTAAGATGTTTGCGAAAACCAAACTGAGATAGGTGGAGGATCTTGTTGCTTTCAATGTAATCCGTAAGTTGGGTGTTAACTATCTTTTTCATAATTGTAGAGATAAAGGGAAGGTTTGAGATGGGTCGGAAGTTCGAGGGGTCATTTGGGTCTAATGAAGTTTTTTGAAAAGGGGTTTAACCACTGCTTGTTTGAGAGTGTCTGGGACTATGCCAGAGGAGAGTGAAGAATTGATGATATTAGCTAGGGGTTTGGCGATGGTGTTGGGGATGGAGAGGAGGGATTTGGTGGGGATGGTGACCATGGTGTGGCTGGCAGGTTTGATTTTTTTAAGAATAGATTTCAATTTCCTTGGACGAGGTAAGATCCAGGGAGTCGAGGGAGGCCATAATAGGGTCAGGGCACAAGTGGGTGGAGTGTGAGGAGTTAAGGAATCTGAGGTGGATGTTAGCAATTTTCGTATGGAAGTACAAGGCTAGTTCTTCACATTTAGCCAAAGCTTCATTGTCTGGGATAGGGGGAAGTGCAGACTTGGTGAGGTCAGCAACGTAAGAAAATAGGACCTTGGGATTGTACATGTACTGGTGTATTTTGGACGCATAGAAGTCGCGTTTGGATTTGAGGGTGGAGAGTGTGTAGTGGTGAAGGGCAGATTTGTAGCTGGAGGCATGTTGCAGTGAAGGGTCTTTTCGCCATATTCTCTCTCTCTCTGTCTGAGATTGTTTTTTAATATTTTTTAATGCTTTTAATATTTTTAGATCCACAGTGTTGATTATTTTTTGTGGCAGATCGCAACTCACATCTGGAGGTAGGACATAGTTTATTGGCGATGTTGAGGGTGAGGTTGCTCCAGGAGGCCAGGGCTACGTCAGGGTTGGAGCAGTCAAGTTCAGGTAGGGCATTGGATAGCGCTGAAATTAGGTCCTCACTCACACAGGGTTTTCTGAATACAATAGTTGTGCTTAGTGCCGGGTTCTGTGTGGATGGGGCATTTATGGAAAGTAGTGTTTTAATGAGGAAGTGGTCTGACCAGGGAACCGGAGTGCAAGTGGGTGTGTTGGAAGAGTGAATACGTGGATTAATGGAGATCAGGTCTAAGGAGTGTTCAGCTTTGTGGGTGGGTGATGAAATAATCTGTTTAAAGCCTATGGCTTGAAGGGAGTTGAGAAAGGTTTCGCAGGACGATGTGAGGAGGGATGCGTCTACGTGAAGATTGAAGTCTCCTAGTACAATCGCTGAGATTTCAAAGTTGATATTGTTGGAAATGAATTCAATTATGGGGGAGGGGTCGAATTCTAGGGAGCCTGGGGGGGCATAGATGAGGTAGATTTGTAGCTCAGAGGATTTGACAAGCCAATTTCCAGCTTGGGGGGGGGGCGGGTGTGTGTTGATGTGCACAGGCTTTAGGTCAAGGTGCTTCTTGACAGCCAAGAGGAGGCCACCTCCTCTTTTCTTAGATCTAGGAATGGAAAAGATCTCGTAAGAGAGGGTGGGGAGTTGGTTAAGGAGGACGATGTCAGTATCCTTGAGCCATGTTTCTGTGATGGCACAGATCTCAGGCTTACAGTCAAGAAGGATATCATTGAGGATTGGGTTTTTTTTTTGAGAGGGATTGCACATTGAATAGGATTATCAAGAGGGTAGTGAGTCCTAGAAATTGTGTCACACGATCTCTGACACAGCAGCAAATGGCCTCTGTGCCAGGAGCCACTGACCATCAAACTAGGGTGAGAGAACATAGTAGAAATTTCATCTTTGTGAGACTTTCCTCACTCCAAATGATGTCAAATCTTCACCGAGGTGTACTGTGCTGTTCGTACATCTCACTCTGCATAATAAACTGGCCCCTAAACCTTAAACCACCACCAAGACCTCATTTTGAGCTATTAGATGACCCTCTTATAGGCATATAAATACTTGACTACTATGAAAACCTTATACTCTCTCTCTCGCCTAGAAGAGTTGCAGTTAATGAATATTTTAAATAAATTAAATGACATGGACAGCAACTTTAAACTGGATGCACAGACACACATAGGGGCATGTTATAAAATCTGGGGTTGGCGCGCGCAAGGGGGTGCACCTTGTGCACGCCAAGCCCTAGGGGAGCTCCGATGGCTTTCCCCGTTCCCTCCAAGGCCACTCCGAAATCGGAGCGGCCTTGGAGGGAACTTTTCTTTTGCTCCCCCCCACCTTCCCCTCCCTTCCCCTATCTAACCCACTCCCCAGCCCTACCTAGGTGCTACAACCCAAGAAAGAGATCTAAGTGTCATAGTGGATAACACATTGAAATCGTCGGTTCAGTGTGCTGTAGCAGTCAAAAAAGCAAACAGAATGTTGGGAATTATTAGAAAAGGAATGATGAATAAAACGGAAAATGTCATAATGCCTCTGTATCGCTCCATGGTGAGACCGCACCTTGAATACTGTGTACAATTCTGGTCGCCGCATCTCAAAAAAGATATAATTGCGATGGAGAAGGTACAGAGAAGGGCTACCAAAATGATAAGGGGAATGGAACAACTCCCCTATGAGGAAAGACTAAAGAGGTTAGGACTTTTCAGCTTGGAGAAGAGACGACTGAGGGGGGATATGATAGAGGTGTTTAAAATCATGAGAGGTCTAGAACGGGTAGATGTGAATCGGTTATTTACTCTTTCGGATAGTAGAAGGACTAGGGGACACTCCATGAAGTTAGCATGGGGCACATTTAAAACTAATCGGAGAAAGTTCTTTTTTACTCAACGCACAATTAAACTCTGGAATTTGTTGCCAGAGAATGTGGTTCATGCAGTTAGTATAGCTGTGTTTAAAAAAGGATTGGATAAGTTCTTGGAGGAGAAGTCCATTACCTGCTATTAAGTTCACTTAGAGAATAGCCACTGCCATTAGCAATGGTTACATGGAACAGACTTAGTTTTTGGGTACTTGCCAGGTTCTTATGGCCTGGATTGGCCACTGTTGGAAACAGGATGCTGGGCTTGATGGACCCTTGGTCTGACCCAGTATGGCATTTTCTTATGTTCTTATGTTCTTAAAGGTGAACCGGTAGATATAGTATACTTGGATTTTCAGAAGGCGTTTGACAAAGTTCCTCATGAGAGGCTTCTAGGAAAAGTAAAAAGTCATGGGATAGGTGGCGATGTCCTTTCGTGGATTGCAAACTGGCTAAAAGACAGGAAACAGAGAGTAGGATTAAATGGGCAATTTTCTCAGTGGAAGGGAGTGGACAGTGGAGTGCCTCAGGGATCTGTATTGGGACCCTTACTTTTCAATATATTTATAAATGATCTGGAAAGAAATACGACAAGTGAGATAATCAAATTTGCAGATGACACAAAATTGTTCAGAGTAGTTAAATCACAAGCAGATTGTGATAAATTGCAGGAAGACCTTTTGAGACTGGAAAATTGGGCATCAAAATGGCAGATGAAATTTAATGTGGATAAGTGCAAGGTGATGCATATAGGGAAAAATAACCTATGCTATAGTTGTTATGTTATGAGTAAAGTCAATAGTGGACCCTTGGGCCGGCTGAGGTGGACAGCGTCCACAGGAGTTAATAAGCCGGGAGGCAGCACTCAGCTGGAGCGGACTGATGGCGTCTTCACCCTGGAAACCCAAGACCCCCCCAGGAGGAGCCCGTAGGGGTCCGAGTCGCTGGGACTTAGGAGAATCGTGAATGAGTCCAAGGTCTGTGGCTGGCTGAAGACAAAGGAGAATCGTGAAGAAGACCAAGGTTCGAGGCTGGCAGAAGACAAAGGAGAATCGTGAAGAAGACCAAGGTTCGTGGCTGGCTGAAGACAAAGGAGAATCGTGAAGAAGACCAAGGTTCGTGGCTGGCTGAAGACAAGGAGAATCAGGAACCGGAGCTGGAGTCAGGATATGTAGACAGCAAGTAGAGCCCAGAGCTGGAGCCAAGGCACAGCAGGACCAAACAGAACCTGACCTGGAAGCAAGGCACGGCTGGGACAAGCTGGAACCAGAGCTGGAAGCAAGGCACGGCTGGAACAAGCAGGAACCAGGGCTAGAAGCAAGGCACGGCTGGAACAAGCTGGAACCGGAGCTGGAAGCAAGGCACGGCTGGAACAAGCAGGAACCAGGGCTGGAAGCAAGGCACGGCTGGAACAAGCAGGAACCAAGGCTGAAAGCAACGCTGGGAAGCAACTAAGCACACAGTAGAGTGACCTCGTTGCAAAGGCAAAGCAAGGAAGTCAGACGCTGGTTTAAATAGCCGGCCAGCGTCTGACGTCAGGAACGGGGCGGTTCAGCACTTCCGGGTGCTGGACCTTTAAGAGCCCCCTGCTCGCGCGCGCGCGTTGCCTGGCAGTGGGAGGAGTCTGAGTTGTCCCTCGGCAGCGTCTCCACGTGGAGAGAGACGCTGCCATGCGGCCCTGCAGGCCCCAGGAGCAACGGAACGCGGCGAGACCGGGAGAGGCAGCAGAAAGGTAAGGACCCGGTCGCTAGCCTAGCGACCGGGACCGCAACAATAGTTACACAATGTTAGGTTCCATATTAGGTGCTACAACCCAAGAAAAAGATCTAGGCATCATAGTGGATAACACATTGAAATCTTCAGTTCAGTGTGCTGCGGCAGTCAAAAAAGCAAACAGAATGTTGGGAATTATTAGAAAGGAAATGGTGAATAAAACGGAAAATGTTATAATGCCTCTGTATCGCTCCATGGTGAGACCGCACCTTACAATTCTGGTCGCCGCATCTCAAAAAAGATATAATTGCGATGGAGAAGGTACAGAGAAGGGCTACCAAAATGATAAGGGGAATGGAACAACTCCCCTATGAGGAAAGACTAAAGAGGTTAGGACTTTTCAGCTTGGAGAAGAGACGACTGAGGGGGGATATGATAGAGGTGTTTAAAATCATGAGAGGTCTAGAACGGGTAGATGTGAATTGGTTATTTACTCTTTCGGATAGTAGAAAGACTAGGGGGCACTCCATGAAGTTAGCATGGGGCACATTTAAAACTAATCGGAGAAAGTTCTTTTTTATTCAACGCACAATTAAACTCTGGAATTTGTTGCCAGAGAATGTGGTTAGTGCAGTTAGTATAGCTGTGTTTAAAAAAGGATTGGATAAGTTCTTGGAGGAGAAGTCCATTACCTGCTATTAAGTTCACTTAGAGAATAGCCACTGCCATTAGCAATGGTTACATGGAATAGACTTAGTTTTTGGGTACTTGCCAGGTTCTTGTGGCCTGGATTGGCCACTGTTGGAAACAGGATGCTGGGCTTGATGGACCCTTGGTCTGACCCAGTATGGCATGTTCTTATGTTCTTAAATCCCCCCCTACCTTATTTTATTTTTTACGCCTGCCTCTTGCAGGCGAATCTTGCATGCGCCAGCCGGCTGCCGGAGCACCATCCCCCGGCACAGCCGCTGTGCCGGAGGACTCGGGACCACCTCTGGACCGCCGCACTGCCCTTGAACTGCCGCCCTGCCCCCATCCCCGCCCCCTTCCCGCCCCTTTTTCAAAGCCCCGGGACATACGCGCGACCCAGGGCTTGCGCACGCCACCGAGCCTATGCAAAATAGGCTTGGCGTGCGCAGGGGTAGGTTTTCGGGGTTACATGTGTATATTACGCAGCACTGCCGGGAGATAACTCCGCTCAAACCCTGCCCACACTCCTCCCCTTCACCTGATTAGAATAATACCACCACGATACCGGCACATCAACCTAATAAATGAAGGTTGACCGACGTGCCGCAAATGCGCAATAGAGAGCAGCTCTACCGCGCATGCGAGCACGTCGGTCAGAGTGTGCCTCTTAAAAATGGCGCTGCAGGAGCGGCGGCCCGAAGAGCAGGAGCGGCGGCGGCAGACCGAAGAGCAGGAGCGGCAGGAGCGGCGGCCCGAAGAGCAGGAGTGGTGGCAGCCCGAAGAGGAGGAGCGGCGGCACCGGCCCGAAGAGCTGGAGCGGCAGCGGCGAAGAGCAGGAGCGGCGGCGGCCCGAAGAGCAGGAGCGGCGGTGGCATGCGCGCAAGGGAGGGAGCGACGGACGGACGGAAGGAGCACCCCAGAGATCTTCCGAGGGGGGGAGAGAGGAGTGACTGAGGGGAGGGGGGAGAGAGGAGTGACTGAGGGGAGGAGGGAGGAGGGAGGGGGAGAGAGGAGTGACTGAGGGGAGGGGGGAGAGAGGAGTGACTGAGGGGAGGGAGGAGGGAGGGGGGAGAGAGGAGTGACTGAGGGGAGGGGGAGAGAGGAGTGACTGAGGGGATGGAGGAGTGACAGGGGAGGAGGGAGAGGGGAGAGAGGAGTGACTGAGGGGAGGAGTGACAGGGGAGGAGGGAGAGGGGAGAGAGGAGTGACTGAGGGGAGGGAAGAGTGACTGAGGGGAGGAGGGAGGGGGGAGAGAGGAGTGACAGGGGAGGAGGGAGAGGGGTGAGAGGAGTGACTGAGGGAGGGGGAGAGAGGAGTGACAGGGGAGGAGGGAGAGAGGAGTGACTGAGGGGAGGAGGGAGAGGGGAGGGAGGAGTGACTGGGGGAGAGAGGAGTGACTGAGGGGAGGAGGGAGGGGTGAGAGAGAGGAGTGACTGAGGGGAGAGAGGAGAGAGTGGGGGGAGGTGGGAGGGAGCCTGAGGGGGAAGGAAATGAACCAAAAAAAATGTTAATGTAGCCCGTTTTAACGGGCTTAACGGCTTGTCACAGAATAAAGAATGACCCTGCAAGTCAGTTATTGTGTTCATCTCAGCAAGAATTGCTTGTTTTACCTTCTACTAGAGATATCAGTTTTTCTTATCTTGCTCCTAGCCTGGACAGGAATGGGAAGGGTGGGGGGGAGGATGGGACAGTGCCATTAGCTGCTGTCCCAGGGAAGCGGAATTTACTTCTGCTCCTGAGGAGCAGTAAGCATGAAAATAAAAAAAATGAGGAAGGTTAGGGTTAGTTTAGGGGTCGGGGAGGAGAGGGGAAAAGATAGAAAAGGTAGAGTTAGGGATAGGAAAGCTCCCTCCCAGTCCTCGCCTTAATTGGAACAGACTGGGAGGGGAATGAAGGAGGCCTGATTGCGTTGCCGCGCATGTTATAAAATAGTTGTGTCCGTGTGTGCACGTTTTTGTTATAATTAGTGAGGTTTGGGTGGACCCTTGGACACTGTGGCAACTTGACCACACCCATGGGGGAAGTCCCGTGAGGGGCCACAGGTCAGGCTCAGCTCTGGACACACAAACACAGATAGTTCTTTATTTAGACAGTTTGAGAAGCCAGCAGAGGTGGCAGTAGTGAGTAGAAGATGTAGCCCGACTGGGCTAGTATTTCCCAGGGCGCTGGAACAGCGGTTCCTCCAGTAGCAGTGCTGTAGTGGAGAGAACTGAGAAAGTGAGTACAATAGAACATTCACAGAGTCCCAAATATGGAGAAGCCCCGAGATAGGGAGAGCTGGCCCTCGAGGAGTGAGTACCAGATCCCTGGAGGTAGAGAGACTTCTGGCAAAGTACTCACACAGCGGTTCCACGTAGGAGATGGCACTGGTGCTGGAACGGAGGCAGGCCCTCGAGAAGCGAGTACCTGGTTCCAGGGAGACAGCTCTGAGGAGTAGATGGTAATAGTACTCACTGATGGTGTCTGTAGCTAATTCTTCCAAGTAGAAGAGGAAATAGATGAAGGCAGCGGGTCAGGGAACATGGGCCCTCGAGGAGCGAGTACCGGTTACCTGCCAGCGTCCTGAAAGAAGCAAATAGGCCCCCGAGGAGCGGGTACCCCGTTATCAGAAAGAGTCCAATAGAAGTTGGAAGGCAGAGTAGCTGGGTACGGAGAGTGAATCCCATCCATAAGATCACCCTTGTTAACTCAACGGCTAGCAATAAACAGTAGGCTTAAATATCCGGGCAGCATGAGGTCATCACAGGGGGACGCCCCAGAGGAACGCGCCAATGAGGAAATAAGAATGAGGGTCACGCGGCGCGCGTGCCCTAAGGTACCTGGAGAGCATGGCGGGAGGCAGCGCCCAAGCCGGTCCGGGGACGCCGGAGAGCCGGGCGTTCGTGAAGAGCATGTGGAGTCGCAGAAAAGGAAAGGTAGGCGGAGTGAAGCCGTCAGGCAGCGACGGTCGAAACAGTTTTTTAAAAATCTACCTTTTAGTGTGTTCATGTGATTCAGACTGCAAGGCAAATACCTGTATCCTTTCACCCACTACTCCCTAGACCCCTCAAACTCTTCAGAGATGCCTGGAAATAGTTTTATTAAGACTTACCCCTCACCCATAGCAGAAGTAACTTTGTATTGAAATAATCTTGGGCACACACCAGTTGCATAGCTACTTGACTCTACCCCTGAATGCCTCCCACATTCCTACATTTCACCCCTTTTTTCCCCGATACGAGATATTCGCACATCGGTACTTTTGTGTGCATGTGGGTGGCTTATAAAATCAGGTGGACACGCACATGTGCTTGATGCAAGCACATCTCCTGATTTTGGTGTGTGCCTGGCTTTTAAAATTCACCTTTAAGCGTGTCCTTTGAAAAAGGGTTTTTTCCCTTATAAATAGTTACCAAAGTTGTGTGTGTCTTGTGCTGTAACTTTTTCTATGCTCTGCATTCAAAAGTGTAATTGGCAAAGTAGACTTGATTGGAGGACTGTAAATGTATGTCTGTGTGAAGGAAAGGTGTGAATGATATTTGTGTATATTACCTTTTTTGCAATTATAAAATTGTATGTAACAGCGATGCAGAAGCAGTGGCAAGCAAGGCTGAGGTCTGATCACAGAGATAGTCAAGAGCGTAGTCAAGCGAAGCAGAGGTCTGAGTCTGGAGATAGGCTGTAGCAGAGTCAGGTGAAGCAGAGTCAAAGTCCATATAATCAATCAGAAGCATAAGCAGGGCAGGAACAGGGAAGCTGGAACCAGGAACAACGAGGAACAGGAACGTAGGGAAGAGATGAATCTCTTAGTAGCAACGAGTACTCGACCAGCAAGGAGACCTGTTGCAAAGGCAACGCTATGGAGCGGAGCCTGGTTGACGTCATCATCCGGGGCTGCAGCTAGGTTCCCGCCACAGTCCCTACTTAAGGATCAGTGATGTGCGCGCGTAAGCCTAGGGAGGGGTGCGGTGCTGGTGGTGGTGGTGGCGTCTCACTGCAGGCCACGCGGATAGGCCCAATGAGCAGTGGCACCAGGACCGGGAATGCTGGGGACTGTGGCAGAGCCGGAGGCACCGGGGGAGACCCGAGGACAGAGCTGGTAGCCCCCTGCCACCAGCGAGAAGGAACCAGAGGATGGAGTCCCTGTGGAAAGGTGAGGGGGTCATGCCGCGGTTCTGCCGTGGACGGCACATGTAACAGGAATAACTGGGTTGCACGGTCACGTAGATGTTTGAGGGTCAAATAAAAAGGGTTTTCAGTTAGTAGTAGACTAAGGTAGTTCACCAAATGTTAACACCAGGTAAGTTCACAATGAAACAGCTAAACAAATTACAATTTGGTAAAGTAAATAATTTTTTTTTATGAACTTAGCCAGTAAGTGAGTAGGTAACTCAAATTGAATCACTGCAATTTAAGTTTACTTAGCATATATGAATTACTTTGTAGTTTAATTCAACAACATTGAAATGAAAATCTTCAGAAATATACAATAACACTTTACACTAAAAATAATACCTGTTATTTATCTTTAACAGATGCTACTTGAAAGAACAGGTTCTCTAGGAAAGTTACCAAATAACATTCAAATAAGTACATTTTGTTTTTCTTCTCTTGTTATTGTACTCTAAGTTATATCTCAAGAACTGATCCTTTGTGTTCCTTGTTTTTCAGATATTTGGAGAAAACGTTTTTTCAAAAGACTCAAAGTTCTAAACTTTCCAGTTAAGTATTTCTATCTGTCCATACTACACTTTTTATTTGTTTTTATTCTATGTGTATGTTATTTTTTTCCTAAATTCTAATTCTGTATCTGTCTCATTTAGTTTTTAATTTTAAATGTCTCTGTTAGTTGGTTTGTACATTTATCTCTTAGTCCCTTGCAGCAGCAGATCGGGGAGGAAGGAGCTAGCGAATGCTGTTAGCGGGCAGAGAATTGGGTTACTCCAGGAATGATGGGAAACTTTGTCTAATTGAAACGATGCTTGAGATTGCCATTTGAGAGCGTGGACAGGAACTCTAACATGGATAGGAACTCTAACTCTTGACCCTGTAGTCTTATTAAGTTCAAGTGCTACCTACTATCCTGACTTTACCAAATCAAAAAGAGATCCTAATTTCCTTTCCCCGAAATATCTTTAGGGAAAGGAAATTCTCAGTGTAAGTCTTGAAGGTTTATTGTACTGAAGTTCTAGCTACTTAAGACAAAGGATAATCAAAATTCTCCCAACTAATCATCATAAGAAGGTGCTGAAAACTGTGGCAATATATGATATGAGTGAGGTGATGTGACTATGAAATCTAGGACAAATACAACTGCTTATAATATTAAAAATTGGAAAGAGAATAGGTACTTCATATACTCACACTCTCTCTTATTATCACTCTACAGAAATAATTTAGGGTTATTTATCCTGAATGGCTTGTATTCCAAACAACTCCACTGCAATGCCACTGTTGTTATAACCTGGATTACTATAACAGTTAAGGCAAGGTTACTCATTCCTCTTTTTTACCCTCCAGGAGTTTCAAATTATTCTAAATGCAACGCCACACTCTAGGGAACTTGCTGAGAAACCAGTAGGTTGTATACTATTTGATAATATTATGGCCAAGGTTCTATTTAATTCCCATATCCTTTATTTAAAGGACACACTACTTCCTTTACCTTATGGGCTACATCCATGAACAAACCAGTTATTTTAAAAGGCTTTTTTATTATTATTTTATTTAAGAATTTTATATATCAAGTTTTATCTTCACTGTCAACACCTGTATAGATTTTATGGAATCAATTTTCCATTCAACTTCTCTCATTCAATCATCTATCAAAGCTGACAAATACATGGATCAGCAGTTTGATTATTTTTTAACTATCTAGCAATCTATCCTACCTTTATAGGTCCTTTTTTTTTTTATCATAAAATCAATTTTCCACTTGCACACACACACACACACACACACACACACACACACTCAGATGTGTTTCTTCAATATATTTGTGTATTTTTTTTAATAATAATTAGGACTCAGAGGAAGGCACCAGTGACACAACTCCTCCCTCATTTCTAAAACTGTGACTTTGTCTGGTTTTTATTTTCAGACAAATTCTTAGTTTGATGACATCATTAAGAAATATTCATTTCTCTATATATTTTGTTCATTTAATACCCATAAACTTCCTCATAAACCCTCTGTCCCCTAATTTAAAGGATACATCATTTTTTAAATAACTTTGAAATTAGTTTTTAAACAGTTAAAAATCATGGTGCTTTGATGTAATTATATATCATTACATTAGCCTGCTAACATACTTGCTTACAGTAATCACTTTGCTTCCATAGCATCTCCATTGTGATGGCTTCAGAGCCTTTTTTTCCCTCTGTTTATGAATTGATAGACCTTTTTATTTTTTTTATCAGTCCCAGTCAGAAAACCCAAAATGAATATTAATAAATCCAACAAAATAAAACCCCCAAATCCCAGGTTAAGACCCAGAAACTGTCCAAATGTACCTCATCCCACTGAAAAACCACCATGAGAAGTCCAGCACCAAGTCACCAGAAATACCTCAAAATCACTCAAGCTCTAAATTAAAAAATATATATAATATAATATTTTCATCCACAATAATGACTACACAGGGGTCATCAACATATTCTTAGAAGTTTCCAACCCTAAAACAAATTTTCCTTCTGGAATGGTTCTGTGGAAATCAGGTGTAATTTCTACCTTAAAAATAAGTTTTGAGCCAAAATTGTTGTTTGGTTTAAGTCACCAAGGGCCTTATTTTCCAAACGTATCGCATGCGGTGAGGGACGTTTCACACGCGAAATGTCTCTTTTCGCATGCGATACCAAAATGGGGGCGGAGTCGGCCCCGGAAAAGGAGGAGTCGGGACGTCACCGGGGCCGACTCTGCGATGATGGTGCGCACAACGAAAAGGTAAGTGCCTTTTCGCTGCCTATTTCGCTCCCAATAGCTACACCTCCTATGGTGGCACTATTGGGTGCGAAACCGGCAGCGATCACACCGCGACGGTGCGATCGCTGTCGCTAGCGCAGGCCCGCCCCCCGTTTCGGCCCCCTCATCTTCTAAAGTATCGCAGGCCTGCGATACTTTAGAAAATGAGGCCCCAAGCTTCCTTTCATGAGCACCACCATCATTTTTTTTAATTTATTGATTTTAAGGTGTTTTCATGTATTCCCTCCCTCACATTTCTGACATGGCGCCAGATCACCAAGGTGCTTCCCAGTACTTAAATTCAGTAGGGAGCCTCTCCTAGAGCTCCCCACCTGAATCACACTACTTTTGAATTTTTAATTTATTTATGTTCCCTTTTTTAACTTTAAAATTAACTCCTGTCTGAACCGCTAGTGCCTACTGACATCAGTGGGACCCAATCTGTACTTCCTCATTGCACCGGGGGATTTCCCAAGGCCCCCAATACATTTGGAATGCCTCTTGAATACAGTGGCAGATTTTCCAAGGCTGCCACTGCTCTCATATGCCTTTCCCACATGGTAGTGCTTCTAATTTTAATTTACCATTGCAGCCCTGAATGTCACAGGAGACCTGGAATGGCAGTGACAACCAGAAACATCTGTTTGCTTTGGCTCTGCCTCCTCTACCACCATCCCTTTTAGTGCCACTGAGAACCCTGATGGCTCCTACACTTTCACAAACTTGCACTATCTGCAGCAAATAGCAGCCTTTTACTGCCTCCTCTCCTTGGGCCCTCTATTTAAAAAAAAAAAAAAAAATTCATGTCCATACTTCTTGGGTCCCCATCAGGTCCTACCATAACACAGTGCCCTCCTTCCTCTGGGCAATAGGCCTCACTCCTCAGACCATGGCCCAGGACCATGGCACTGGGGCAGGGTAAATATACTTTCTTTATCCTGTCTACGGTTGTAAATGAAATAAAAAGAGGGTTAGAAGATACAAGATGACTTGCTGTTATAGGACAGAGAATGTACAACTCTCACCATAGAATTTGTGGCGGGATATCAGCCATATAACAGATAGTAATCAAATAGTAATCATGTTATAGGACCATATAGGTAACTGGATAAGCCAAGAATCATATTATAGGACTATATAGGTAACTGGATAAGCCAAGGACTTTTTTTTAAAGGTTAGCACCCATTACCTCATGGAAAAAGCAGTACTTTAGAAGCAACTTTGGCTTGCAAAACTTTAGTCAGCTTTTAAAAATAGGAGAAAGTTGTTAAACTTTTGTGTGTTCTCAAGAAGTAGCTTTGTTTAATACAGCTTTCCCATTATCTCTAAGCACAACAAGTTTTAAAAATGATGCTTTCTAGACTTTCACTAGCCTTAGGAAGGAGCAAATATTATATGTTCAGTTCTGAAGGCTGCCAGAGACCAATAGAATGTGTGCATGTATTTGGATGAATATGGATGTGCAGGCATGTTTGTGGTCAGAGTGAAGACCATCAGAGGAACATCTAGAGTGATGGCTCCTGTTGGGTGATCTCAATATCTATTTTCAGGCACATATCTATATATGTATATATTACATGCATACCTTGTGACTGTCTGCTTTTAGCACAGTTTTTGTGTTTCTTACATTCTTTGCTCTCCTTTGGCCAAAAACAGCTTTAAGTGATTGGGCCCTTTGTGACACCTTTGATTTCCTGAAGTTGGTGAATAGAACAATTTACTGCAAAAATCTCTCTACGGTTATAACTCACCTAGAGCATATTGACGGTTATATGAGAAAGAAGTGTAAATAAATTAAAAACAGAAATATATTGGATAAATTAAGTCCTTAGGAAACTCTTAGAACTGCTATTTTGGTTCACTTCAAAGAGAGCTATTTACATTGCTTAAATTTATAAAATATACCATTAATATGTTACTAATTATTATTATTATCCAAAGCTTTTTTTTTCTACAGACATAGAATCAGAGAAAGCCTTTGGGAAACAGGGCTCTAAGTAATCTCTTTGTTTTCTTTTAAATAGTCCAGCAATTATAAAATAAAAAGTAAAGTCTTACTAATAGCGCCTCTGGAAAGGATATCTAATAATGTTGAGTCTTTTTTTAAATGTCTGGTCTATTTAGTATATCGTCAATTCTGAGTTGTACCCTGGCCTTTGCTCTTTCCGATGATGAGCAGTTCTTTAAAAGAATAAAATAAAATAGAAAAAGCCAAAAGGATAGCAGAAAACTGTGATGACAGATGCTAACAATTAAGTTTCTAATCACAAAGAAGGATTGTTTGGGCCTCCCTGTCATGGCACTGCAGAAGGTAAAGACATGAATGAATGAGATAGAAGTAATTTGTAGTTTAAAAGCGATCATATGCTAAAAAGTAAAACACTTTGCACACTTTTGTTAGCACTGATCTTTGCCAGCCTTGGTATAGTTAATCCATGTCAACAGCATACATTTCACCTGCTGCATGACTTGATTCTCTTCCTGTTGCATTTCGTTTTAAATAGAACACACCTGCATCTGCAGCGCAGTTCAGTTTGAAAGGCATACTTAATCTGTGCCTCATTAAATGGATATTTTTGTTTTTGTATTTTTTTTTGATGACTCGCTCCAGCCACCACATATTATGGCAGGATTTCTTGCCTGGGTTTGATTAAAACATTGCGTTTGATCAATGTAACAGATTGAAACAGTTGTTTATTACTGGTCAAAGCTTAAGAATGGGATAGACATTTTTTTCCCTCTTTTTTTTCTTTTCTTTTCCTGGCCTGCTATTACCATCATACCATCTATGATTTCATCCTTACTGGAAACGTTTAATGATCGCGGTGTCTCTCTTCTTTTCTCAGACATTATTTCTGTGCAACAATGAAACACGTGGTTTTGAAGGATTAGATTCTATGTCAAGGAGTTCAAAAAGTGCACTGTAACCAAATAAATAGAGAAGAGAATCTGAGACTTTATCTGTTTTATGACTCACTGTGGACTGATACGCCAGGTTGTGCTAATGTTGCTTACAATACAATTTCAAAATGCTTATTCTAAACGCAAAACATACTAGGGGCCCTAATCTGAAGAAATGATACTCTTTTGATTTTATTGTGACCCAAAATAGGAGCTATTATTCTGTATTGTGCTTATTTTATGTTGATAGTCACAATTTATTGTTATTAAATAACAATAACCATAATATAATTTGTACAGCACATATCAGATGTACACATACACAGCACTGCGCAGAGACATGTAATAGACAAGCCCTACACCTTGAGGCTTACAATCTGGTCAAGACAGACAGACAGAACATAGAACTAAATAAATAAGGACATTTAGGACACAAATCATTTGTAAATACTGCAGAGTTTAATCTTGCACTTGAAAACTGAAGACAGGCAGCATTCTTTCCATTAATTAACCTTTGATTCCAACATTATGATTGCTTGTTAAAATGAATTTCTTATTCCATTCCATCTGAATTGCTTAATTAGACATATCTGCCCAAGTTTTGCTCTTCTGAATATATATGAGGTCAATTTTAAGTAATTTGATGAGCGGAGAAGTTACCTGAGTAAAGTTATCCAACAACAGAACTCACTGGGATAAACAGCATTCCATTGAATATCCCCAGATAATGTAGGCCAAAGAACTTTTAAAAAAGGGCTTTATCTGTCCAGACTTACTAGACTAACTTTGTCTGGGCAAAGCTGGATATCAGCACTGCCCGGACAAATGAAACAGTGCCCCATGAACACCCATCACACCATCTCTTTTAACCCAGGTAAATTTTGTGTGGGCAAACCCTTTGATTATTGACCCCATAGATTTATATATATATAAATGTTTATATATTTAGCAAAATTCCACATGTAACTGTTGGCAAGAGTGAGAGGAAAAACCAATAATTACCATCTCAGTATTGCTGATTCTCCAGTTCGTTGGGTTACAGGCAGCACATTTGCACAGCTGGGACCAATAACTTCTCTGTCGTTAGTATTCTCCTATGATATGAAATTAAAGTGAATTGGAAATGTTTATGCTATAAATGCCTCGCAACCCATTAAACAGACAACACAAGCTAAAGATTTGCCCTTTAAGAAATGCATTTCTCCCACATTCCTGCCATCATCTGCACCCGGTGCCCACCCAGACACACAGATGTATACAGGCACACGCATACCTAGGCATTCATGCACACCCAACCAAAAGGCAGCAGCCTCACGCAAAGCTTTCCTTCAGACATCAGAAACTCTCCTACTGAGCAAGCTGAATGTACAGCCCCATCTTCATTAGGGTAGACACCATTACTTCTACCTGACCTTGTCAGACCCCAGTAGAAACAGAAGTTTGCATTCATGTGCAAACTCTAGTTAGCCATTTGCCTTAACTTGCGTCTACAGGAGCGGATCCTTTACCTGCATGGGACACGTTGGATGCATGCTCCCTGAAGCATGCTTGCAGCCTATCTTTTAATGTGGTAGTCACTAAATTTGTGTTTTCACTGTCTTAAAAAAAAAAAAAAATCACCTCACATTTAACCAGATTGGTGCAAAAAAAAAAAAAAAAGTCCTCTTCCTTGTTTGCACTCGTCAATAATTGGCACAAATCAAATTATTTAAGGTTGTTCACTGCGAAGCATGTGAGTGCCCTATTTCATCATGCGCACCTGACATGTATTTTCCTTGAAACTAGATACCTCTCCTTCAAGAGACACATGCCAATCAACGGCACAACATGAGGAAATACCATAAGTGCATAAAGAAGACTTGCTGACATGTGTCTGCAAATTGATCTTCAAGATGTGGAGTGCCTCTGGGGTGAAACAGTATGGAAAACCAAGAACAGCTTGAGCTAAATGTGTTTTTCATTTCATTTCAAATACCGCTAATGCATCGATAGTGCATCACACCCCAGTGAGCCACCAGCCTAGTGAGAGGGTGAAGATTACGAAACAAGACACTCTGAGCTGTATACAGGTATAATTAGCTTACAATAAAGATACTAATTTTCTTGCTCTTTAGGTTGCTTGTATTCAATGAAATTAACAAGATCGCTCCCTCCAGTGGACTTTACTGCAGTCTGACAATTCTGTGCCTGTGCTTACCTCATGTTGATTTTTGCATGCTCTGGGATGCAAAGGCAGCTACATTTATTTATGATCACAGTGTAGTGTCTGCATGTCCCCTGAATGATATGTCAAAATATTTTTTATACTGTTTTTAGTATTGCAGATAGTTATAGACAACTTGCAGGGAAATTGTTTTAAAAATGTCCGTATTTACTTTACGTTTTTCGGAGCTGTAATGAGCTTACATATATTGCATTATGCAAATTATAAGCCATACATGAAACAAAGCAAGAGTGATATGTACTGTAGTGACTGGAAGCTCATAACATTTGAAAGACAGAATCTCAATATTAAATTGAAATGCTGACTGATATGAATCCCTGTGTTAAATGAGGTCATACTTTGCTAATAACAGAGGCCATTTTTGTCCTGAAATGTAAAGCATTTGCACCTATTCTATTCCAGGGCCTGCTTTGTTGGTAAATTGCAGCATACTTTTAATCTAGACATTAAGGAGGTATCTTCACTAAAGGACAATAATAGAGTTTTCACAGTTAAAAGCAAGGATAGGCAGGAAAACATTAGCACTTAGTTCTCTAATAGGTCAATTTTAAAAACGTTGCTTGCACAAAATCAGCCACATACATGTTAGGACTTATAATGGCTTTTTATCTAGTAATATCTATGTGGTTGATACGCTGTCAGGCTGGTGGCCCCTGCAGCACACTCACACAGGTATCATGTCTTAATACATGTTTATTTAATAACAGTGACAAAATAACATTTCCTGACCTTGCACTGCAGGTAAACTTAACAGGTAACTCACAGTTTGGGTAAAGCTACTTCCAGTCCAGGTCACTTCGCAGTAGATTGTCTTCATAGACAGCACACAAACACAGCTAGTGAACATTGAAGTCCATATTCAGCCTCACTATTGAATATAGCCGGCTCGCTTAAAAGTAGCTGGCTAATTTTATCTGAATATCAGAGTTAGCTGTTGTAACTCCTCTCCAAAATGCCCTTACGTAATCCAGCTAAATTTTAGTCAGGATAATAAGATAGCTGGTGTGCCTAAATATTCATTTAGGGGCAGATATTTAAAGGGATACGCGCGTAACCCCCGAAAAGCTGCCCCTTCTACCCCCTGCGTGCGCCGAGCCTATGTTGCATAGGCTCGGCGGCACGCGCAAGCCCCGGGATGCGTGTAAGTCCCAGGGCTTTCCTGGGGGGGGAGGGGCGTGTCGGGGCGTGTCACGGCCAGTGTGTCATCGGGGCATTCCGGGAGCGGGGCCGTAGGCATGGTTCCGGCCCAGGGATGTTCTGGGGGCATGAATGCGGCCTCCAGACCAGACCCCGGACCGGAACATGGCGCGCCGGTGCGCGCAAGTTACGCCTGCCTCAGGATTTTAAAAGATAAGCACGGCTATGCATGTATCTTTTAAAATCCGGCGTACGTGTACTTTTTTAAAATCTGCCCCTTAGCTGGATAACTTCTGAGTTATCCAGCTAGATGCTTCTGTATATGGACCTCAATACTTCTACTCACAGATGTGGCACAAGACTTCCAGACTTAACCTTACAGAATAACATTAATACACATCAGGGGAAGAACTCATGGGTCTTCCCTTTGGATTCCAACTCTTCCTTTGGCCTCCTAGCTGTCCAAATATTCCAAGTGTTCCAGCATTTCTTTTAAATCCTCTGAGAACCAATCCAGATCCTTAGGGGTGGGGTCATATTGCAGGTTATCTGCAGACTGAAGTTGTGTTATGTTTTGGTATGGATGTGAACCTTGGGCCGAGGTGAGAGATGTCTCCACCCACAGGGAGCAGACCTGTGGGCCTCACCGCCAGTAGGCGCGGTCTCAGTAGCTAGGACATAGCTGTAAGATAGACTTTATTAGGGAGGAGAGAGCATAACGCATGATGCGGGGAATGCAGTTAAAGGTGCAGTTCTTGAGCAGAACCCGTGGAGTGGGTAATGCAGTCAAAGTACAGTTCTTGAGCTGAGGGTATTCCCAGGGTGATATCTCAGATGTGATGATCTGGAAGTGGCCTGAGGAATGGGATACGCCAGACAGTCTTCCTCAGTAGTGTAGCAAATACCTCAGGTGTGCAGATCCGGTAGTGGCCCGCAGTGTGGGGTACGCCGAAGATGACTGTTCAGTGATGATGGTGTTGAGGTAGTCTGAGGTCCTGGAGCTCAGAAGGTACTTGAGGATGAAGAAACAATATCCTGCAGCGCAGGATAAGGTGTAGCGAATCCTGCTGGTGAGGATGTGGGGTACACCATGGAGAATTCCAGGAAGGCTTGGCAGAGATGAAGCGAAGTGGTACTCACGAGGAATGGTTCCCAGAGATCAAGGCAGGAAGGCCCTTCGAGGAGCGGATAGCCTAGGAACACGGAAGAGCCCCAGAGGACCGGGTACTCAGAGCGTTCACACACCAAGACAGGAACAGGAACCGGAAGTCCAAGGAGAAATGGATTCAACAATGAGAAGAACTCCTTGCTAACTCATAGGAGCATTGGGACAGTCTGTTTAAGTACAGGTAGCAAGAAGATGTCATGTAGAGGGTACACCCCCGAGGTTCCCGCCATGAATTGTACATAGGTGGCCCATGCGAGCGCGCCTAAGTGACTCCAGAAGCAAGATGGCAGTCGGCAGCGTCCACACTGTCCCGGGAACGCCAGGGAGGTTGGCGGTGACTGGCGGAGGCCGCCATTCTTCCAAGAATTGATGGTGCAGCGAAAAAAGAGGTTGCAGCCGTCTGCGACCAACGGGAGCAACAAGCTGGTCTCATCCAAGACTGGCTGAGTGGCATTCAAAGCCAACAATAACACTTTTTTTCCTCTAATATATGAAAATATTTTGTCCAGCTAAGTTGTGGAGTTAGACAAGATCCGATGTTTGATTATTTCTCACATCTCCCCATTTAAATGTTATCTGGACACAAATGTATTCATTTGGGTCTTTATCTGCTTTCATTCATTTACTATCCAGTTAGCACTGATATTTGGAAAAATTGCTGCCATAAAATTAGCTGGATAACTAAAAGAATACTAGCTCCAAAATTATTAAATTCTGCTATTTCAATGAATAATCATGCATTCATAAGTGTTTGTGAAAGTACATCAGAGATGGAAAAACTCTGTAAATATTTTACAGAGAGAAAAATACTCTTGTTCTAATCATAGTCCCATGCTATTTCGATATTCTCCATAATTGTGATTGAGTGACTGCATTTATCATATGATGTTGAAAAACCTTATACTTGTATCTTCCTTAATTTGATTTAAAGTCCAGGCTGCATTTACTGTCTTTACAGATATTTAGAGTCAAACATCCACTCACATGTAAAAGCGTTTTTATCTTTAGAGAAATATTTTTTCCTTGGTCTGAAAAGATACCAGACTGCACTTGACACAGCCTCAGTTTTTGAGATATCTGCTTCAGGAGTGCTTGTCTGAAAAAGTTGAAATTAATTCTGGCAGCAACTGGAAGTGTTTTCTTTCTTCGTCCCTTCATCTGAATTGAAACTGCAAATCCTGCCATATTTAAAATAATATTATGTGACCTCCCGATCAGTTGTCACACAATTACAAACCACTCATGGTTATGATTCCAAGTTCAAATAAGTGTATTCCATTCCAGTTCTTCATTTAATCCAAAAGGGGTCATCATTTTCAATTTAAATTTCAAAAACAGTTTTCTGTAAGTAAGAAAAATTCTGAATATTACCTCCTCATCAATGCTCTTGTACCTCTTCAATGATCACCTAACAAAGTTGATCAAAAGTAATTATGAATCTCATAATATTGCACTAATGATGCTTCCAATATTTTTAAATTAACGCAACTATGATGTTCTATAAGTCTAACTCTACATTGTCATTTTGTCCACCCCATGTATAAAAAGGGCCAGGAGTACATAATAATGTTGTTATACTTGTTAGACTTTTGATCAACTACGTTGGAAGTGTATGCTTCCAGCGTAGCTCCTATGAGCACTATGGTGGAACATTCATTCCACTGAATATACAGGACAAGTTATCTGGGTAAACTTAGCCAGATAACTTGTCCACTAAACATCTTACTGAATATGGACCTCACTGTGAACATTATCTGCTCTTTGGAGTTTACAATCTACTCAAGACCAAGGAGATGCACAATAAAAAAAAAAAACAAGTAAGAGGCTTTGAGTTAAGACAAAAATTCATTCTGGTAGTACTCATAAAACCATGATAAACTGTACCGTGATTACTCTGCCAAAAAAACTGATTATACATAGATACAGTATAATACACACACAATTCACAGAGACAACTCTATGGGGAAGATAGAGCCATTCTTGGCACTAAAAATACTAGGAAGGAGGCTAAGGAGAGAAAGGAAGAGAGACAGTAGGATTTTAAGATTGCAGAATAGAAAGGAGAGAGTTATAAAAGAACATGTACAGAGGAATAGTTGATATTGAATGACATGGCCCAGAATCTATAAACATAGCCCCAGACTCCTACAATTCTGTGACCACAGGAGAGAGCAGATAATGTTACTGCAGGATAAATAGGCCACCATAAAATACACATACTAACTCGTTCCTCAACAAAAAATTCAATTAAATTGTCATCCAACATTATGCTGAAAACAGCTGTCACCTCTTCCCTGTAGTGCCAGCAACAATGTTATGAAGTGGACTGATTGACTCTCTCTTCTTCGCCCATTCCCACCAATGAGTAGAAGAGCTATGGGAGGGAATTTTCTATTTTTCACTGTCTTAACTTTCAAGTCTATGAAGACTATATAAAATGGATTACAATAATAAAATGCAGTTCAAGTACAATGCAAAAATACAATACAAAAACAATATTTAGAATGTTAAAGCATATAAACTTGAAACATACATTTACATAGTCAGCATAAAACATATACACTAAGAAATCATTAAATTAACCCAAAAAAACCCAAAAAAACTATGAAGGTAACATCAGCTTGAAAACACACATTCAACCTAAAAACCCATCCCAAATTCAAAGTAAAGGACCAGCAACTAAAAGAGATTTTGACTCTGGCTATGCTGACTATATTCCTGCTGACATCTAGTGACCAGAAGAGAAATGCTGGTTCTGCTGATTCACCTCATTACCTGGATCACTACTTTTTTCTACTATTGCAGTTAATATATGATTTTAAAATGTATGTATTTTATGTATTTTATGTATTTTTTTTGTCTTTTCCCCTGTTTTTCTTCTTTCAGCAATTTCTGCCACCTTTACCCTCCCCCAGGTGGGATACTTGGGTAGGTCAAGGGGATACTTGCCAGGCCCCGGCATCCCGCAGCGGCTGTCGCCGGGCCTTCCACTGCGTGCCAGGCCTCATACCGAGGTTCGGCGTCCTCTGCCATGTTAGCTACGCCCCTACGCACGCTCGCGGACCGCCCGGACTCATGTAGGGCCAAGGGCGGGTCTTAGCTCCGCAGCGCGCCCTGATTGATCCCTCAATATAAGGAAGTTCCTGGCTATGCTTCCTTGCCTTGGCAATCGGGTCAGTTTGTTCTGATTGCCTCTGCATTTGTTCCTGCTCTTGCCTGTTCCTAGTCTCGTTCCAGGATCCTTCTGTTCCAGTTCTGTTCCTGACTCGTTCCTGCATCCTAGTTCCTGTATCCTGCTTGTTTCTGTGTTCGTCTGTCTGTCTACCCAGGTAGTACCCTCGGACTGTCTTACTGATACTGACCTCAGCTTGTTCCTGACCTGCCTGCCGCCTGCCTCAAGACTTCAGCCTGCCTTCGACCTCGTCTGACCTCCAGTACCTGACCTCTACTCTACTGACCATCCTCGGACTGACCTCTGGATCTTGACCTTTGCCTGCTTGACCTTGTCTCCAGATTCTGGCTCTGTTCCTCGCCTTGTCATCACCAACTCTGTTCTGGTTCTCCTTGTTCCAACCAGCCTCCAGTTTTGAACCCGATTGTGCTCCCCCCTGTGTCCGTGGGCACACCGGACTTCCATTCTCTCCGGAGACCCTGCGAGGCCCACCTAAGTCCAAGCGGCCCGGGTCCCTACGGGCTCCTCCCGGGGGGACCTCGGGCTTCCAGTGGTGAAGCTCTTCCCAGCCTCTGTCTCCTCCAGTGCTCCACCCCCTTGGGGCAGTTCCCTTTCAGGAGACGTTCCGTCACTGTCCCAGGACAAAGGTCCACCCCCAAGCGCAACAGTCCAAGGGCTAGAATGTTGCTTCCTTCAAGATATACCCTTAGTGCTGCTGCTTGGTTGGCAGTGATGGCTACAGTAGTGGCAGCCATCTTCCCTCCCTCCCTGGGCCTCAGCACACAACTTCTGCAGCCAGGGGTTGATTGCAGGAAATATGAACCTGGGGGATTTTTTCAAAAACCAGTCCAAAGGGTATCTATCTGATCCCCTCATGCACTTTCCCTGTAGCACTTGCATCAACAGCTCCCAAAAGCCCGACAAGTTGACCCTGAAACCTGCAGAATTGAGTCAAAATATTTCCAAAATATATCTCCACCACCCACCCACCATTCACTTTTTTTCCTAAATAAGAAGTAGAGCACACTCTAGACCAGAGGTGAAGAAAACAGAGCTGCAGCTTCCATTCCATCCATGAAAATCAGCTGACACCCCCCCCCCCCCCCCAATTCTACTTATATCTCTTACATACATACATATATATATATATATATATATATATATATATATATATATATATATATATATATATATATATCCTGGATTACTGATCTGGCTAACCAATCAGCTCTTGAACCAGTTGCAAATAATGAGACAACCACAATGCCAGCCAGCATGACACATGCACATATTCGGTCATACAAACAGATTTTCAAGTTGCAGAAATTTTATTGGCACATACACACTGACACACACATAAAGACACACACAATCTCTTTCGGTAACAATCCTGACTGCTAGGCAGCACCCTCACCAGCAGAGATCCTCACTGAGCCATGCTGTTTCCTGTTCTAGCCACCTCCTTGATAGCTCCATGAAGGAGGCCAGTCCTATTTAACACTGCCTCTCCCATAACTCAGTGTCTCATCATCGAATCACCTTGGCTCCTTTCTATGGCTCACCTTACCTTGTTACTGAATGGCCTTATAGCCCTTTTGGCCTTCTTGCCTTGTTCTGTGTCCTCCTTGGTCTTCTTGCCCTGTCCTGAATCCTCCTTGACCTTCTTGCTTTTGTCCAGCAACCTCCTTGGCCTTTTTGTCGGTCGTGCGGCTTCCTTAGCTTTCTTGCCTTGCCTCATGGTCTTTGGACGTTCCAGTCTTGCCTTGCCTTGTGGCCTGGCTTGGTCTCCTTGTCTGCCACCTGTCTTATATGTCTTTTGTCCTTTGCCTGTGTCTATGCATACCTTGCCCTGTTCTGGTGTCCCTGTCCTGTCCTTGCCTTGTCCTGTCTGGGCCTCTCAGTGGTCATCCTTTTCCCTGAGCTCTCCCAATGGCCTGATTCTCTTGTTTGTTCCTTGCCCTGCACTCTATTCTGGTTTTGCTCTGTCTTATGTCTACTTGTTTCTCTCCCCATCTGGTCCTTGGCTTCTTGAAGCCTTTCTGTGGCCTTCCTAGTCTTTACGAATCCTACCATGCACTTCTGTTTTACTCTGTTCCCACTTGTGTGTTTAACCCTGTTCCTGCCTAGGAGTGCTACCCTGTTCCTACCTTATCTCTCCTTGCTCCTGCCTTGCCCTGCCTTACCTCTCAGTCAGCCTCTCAAATCCAGCCCTTCACTCTCTCTCAAATACTCTGCTGTCAGGCTGCTGCATATGTGTTCACACAGTGAGTGCTCGCCATCCCAGCACCACGCTGCATCCTAGTGTAAAGTTCTTGCTTGCTGTCAACCCTTCCCCATGCTGTAACAGCACCTCCCTTTCCCATTCTCACTCTCCAGGAGACGCACTGATTTTACAGTCAGCTGCTCCCTCAGAGCTCAGTCAAGTCACCTCAGATAGAAGCCTCCCCAACACTGCACAGGCACTTCCTCCTGCCTCACTTTTTTCCTTTATGTGTCTGTCACTTTTCCTCCAATTCTCCGCCACCGTCCCACCATTCCAGCACATTCCCATTGACTGCATGATACACAGTCTGCTGCTTTTATGGATTTCCAGGCTCAGCTCTGACTACCTACTCTGGGAGTGGGGGATCAGAAGTGACCCATAATGTTCCCTGGGTTTATAAAAAGAGAAAATTAAGCCCTGGTTGAGACTGGAGAGAGCCACTGACCCAAAGCAGCACAGCGCCAGATAGAATCTGGCTTTCCCTGTTGTGGAGCGCTAGGAGAGCGATCCCACTCCTGGGTGATGTGTGTCCTTGGGCCACGGCTCGACCCCAGAGGGCTCTGAAGAGGTGCCGCAGGAGGCGTGGCATGCCCGAGCATGGGCTGGACGGGAGCAGGGCTGGAGTGACATGGAAGACAGGCCCTCCTCCGGACCTGCACGCTTCGGAAGACCCAACAACGCAATGTTGGTCTTGTGAACAGTCCTCCGACCGTTCCCAGCCCTTTCGGAACTGCCGCAGGGTACGGCACGAAGCGGCAGGCCAGATGGAGGCCAGGTCAGTGAAGACTGGAACATGGATTCAGACGAGACTCAGGAACGACGTAGACTCAGGCATAGACGTGGACTCAGGACGAGGTGCAGGATCCATAGACGTGGACTCAGGCATAGATGCAGGATCCTTAGACGTGGACTTAGGCAAAGACGTGGACTCAGGAATGAGGTGTAGGATGCATAGACATGGACAGGCACAGGCGTGGACTCAGGACTGGATGCACAGAGGAGGAATCAGGAACGAGGGCTGAAGGAAGACATGGGCACCGTCCCTCAGAGCGCCCTACTCAGACCACCCGCGGGACTGAGTCGCGGACCACCCTGTCCCATGCGCGCCCTACACAGCCCTGGAAGGCTGGTCGCGGACCACGCAGAGAGCGGGAGAGCACAGGAAAGAGGAAGCAGGTTCGCTGCACTCCTGGCAGCACAAGGCAAGGATATGCTGCTCTCCTGGCAGCACAAGGCAAGGATACGCTGCTCTCCTGGCAGCACAAGGCAGGTTAAAGCATTCGGATCAGGAACAAGGATATCTGGAACAGCAGGAACATCAGGAATGGAACACAGATACTGGAACAGGAGACACACCTCAGGGCTGGAACATGGACATCAGGAACAGCAGGAACATCAGGACTGGATCAAGAGACAGACCTTGGGACTGGAACGGCAGGCAGACATCAGGACTGGACGAGGAGCTCCGACAGGTAACACGAAACACAGGACCTTGCAGAAGTGCTGAAACACAGACGACTTCCTGGAGCGAAGGATCTCAGGAGTGACCAACTCCTTGCGAAGGCAAAGACACACTGAAAGCTGAGCCCTTTAGTAGGGCTGAGGTGGACAACGCCCAGGGAGGGGTCAGCAGGGGGCCACACCTGGATGGCCCTTTAAGAGGAGCAGAGAGGCACGCGCCCGCGCCCTAGGAAGCTGGAGAGAAGAGCTGGAAGCTGGTGGCGTCCTCAGCCACGTGGAAGGCCAAGGAAGCAGTGGAGCAGCCCTGGGCTGGAGCTGGGTGAAGGCAGGTCAGTGGAGCAGCTCCCAGCTGCAAGGACAGAAGCAGAGAGAGGTAAGGATGGCTGCAGAGGAAGCGGGGGAAGGGCTGACTGCAGGAACGGCTCCATGACGTGAAGACAGCCCCAGGAGCAGAGGTAAGACTGCAGGCAGAGTAGAGAGCTGTAGCAGGCTGCAGGCACTGGCAGGGACGGCTTCCCAGCCAGGCAAGGACCCGGGCTGAGCAGGCACCGGCAGAGACGGCCTTCTGACTGGAGGTCCCGGGATTACAGCAGCACGTCGGGGGAAGGCAGGAACAGGAGGAGCCGACCGCATGGCAAGAGCTGCGGGGACAGCCCCAGCTGATTCAGGGAGAAAGCAAGCAGCAGCGTCAGCAGCCAGACTGGCTGTCTGTGAGAAAGGTAAGAGCCTGCCCACGGTTCTTGCGGGCAGGAGCATAACAGTCCCATGTGAAGCAAGTATAGTCAGGACTGGTGCAAGGGTATTAGGAGCCATACGCCAACCGCACAGACTTGCAAACACCCTGGGCCCCACCCTCTCCACACACAATTAAAAATATTCATTTATAATAACAAATTTTACATGGCAAAGAACATTCAAAGTACATTCTTCTGAAGTAAAAATTGTACTTACAACATGTATATTATTTATTAGGGATCTAAATTGGGGGAGGGGGGGGTTCATGTCATTTTCATTTTGTGTCAATTTTCTTCCCTTGATTTCATTATTAAAATGGTTTTAGTTTGTTTGTTTTTTTTTGTTTTGTTTTGATTTCTCCTAATTTCATGGTTAGTGTGCACAGGGATGGTAACTGTAAAACAAGCCCGCAGGTGCACAAATACGTGTGTGTATATGGGTACGTGGCCAGGAATGCGCCAATTTTATATCCTGCATGCACTTAGGTACGCATGTTATAAAATAGCCCTGTGTGCTCCTAATTTTAAGCTTGAGTGCACACAACAGCATAAGTCTGCTTTGGGATCCACAAGTGAGGGAATTTTATAACAGTCACACGTCCAGGCCATCACTAGTTTCACCAATTCGTCCACCAGTCTGCCCAATCTAGAGCTAGGTCCTTCAAATCTCCCCTGTATTCCCCCCCCCCCCCCCCCCCCCCCCAGTTAACCCAGACCCCTCCAACACTTCAGAGATGCCTGGAAATAGTTTTATTAAAACTTACACCTGATCCATGTGCAGAAATATACCTGGGTGTGCACATAGGCGCATAGCTACTTGAACACATATCTCTTGGCCCTGCCACTCAATGCCCATGCCCCTCCCATACTCTGTCCCCTTTTCCCTAATGTGAGATATTCAAATGTTGGTACTTGTGTCTAGGGATGTGAATCGTTTTGCCCTCACTATGTCATACGGGCGACCATCGCCCGTATGACATAGTGAGGGCAAAGGTAGCGCCGGCGCCATTTTGAAGATTGGCAATACGGCCCGCGTGCAGGAGGTCACTCCCGGACCCCCGCTGGACTTTTGGCAAGTCTTGTGGGGGTCAGGAGGCCCCCCCTCCAAGCTGGCCAAAAGTCCCTGGGGGTCCAGCGGGGGTCTGGGGGCGATCTCCTGCACGAGTGACGTCGGGAACCAGGAACCAAAATGGCGCCAGTGCTACCTTTGCCCTGTCACATGATAAGGGCAAAGGGCAAAGGGCCACCGGTGCCATTTCTCTCAACGCAGTCGTGGCCAGAGAGAGGGAGATCGCGTCGGGACCCCTCCACTGGACCCCAGGTAATTTAAAACATTTTGGGGGGTTCGGGAGGGTGGGGGATTTGTTTTAAAGGTTCGGGGTGGGTTTTAGGGTTTTTTTGGTGTGCCGGGTTTCCCGCCCTCCCCCGATTTACGATTTTTAACGATTTTTAACAAAAAAAAAGATGACGATAAGATTTCCCTCCCCCCCCAGCCAAAATCGATCGTTAAGACGATTGATCACACGATTCACACCCCTACTTGTGTGCACATGTGAGTGGCTTATAAAATTGGGTGGACATGTGCATGTGCTAGATGCGCACCCAACTCCCAATTTTGTTGCATGTCTGTTTCTTAAAATGAGTGTGCAGTAACAGAATTTTGTGAGTACTACCACAAAATTCCAAAAATAATGAAATTTCGGCATTTTTTCTTTCGTTTCATGGTTCCCTTTCAATCTTCAACAGAGGTGTGCACGCGCACCTAAAGGACATCAGGGAGAGCTGGAGTCGGTGACATTCAGCCTCAGCGGTGCTCCTCCACCTCATAGATGTCAAAGGCGGTGGCGGTTAAAGCAGTGCTCCGGCTGCTTCGACAGACAAACCTGCACCAGCAGCATCACTGCTGTGGAGAATGGCAGTACAAGGTCGCGCCAAGAGGTCAGCGACGCCGGGTGAATCAGCCTCTTAAATGCCTGACTCACGAGCGGAAACACAACAGTACCCCCTTCTCAAAGTCTGAAGGGGCAAACACAGGATCCAGAGATACTTGATTTCAGAAACTGAAATGAGGAACCATAGAGGACAAACTGGATGAAGACATGGCTGTAGGTTTAGACAAAGACTTAGTGCAGGTTTAGATGAGGACATGGCTGCAGTTCTTGGATGAAGACATGGCTTGAATCAAGTCTGAAGAACCTGAACAAAAATCTGAATGCAGGCATCTCCTACAGGTCGTAGGCAAAAAAAGAAACACTCAGGAAGGAGCAACAGTCAAGCATGGAAGGCCCATCACAGGGACATGTTCACCAAGCTCATGGCCTTCGCAATCTGTTGTGAGTTCAGAATGGAATGGTTGAGAGCATAAGCCCCTGTGCCGTGGTGCGAACTAAACAACCTAGAGGCTGGCCACGGTCCATGCTGCTGGCAGGTGAACATATCCAAGCATGGTCTGACTGGAACTCTTGGGAATACTCTTGTCTTGGAACATGGCTTGAACTTGGAACATGGTTTGAAAGCCTCTCTGAACCTGCACGCACAGGAAGTGAGACCCAGCAATGTAATGCGGCCACTCAAAAGCCCTTTCGCACTTGCTGCTTGGGAACAGCTTGTGCATTGGGACAAACGAAGGCAGAGGACTCAAGACATGCTGAAGCTTGACAAGATGAAAGCACTGAAGACTTGGAGCAAGATGAAGGCTCTGAAGACTTGGAACAAGACAAAGCTCTGGGAGCGCCCTGTACTGCTGTGTGCCCCACACAACCCATGGGCTGGTCATGGACAACAACAATAGCAGTGCAGGCACTAGACTTAGGAATAAGGCAGAAGCTGGAACAAGAACTCCAATGACTGGGACAGGACTCAAGAAACTCAGTCTCAGGAACTCGGACTCAGACTCAAGAACTCAGGACCAGGGATGGGCCCCCAGAATTCAGAAACTTGGAATTAGACTTTAAAACCAAGGGACTTCCGGAGACTTGGACCAGCAAACAAAGATTCTGAAGACTCTGGTCAGGACGAAGTCTTGGAAACAGGAACAAGATGTGGAACACAGGAATGAAGACTTGAACTCAACAATAAGATGCTGAAGAGAGGAACCAGGAATTGATGATAGATAGAAACAGAACAAGCAACATGGAGGACCTTGAGAGCTCTAGCAGACCTTTGCGAAGGCAATGAGGAATTAACTGAAGAGCACTTTTATAGGGCCACCTGGAGATGACGTCTGTAATAGAAGAGAGTCTTTGGAAGGTTTTAGGAATATAGGCCCTCGAGGAGCAAGTACCGGTTCCTATCTGCAATAATAACTCACGATCTCCGTACCTGCGATAACGTTTTAGACAGAAGGGAGTCTTCAGAGATTAGGAACAAAGGCCCTTGTGGAGCGAGTACCGGTTCCTATCTGTAATAGAACTCACTGTGTTCACGTCTGCGATCGCTTCCAGGTAGTCAGGTTCACGCCCTTGCCGGTACAAATTCTGGAGCGCGCGCCCTTACGTCATCAGAAACATGGCGGATCCGCAGCGTCAGGCCAGCCCAGGGATTCTGGGAGATGCGGCAGGGAGACGCCGCGGCAGCAAGCTGTCCTTCAGACCTGGAGGGAGTCGCCACACAAGTAGAAAGGATGGAGCGAGAGCGAAGAGCAGGCACGAACGCAACAGTGCCTGGGTGGGCTTTGCAAATGTAACCAGTTAATGCAACATTCAGTGCTAACCTGCTAAATTCTTGTAGAGAACTCCAATCACACAAATGACTGTGCTAAATCTAACTGCATACATATTGTACAGTTGGATTTTGACAGATACGCAGCTGCACTCTTAGCAGTTAAATGCGGCTCAATATCTGGACAAAGTTAACCAGTTAGAGTTAACCACCGCTGCTGAATATTGACCCCGATACTTTACATATCTATAAGATCAAGATATGAATTTTGTGCCCAGAAATTCAAGGAAGCTGTACATGATGGGGATGATGGAGATATAAAGGGGCTTTCTGTATGTACTAAAGATTTTCTTCCATGTTGTGTCTATGTGGAAAGTGTTTAGTTCATAGGCCCCAAGACAAATAAAGATTTACGTGTTATTCAAGAGGCAAGCATTGTTCCACTTAGGAGGTTCTAGAACAATGGCTCATGATATGAGACTGAAGCAGGATAGACTCGGGAAAGCATAAGGAAACATGTTAGAGGCCTCTTAATGGAGGTGGTGAGGACAAAATGAATCATAATAAAAAACAATTTGGATCAGAAATAGAGCAGCCTTGAATGCTAAAACACAGTAAGGATAAAATGGTATCTCAAATAGTTTCTGTGGTAAGGCTTTAGTAGGCAAAATACGCAAACATGATTGGTCTGATGGTCTTCATCTTCCATTTACTATGTCCTCAGGAGGAACAGTTGAATCAGTCAACAACAAAGGAGTTTGAGGGCAGTTCAAAATTAGGTACATTCTGGACACTATTACAAACATATTATTAGCACATGGGCACAGAGTAAAAAAACTGGCCATTCAGCAGATGTCTTAAATATGTGCCAAATTCTAATAATAAATTCTGGCATACAAAAGGCAGTGGGATGCAATTAAATTTTACCTTCTGAAAATCTGGGCTCAAAGTTGCTTCTGCTTCAAGTGAAATGAATTTGGTGGAGTCAAACGTACAGTGCACTAGTAACTAATCTACATGTGTCCAAAGTACAAAAAAACATTGGCAGCGATTGCTGAGCAGATGACTGGAAATGGGATCAGAACTGTGGGTTTACAAGACAGAATCTGATGTGCCTTGGCAGATCACTTCATTTCCTTAATTATCCATTGCCTTTTCTTACTGCCAAATACTTTCCTGGGATAAATTCTACCCCCTGTTATATCTGTCAGTCATCTGCCATCCTCAATATTCACCATTCTACATTCAAAACTCCTGTCATTTCCCATTTCTTGGCATTATAATTTCCCTTAGCTTCCTGCTAGCAATCTGCCAAATGCATAAACTACTATGGTTCATCCTTCCAAAGGTGCAATATCAAGTCTCCAGGACATGTCCTGTTAGCTAAAATTCTGATGGTGATGGATCCTCTGCTTTGTTTGGCCACTAAAAAATAGAAAAGTAAATGGCACATAATTCTGTAACAATTAGGACTTTAAATAAGCAAACACATGGCTACCAGAAACTAATCTCAAAATAATTGTTTAATAAAGAACTCCTTTTAAGAGAGGGAGAGTTCAAGACGCACCTTAGTAGAGGCTGCGCACAACAAGAGCTCCTGAAACATACTAAATTGTTTAAATTAATTTATCTTTCTGTTTCCTTAATTTAAAATGGGGAAAAGGAAAGGGAAGTCCAGGACCTACCCTGCAGTCCCAGTTCTTCCCTTATCTCTGGGTCCAATTGATACGTTGCTGTACACCTTCCATTTGATATACGGCAGTAAGAACACATTGCTGATTATGTTTTATATTTTCACTTATCCGCTCAACACACTGAATTGGTAATGGACCTTCATAACACCCCGCGGTTACTATACTTTTCCACTGTTTAAGGGTCATGTTTAATCATTTTGTTAAGTTTTTTCTTATTTTTCAAAAAAACCTTTTGGGCAATTTTCTTATTATAAAGTTCAACAATATTCACAAAATTCTCAAGGAGTTCCCCAATATAAAGACAAATTAAGAAATCCAATACTTCCCATTTAATTGAAGGAAGGCGCTGCCCAACCTAATATCATGTTTCATACAAAACTGCTTCAGGGGCTTTAAATTTTGCCTGAAGAGATCAATCGTGAAAAAGTGGGGACTCACTCTGAAACACAAATACAAGCGGATTAGAATGATATATGTAATAGTGAGGACAATATTCAAAAAGCAGAAATACTCACTAGAAACTTGAAATGCTTCTTAAATGAACATTACTTGTATAGGTCACCGGACATTTTTTAACGTCCAACCGGTTTCTCCATTGAGTTTAAATACCTTGATAATAACTCCGTTGAGTTTAATTACCTTGATAATTGCCAAATTGGGTGTAGATTTGTGCGCTCTGGGTTGCACGCACAAATCTACGCCCGTGCATAGGTACGAATATCTGGCCCTGTGGGTATTAGATTTTGTATACCTCATATACAATTATATAGCCTGTTGGTCATCTGGTTTTGTTGTAAATTGGTTAGAATTAAGACTTTTCCATTTTCAATGTAATTAAGCAGTAGAAAGATTTTTAGACTCACAATTAACTATGAAAATTCACATTCAGCATATAGTAAAAGTTTCCTTTTACAAACTGAAAATGATAAGGCCCTTCTGATATTATCTCCAAACAGAGATGTTCAGAAAATCGGACAGGCCCTAGTACTTAGCAATCTTGCTATCACAGTAGTCTATTAGTGGATCTTCTGACCACATTCTTACGGGCCCTGCAACTAATTCAGCATTTGACTATCAGGCTGATTTGTGGAATTAACAAATTTAAATACATAACACCAGTGTTGCATTCATTGCACTGGTAACCAATTAAATGGAGATCCCATTTTTGATTGATGGCCAGCATACATAAGAAATTGTATTCAGATAATTATTGTATGCTAGCAGATGGCCTGCATTGATATGAACCTACCCATTGATTAAGATCCTCAGGGACAAATTTATTAGCATTGCCATCCCACTGCACTTATAGATTACGGACTACATGTGCAAGAGTGCTGTATTACATTGGGACAAAATTGTAGAATGAATTGCAACCATAGCTGAGGGCAGAAACAGATTTTAAACTATTTAGAAGGAGAATGAAAACATTGCTCTTTCTGCAGACTTCTCTATAATCATTTTGTGTCATAAGTTTTTAGATTTTTTTATTGTAATAACTAACTAAGGCCTAGATTCATCATTTTTCTATAAATTTCGAAGGAATAGTGGGCATGATTAGGGTAATTTTTGAGATGCATTTGGCTGCTCCTGGCGAGAGAGAAATAAGGCTCTCATGTAAGTCAACTATTTATATCACTGTAGGAGGGTGAACTAGTAAGTTGAGGTGAGGTTTTGGTGGTAGTCTAGAGTTTGATGCACTCTCTACCTAGCTGCAATCAAGCTAGGGCGAGTGTACAATGTACAAATCTCATCTTTGTGTACCTTTCCTCACTCCAAATCACAACAAATATTCACTGATGTCTATTGTGCTGTTCGTACCTCTGACTGTGCATGTAAAACTGCCCCTCAAACCCTAGACCATCACCAAAACCTCACCTTGAGTTACTAGTTCACCCTCCTACAATGGTATAAATAGTTGACTTATAGGTGTGCTGCCCCAGAGGCGCTCTCTCTCTTTCTCTCTCTCTCTCTCTCTCTCTCTCTCTCCTCTCCTATCACACAGTATAACACCAGGAAAAAAGATGTAGTTATTTCCAGCATTATAACATGTGTTATGCTAATGCACACAACATTAAACATCTTTCATTTTCATACACTCCTCCCTTTTGACTAAATTTTAAAAATTTGCATATGCATTTCTCAATGCGTTTTTTTATCGCAAGCGTTATGGCGTTATCGCGAGCGTTAGGGCTCTAACACATTTTGATTAATGATCCTGTAAGAGAATATTTTACATGTAATTTGTTGTTGTAGTGAGTTAACATGTCTATGTATGCTTGATGTACATATGTATGTTATTTGGGATGTGCATTGAACATGAAGTCTGGAATTGTGGAATATAAGATTATAAATAAATAAACAAATATGGTTATAAGAAATCTGTTCTACCACTCTTGACTACCTACATATTTTGGTTTCAAATGTGGCTAGATAGTTGAGGGACTAATGTTCAGGTATGTGATACTAGGGACATGTTTTTGTCTTATTTCATTTTGAAAACAATGAGTAAAAAAGCAAAACAAAAGATTTTTTTTTTCCATTTTTTGTTTTGTTTTCAATCTAGCAGCTAGCCCTGCACCCCTCTCCCCCCCCCCCCCCCCCCCCAACACCACACTGTCACCACAAAATCCTGTGTCTTGCATTGAGAAAAAAAAAGCTTCTCTGGGTCCTTGCCATGTTGTCCCCATCCCTCAGACTCCTCTTACTCGATCTGCAGTATGGAACGGGGGCAGAAGTGATTCCCAGTTGCTCCTGCTCCGCCAGGGCCTATTCCCGAATGGCTGAGCCAAGGCTGGCATAATTTTCAGTGTTTGCCGTACAACAGAATGGTGCCTGGTGAAACCTCTATGATCCTACACACGAACAATCTAGGCTGTCTGTGTGTCTGTCTCTTTTTCTTCAATCTCCACCATAACAGATGCTCTTCTCAATCGCCAATCAGAAAAATGTTTGAATTACTGTAGTAATTATTAAAGCACAAATGCTCAAAGAACTGAACAGGTAATAGCCCACGGTTTGCTTTATCCAATAACAGAATAAACATTTAGGGGTAAATGTTTAGAGCTCCGCACATGCCAAAGCCGGGAGATATGTGTGCCTCTCACGCTGACGCACACTGTGTGGGTTTTTACAAATGCACGAGTACCCGCGTATCTCCTGGTATGCGCACAAAAACGTTTGGGGGAGAAAAGTGTGGGGCATGGGCGGGGTCTGGGCATTCCCAGATTTTAGCATTAAAACAGCGTGTAACTGTTTACGCGTATAAGTACGTGCCAGGGTCCCTATCCGCTATGGATGGTATGTAAGCAGTATAATAAAAAAAAAACATGGCTTGTTAGCGAGGACTGAAAGATTGGGGCTAAAGGGTGAAAGGGAGTCAGGTTAATTAGGGGGGAGTCAGGAATTCAGGAGCCTTTACTCTGGGCGAACTGGGAATGGTTGGGGAAACTGGTAATTGCGTCAGTGCACGTATGCAATGAAATCCCCCCACTTACACGGTAGAGCCAGCATTTCCACGTACACGCATGCACCCATATAAAATTGTGTGTGCATGTACACACATACTGCGGATTTTATGCCATGTGCGCATATACGCACGCATGTTATAAAATGGCTATGTCCATTCATGCAAGCCAGCAGACACGCATACATATATGCCTGCTCGGCTGTTTGAAAGGTATCGTTCCAGTTTAATAATATCCATAAACAACATTAGATCACACAGTAGGATACCCATTCATAAATCTTGGATATGTTGAGTTCCTATTCCTATGAGACCAGACTTATTGTTAAAGTGATAACTAGAAATTATGATAGAAATGTAATCAGCTTTGAATTATGTAGATAGTTCATTTGACAGCAGACTTAATTGTCTGAATGAAACTCTTTTATGTCTATAGACCCGCCACACACAATTTTCCACACAACTATACAATTTCTAAAAAGATAAAAGCAAAAAATTGCTAAAATGCTATCGAACCAACTTTTTATTGAATATAACCTAACAAGAAACTATGATTTCAGTTTTTTTTAGTCTCAGACTCTGGCCCCACCATTAACAGCATTATTTTCTTATTCTAATTCAAACACACTGTGAAATAAACAATCTCACTTTAATGAAGTTTTTTTTTCTGAATAGAAATATGTAAGGAAGGCTTTGCCCCGTTACCAGATATTTTAGTTTCCAGAATTGGGAGGTGTTTCACTTTTTAGACCCTCCCAAGTGTTGGCCATTCCCCCTGTTTTTTGGGCTTGATCAGGGCACCTCTATAAACTGGGCTGAGCATGCTCAAAGTGTGCTTGGAGGTTTTCCTTGGTTGAATGTAGCTTTTGGTTGAAGTGGAAGGTTTTGTTCTTGGTGGATCCCAGTAGGGTCCCCTGCCTGCACCAGTGGGATACATAAGAACAGTAGCTCTGCTAGACGTCTCCCACACCTAGAGGCAGGAAAATATCAGCCCGGGGGGATTTTTTCAAAACAGGCTCCTGGGTTATTTGTTTGGCACCCTTGGGTGCTTTCTGTGCAGCACATGCTTCAACAACTCCCAAAAGCATGCCAAGCCGACCCTTGAGAGGTCCATCATGTGAGCTGGAGCCAAAATATCTTGAACGCAAATTTCACATTTTTCCTAAATAACTAAGAAGAGCATACTTTAGATCAGGGATGAGCAAACTGAACTGCATTTCCCATTCCATCCATTCAATTTGTTGGCACCCTGCCCCCCTCCCCAAATATGCTTAACATAGTAAATGGCAGCACAAAAAGACACAAATGGTCCAGCCAGATTGCCCAGTAAGTTTTGTTTGTTTTTTTAAATGTATTTTAGGGGAGTAGCTACTGCTCCATGCAAGTTACCTCTTTTCTTCATTTTCATCCTTTAGGTACTAGGGATCCTATGTGTGTATCCCACACCCTTTTGACCTTCATCACCGTTCTGGTCTTCACGGCTGCTTTCGGGAGAGTATTCCATGAATCCACCACTCTTTCCATTGAAAAATATTTCCTGACATTGTTCTTGAGTCTTTTCCCTTGAAGTTTCATATCGTGACCTCTAGTTCTAGATTTCTTTCCATCGGAAAAGGTTGATTCTTGTTCATCATTAATACTTTTCAGGAATTTAAAGGTCTGTAACATATACCCCTTATCTCTCCTCTCCTCCAGGGAATGCATATTCAGGTCCTTCGGTCTCATCTCATATGGCTTGTAATACAGACCCCTCACCATTTTGGTTGCCTTTTTCCGGATCGCTTCCATCCTGTCTCTATCCATCTATGCGTGCAGGTTATAAAGTAGCCCCATCCCTGGGTGGGGACTAATGCTCGTTTAAAAGTTACCATTCCTGTGAGTACCCCTTGCATCATTATATAAGGTTCGTGCTCCTGCCAGCACTTCCCCAACCTGCAGCATCCCCTCCCTTTCCCTTTCCCACCTCTTCTTGGCACTCCCACTCACCAGGAGGCTTACTGGCTCCACAGCCAGCTGTTCCTCTCAAGTGCAGCCCAGCAACCTCAGACAAAGTCTCACTAACCATGCACAGGCATTTCCTCCTGGCTCATCCCCTCCCTCTCTGTGACTGTAGCTTGCCTCCACATTTCCAGCCCTTCCTCATCTGCTATTCCAGCGCCTTCCCACTGACGGTGTGCTACACAGTCTGCTGCTTTTACAGCTATGATTCTCCAGGGCCTGCTCTGCCTGTCCACTCCAGGGTATGGAGGTCCAGAAGTGATCCATGCCGCCAGATTCCTCTGTGGTTATAAAACAGAAAATTTAGCCATGGCCAAGATTGCATGCATCCCTGCTGCAGCAGAGACTGGGGACAGTCACTGACACAAAGCTCAAGATGGAATACTGCCCTCCCACATGGAGTCAGTGCAGCCAGGGACAGTGCATGGACATTAGGCACCCTAGCCAAGAGGGGGTTACAAATACATCAACGACTTAACTTTAATAGCATATTTCTATTCTGCTCCCCAGAGTCAAAGGACCCTATCAAAACGGATTGCAAAATTGAACAAAAAACATACTTCAGTGCATTTTAAACCATTATAAAAAGGATCAAGCCACACCTGATAATTATGAAAAAGTGAAAACTTAGAGGTCCATATTTACAGGCATTTTGCCAGATAACTCACGAGTTACATGGTTAAATGTTGACTTTTGAATATTTCGCCCACTGGTCCAGCTAAACTTTAGCCAGATATCTCATCTGGCTAAAATTTAGATAGATAACTTAGGAGCACGCAGGGGGCATTTCTGAGAAGAGCTAGGATAGCGGGCTAAGTTATACATCTAATTCTGGTCATGCTGTAGAACCATCCTAAAGTTAGCTGAATAAACGTATCTTTAAGATAGCCATCTAAATTCAACAGTGCAGCTGCACTACTGAATATGCCTCCAATTAAATTTCATCTGCCATTTAGATTCCAAATCCCCTAGTGTCATAGGGTATTTCTGCTGTTCCTCACAATCTGCTGTTTTAACAACTTTAAATAATCTTGTATCACCTGCAAATTTGATCGCCTTACTTGTTGCTCCTTTTGCCAGATCGTTTATGAATATGTTGAACAGCACAAATCCCAGTACAGATCCCTGTGGCACTCCAGTTTTACCTTTTGCAATAACTGAGCATTTAGCCCTACTGTCTTTAATCCTATATAAGTTGCAAAGCCTCATGATCTAAAGTAATTATGTAATTTTCTGTTTAAGGTCATTAAGGTCACAAAATATAGTCAAGAAAATTGATTAGATATCTGAAAACTTGACTAAAGACTTCTACTAATACTAATATTTAACATTTTTTTTAGGGATAGTAGACATGTGCAGCATATGCAGATATATACAAGAGACAGGCCTTTTTCCATGAAGCTCACAATCTAGTTGAGACACACAGACAAGACAAAAATATTTTCTAGTAATCACCTAAGTATTACAGTAAGCACATTTAATGTGAGAGGGCCACAATCAAGAATATTCAGGGGTTTTGAATTTAAAAGCAGTCTCATTGAGTGGGTTTGTAAGTGGGACTTAATACAACCAGAGATGGCACAAGATGCACCAAGTCAGGAAGGACATTCTAGATAAAAAGCACAGAGTCTTAGCAATGGAGGAGAAGGACAAATAGCAGCAACAAAAAGAGGTTGAGAGGTGGGACATAATGGGAGATAGGAGAGATAGCATGGAGCAGTAAAGTAAATGTATATGTGCATTAGAAGTAGTTTGAACTGAATGTGGAAGTAGATGGAGAGCTAATGTAAACTGTGAAAAGAAGAATAGAATGATCATAACAATGATGGAGGAAGGTAAGGCATGCAGCTGAATTTTGAATAGACTGCAATGATAGCTGAGGTTGCAGTTGTATAGATGGGAGGTGATGAGAGAGTAGATAAGGGTTTTGGAAGTGCATTTAGAAAGGAAAGGGCAGATTATAGAGATATTATACAGAAAGAAAGGACACATTTATAGACTTTTTTTTGTGTGCACAGAAATGAAAAGAGAAGAGTCAAAGGCTGTGAGCCAAGGGACAGGGAAGATGATGGAGGTATCCACTAAGAGAGAAAAATATGGAAGGAAGGAAGTGATTTAGGCAGGAAATATAAATACTTCAGTCTTGGCCAAGGTCACAGTGGGACATTCAGGCAACTGTGTCAGATAAACAAATTGAGATCTGAGACTGGATTTTGGGTGAAAATTCCAGCACTGATAGACAGATCTGGGAATCACTGGAATAAAGATTGTATTGAAAGCTGTGAGAAAAGATCCAGTACCAAAGGAGCAAGCATAAAAAGAAAAGAAAAGAGGAAAGAATGCAGAAACATACTGACCTATAACAATATTCAGAGGGACAGCCCCTCAACCTCAAATGGATACTCACCAACAAACACAAATTGTACAACAAAGACACCAACTCAGGAACCAGATCCTGCCAGAAACCCAGATGGCAACTCTGTCCACATATTAACTCAGACAACACCATCACAGGACCCAACAACATCAACTACAACATCTGGGGCTCATTCACCTGTTCTTCTTCCAACGTA